>NC_086109.1:5502613-5839613 GCF_963921235.1 Mobula hypostoma | reverse complement strand
TGCAGTGTATGATCTGTTATTTCTTGCCGATGGGCAGTAAATCACACAGTATTCACACACACTGGGGTTTGGGTGGGTGAGACATCCCAGCCTCACGGGTTTGGCGGGACCCAAGTCGTATTTACCCTAGACGTACGGAGTCTGAGAAAGGGGTTCTCTCAACACTGAGCCTGGTGGCTGTTAGCGAGGGGCTAACAAGCTGCATCTCTAGAGAAGCCTGGTCATAGGGGGTTTTGTATATATATAAATTAGAAAGTAGTGCAAAAAGAGAGAGGGAGAAAAAATAGTGAGGTAATGTACATGGGTTAATTGGCCATTTGGATGGCGGAGGGGAAGCTGTTCCTGAAAATTTGAGGGTGTGTCTTCAGTCTCTCGTACCTCTCCTCTGATGGTAGTAATGAGAAGAGGGCCTGTCCTGGGTGATGGGGGTCCTTAATGATGGACGCTGCCTGTCAGAGGCATCACCTTTTGAAGGTGTTCTCGATGCTGGGGAGGCTAGTGCCCATGATGGAGCTGACTGAGTTTACAACTTTCTGCAGCTTTTTCCGACCTTGTGCAGCATTTTCTGATTATTATTGCATTAACTCTTGGCTTGTTTTGCTGAGCCAGAGTGCTTTTGGTGCTTGAGGAAATGAGAAACTAATTTCACTCCTCAAACCTTACATGAGGTTTCCTTTGATTCACGACTCATTTTCAAGCATCGGTCCATTACAGGGCCTCCTAGAAATTAATTGAAAGCATCAAAGGAGATTCAGTGTGTTAGTCTGGTAGGTGAGAATGAGTATCGGTTGCCAGTGACTGAGTTGCCTTGAACTTGTTGCACAACTGTGCCTGCCAGCTGTTGAGTGATGACTTTTCTGCTGCCTCATATGTCTCCAGTAAGTGCAACACACTTTCTCTATCTCTCTCCCCTCTCTCTCCCCTCTCTCTCACCTCTCTCTCCCCTCTCTCCCTCTCTCTCCCTCTCTCTTCCTCTCTCTCCCCCTCTCCCCTACTCTCCCCCCTCTCTCTCACCTCTCTCTCCCCTCTCTTCCCCTCTCCCCCTCTCTCCCCCCTCTCTCTCACCTCTCTCTCCCCCTCCCCCTCTCTCTCACCTCTCTTCCTCCCCCTCTCTCCCCCTCTCTCTCCACCTCTCTCTCCCCCTCTCTCCCCCTCTCCTCCCTCTCCCCCCTCTCCCCCTCTCTCCTTCTCTCCCCCTCTCCCCTATGTCCCCCTCTCCCCTTCTCTCCCCCTCTCCTCCTCTCTCTCACCTCTCTCTCCCCTCTCTCCCCTCTCTCTCCCTCTCCCTCCCCCAATCTCCCCCCTCTCTCCCCCCTCTCTCCCTCTCTCTCCCCCTCTCTCCCCTCTCTCCATCTCTCTCCCCCTCTCTCCCCTCTCTCCCTCTCTCTCCCCCTCTCTCCCCCTCTCTCTCTCTTCCTCTCTCTCCCCCTCTCCCCTCTCTCTCCCTCTCCCTCCCCAATCTCCCCCCTCTCCCCCCCCTCTCTCCCTCTCTCTCCCCCTCTCTCCCCCCTCTCTCCCTCTCTCTCCCCCTCTCTCCCCCTCTCTCCCCCTCTCTCCCCTCTCCCCCCTCTCTCTCCCCCTCTCCCCTACTCTCCCCCCTCTCTCTCACCTCTCTCTCCCCTCTCTTCCCCTCTCTCTCACCTCTCTTCCTCCCCCTCTCTCCCCCTCTCTCTCCCCCTCTCTCCCCCTCTCTCTCCACCTCTCTCTCCCCCTCTCTCCCCCTCTCCTCCCTCTCCCCCTCTCCCCCTCTCCCCTTCTCTCCCCCTCTCCCCCTCTCTCTCCCCCTCTATCCCCCTCTCTCTCCACCTCTCTCTCCCTCTCTCCCCCTCTCCTATCTCTCCCCCCTCTCCCCCTCTCCCCTTCTCTCCCCCTCTCCCCCTCTCTCCCCCCTCTCTCTCCCCCTCTCTCCCCCTCTCTCCCCCTCTCCCTCCCCCTCTCTCCCCCTTCTCCTCTCTCCGTCCTCTCTCCCCCCCTCTCTCCTCCTCTCTCTCACCTCCCTCTTCCCCTCTCTCCCCCTCTCCCTCCCCCTCTCTCTCCCCTCTCTCTCTCCCTCTCTCTCTCTCCCCCTCTCTCTCACCTCTCTCTTCCCCTCTCTCCCCCTCTCCCTCCCCCTCTCTCTCCCCTCTCTCTCTCCCTCTCTCTCTCTCCCCCTCTCTCTCACCTCTCCCCCTCTCTCTCCCTCTCTCCCCCCTCTCTCTCCCCCTCTCTCTCCTTCTCTCTCCCTCTCCTCTCTCCCTCTCCTCTCTCCCCCCTCTCTCTCCCCCTCTCCTCTCTCCCCCTCTCTCTCCCTCTCTCCCCCTCTCTCCCCCGCTCTTTCCCCCCCCTCTCTCCCCCTCTCTCTCCTCCTCTCTCCCCCTCTCTCTCTCTCCCTCTCTCCCCCTCTCTGCCCCCTCTCTCTCCCTCTCTGTCCCCCTCTCTCCCACTTCTCTCACCCTCTCTCTCACTCTCTCCCCCTCCCCCCTCTCTCCCCTCTCTCTCACCTCTCTCCCCCTCTCTCTCCCTCTCTCTCTCCTCTCCCTCCCCCTCTCTCCCCCCCCTCTCTCTCTCCCGCTCTCACCCTCTCTCTCCCCCTCTCTCTCCCTCTCTCCCCCTCTCTCCCTCTCCCTCCCCCAATCTCCCCCCTCTCTCCCCCTCTCTCCCCTCTCTCCCTCTCTCTCCCCCTCTCTCCCCTCTCTCCCTCTCTCTCCCCCTCTCTCCCCCTCTCCCCTACTCTCCCCCCTCTCTCCCCCCTCTCTCCCTCTCTCTCCCCCTCTCTCTCCCTCTCTCCCCTCTCTCTCCCTCTCCCTCCCCCAATCTCCCCCCTCTCTCCCCCTCTCTCCCTCTCTCTCCCCCTCTCTCCCCTCTCTCCCCTCTCTCTCCCCCTCTCTCCCCTCTCTCCCTCTCTCTCCCCCTCTCTCCCCCTCTCCCCTACTCTCCCCCCTCTCTCCCCCCTCTCTCCCTCTCTCTCCCCCTCTCTCCCCTCTCTCCCTCTCTCTCCCCCTATCTCCCCCTCTCTCCCCCTCTCATCCCCTCCCTCCCCCTCTCCCCTCTCTCTCCCTCTCCCTCCCCCAATCTCCCCCCTCTCCCCCCCTCTCTCCCTCTCTCTCCCCCTCTCTCCCTCTCTCTCCCCCTCTCTCCCCCTCTCTCCCTCTCTCTTCCTCTCTCTCCCCCTCTCCCCTCTCTCTCCCTCTCCCTCCCCCAATCTCCCCCCTCTCCCCCCCTCTCTCCCTCTCTCTCCCCCTCTCTCCCTCTCTCTCCCCCTCTCTCCCCCTCTCTCCCCTCTCCCCCTCTCTCTCCCCCTCTCCCCTACTCTCCCCCCTCTCTCTCACCTCTCTCTCCCCTCTCTTCCCCTCTCTCTCACCTCTCTTCCTCCCCCTCTATCCCCCTCTCTCTCCCCCTCTCTCCCCCTCTCTCTCACCTCTCCCCCCTCTCCCCCTCTCTGCCCCCCTCTCCCCCCTCTCTCCCCCTCTCTCTCCCCCTCTCTCCCGCTCTCTCTCCCTCTCTCTCCCTCTCCTCTCTCCCCCCTCTCTCTTCCCCTCTCCTCTCTCCCTCTCTCTCCCTCTCTCCCCCTCTCTCCCCCGATCTTTCCCCCCCTCCCTCTCTCCCCCTCTCTCTCCCCCCTCTCCCTCTCTCCCCCTCTCTCCCCCCTCTCCTCTCTCCCTCTCTCTCCCCTCTCTCTCCTTCTCTCTCCCTCTCCTCTCTCCCCCCTCTCTCTCCCCCTCTCCTCTTCCCCCTCTCTCTCTCCCTCTCTCCCCCTCTCTCCCCCGCTCTCTCCCCCCCTCTCTCCCTCTCTCCCCCTCTCTCTCCTCCTCTCTCCCCCTCTCTCCCTCTCTCCCCCTCTCTCCCCCTCTCTCTCCCTCTCTCTCCCCCTCTCTCCCACTTCTCTCACCCTCTCTCTCCCTCTCTCCCCCTCCCCCCCTCTCTCCCCTCTCCCTCCCACTCTCTCCCCCCTCTCTCTCTCCTGCTCTCACCCTCTCTCTCCCCCCTCTCTCACCCTCTCTCTCCCCCTCTCTCACCCTCTCTCTCCCTCTCTCTCTCCCCCTCTCTCTCACCTCTCCCCCCTCTCCCCCTCTCTCCCCCTCTCCCCCCCTCTCTCCCCCTCTCTCTCCCCCTCTCTCCCGCTCTCTCTCCCTCTCTCTCCCTCTCCTCTCTCCCCCCTCTCTCTTCCCCTCTCCTCTCTCCCCCTCTCTCTCCCTCTCTCCCCCTCTCTCCCCCGATCTTCCCCCCCTCCCTCTCTCCCCCTCTCTCTCCCCCCCTCTCTCCCTCTCTCCCCCTCTCTCCCCCTCTCTCTCCCCCTCTCTCCCCCTCTCTCCCCCTCTCTCTCACCTCTCTCTTCCCCTCTCTCTCCCTGTCTCTCCCCTCTCCCCCTCTCTCCTCCTCTCCTATCTCTCCCCCTCTCTCTCCCCTCCCCTCTCTACCCCTCTCTCTCCCCCTCTCTCTCACCTCTCTCTCCCCCTCTCTCTCACCTCTCTCTTCCCCTCTCTCCCCCTGTCTCTCCCCCTCTCTCCCTCTCTCTCCCCCTCTCTCCCCCCTCTCTCCCCCTCTCTCTCCCCCCCTCTCCCCCTCTCTCTCCCTCTCCCCCTCTCTTTCCCTCTTTCCTCCCCTCTCTCTCCCCCTCTCTCCTCCTCTCCTATCTCTCCCCCTCTCTCTCCCCTCCCCTCTCTACCCCTCTCTCTCCCCCTCTCTCTCACCTCTCTCTCCCCCTCTCTCTCACCTCTCTCTTCCCCTCTCTCCCCCTGTCTCTCCCCCTCTCTCTCCTCTCTCTCCCCCTCTCTCCCCCCCTCTCTCCCCCCTCCCCTTCCCCCCCTCTCCCCCTCTCTCTCCCTCTCCCCCTCTCTTTCCCTCTTTCCTCCCCTCTCTCTCCCCCTCTCTCCCTCTCTCCCCTCTCTCTCCTCTCTCTCCCCCTCTCTCCCCCCCTCTCTCCCCCTCCCCTTCCCCCTCTCTCCCCCTCTCTCCCCCTCTCTCTCCCTCTCTCCCCCTCTCTTTTCCCCCCTCTCTCCCCCCTCCCCTTTCCCCTCTCTCCCCCTCTCTCTCCCTCTCTCTGTCTCTCATTACAGAGAGTCAGAAGAAAACTACTCATTCCAAATAAGAAATGATTCAGGTAAAAAAAAAATCAAATTGCTTTTTTTGTGATTTGTGGAAAATCACACCCACTGCATCTGCGGACAGATTCACAGGATGTTTTTATGTATCGGTGCAGCCTTGGGGGAGATTTTACTTGGGGGTATGATAGTTTGTTACTTATGAACAAGAAATGCCAACTATTCTAGCCGATGGGCATAACACTTCACAGTGCCTGTGATTAAGGTTCAATTCCTGTCGGTGTCCATATATTCTCCCCGTGACACACCAGTTTCCTCACTCATTCCAAACACGTACAGGTTCGCGGGCATGGCATGTTGGCACCAGAAGCGTGGCGACACTTGCGAGCTGCCCCCCGCTCAGCCCCCTGTTGGTTGTTGGCAACAAACAACGCATTCCATTGCAGTTTTCGATATTGCGATGTGCAAGTGGCAAATCAAGTCAAAGATACGATAAATGCACACAGTCTTTCTCCCTCAGGCAAAAAGAATCAAAAAATAGACGGCTTAGTTTTAAGGTGAGATGGGAAAGATTTAAAAGGGGACCTGAGGGGCAACTTCTTCACACAGAGGCTAGTGCGTATACAGAACGAGTTGCCAGAGGAAGTGGTTGAGGCAGGTACAATAATGTTTAGAAGACATTTGGACAGGTACATAGATAGGAAAGGTTTAGAGCAGGGTTTCTCAACCTGGTGTCCACGGACTCTTTGCTTAATGGTATTGGTCCATAGCATAACAAAAAGGCTGGCAACCACTGGTTTAGAGCGATCCAGGCCAAACTCGGACAAATAAGAGTAGCTCAGATGGGCAACGCGGTCAGCATGAAGCATTTGGGCCTAAGGGCCTCTTTTTTGTGTCATTGTTCAAGTACACAATGACTTTAAACTCCTCTGTGGATGGTAGCTTTATTAGAATCATAAAAACGATGACAGGAAGCTTGTGCAGGAGAGTTTTTAAAGTGGAAAACCCATTGCACTGGGGCAGTTCCACTCTCTCAAACTCAGAAGTCCGGGTCCAGGGGTACGAACAAGCGTCACAAGCTGGGACCTTCCTTGGTTGCAGTGGATGACATGACTTCTGTGGCTTGTCACGCCCCTCGCGCTCCACGGAGCGCTGCAGAACCGCCTCCCTGGCCTTTGGATCTCACTGTAGATCTCATCTGCCCCATCCGCTGGAGCTGACTTCACGTGCTGGGACAGGCGTGTCTCTGTCTCACCGGGGCCTGAGACCCACCGGCTACCCTCACCTGGTTTAGCCCGCCTGTCCGGGGTGGACCAGGGTGTGGCCACTGTCGCATGCAAACGGCTACTTGGAGCCACAGGAGAGAGCTGAGTGTCTGGTGGGGACCAAAGGTGAGTGATCTGCCCCAGAATGGGCACGACAAGCCCCTTCACTAGAGGTGCTACCCCTCCCTGGATGGTCCATACACCCCAAAAGCTGGCGTTGAACTCGAACTCTGAACTCTGAACTCCCCGAACTGCAATAGAGTCGCACAAAGCGTTACGCTACGGTGGTACACGGGTGATCTGGGAGAGCCACTTCCTCATGGATGCGGAGAGCTGGGGGGGGGTGGAATAATGGGAATGCAGCAGAGAATTAAAAAGTGGGAATAATGTAGCATTAGTGTAACAGAGTGGTTGATGGTGAGTATAGACTCAAAGGGCCAAAAGGCCTGCTTCTGTCTCTCACTGTGACAATCCAGACAAAGCAAGTATCTGGGTAGCCTCCAACTTGATGGCATGAATATTAACTTCTCCTTCCGGTAAACAAATTCCACTTGCACCCCACCCCCCTGCCCCTCCCCACCCGTATTCCCCACTCTGACCTTTTACCTCTTCACATCTGCATATTACGTCCCCCTGGGTCCCCTCCTCGGTCCCTTTCTCCTATGGTCCATAGCCCTCTCCTTCTCCAGCCCTTGACTGTATGACCTGGTGCTCCCCCAACCCTTTTATTCTGGCATCGTCCCCCTTCCTGCTCAGTCCTGAAGAAGAATCTTGGCCTGAAGTGTTGATTATTTACTCATTTCCATATTTGCTGCCTGACCGGCATTGTGAGTGTTGCATTGGGTTTCCAGCATCTTCAGACTTTCTCATGTTTAAGGTAAGTATCCTCCCCACTTCCAGCTTGTAGAACCCTGTCAGGACTTTGTACAATTTCAATTTAAACTTCTCTGTTTCTTCTAAATCTATGAATTCCGAATCCAATGGATCTCGTGATAACATCTTTGATTTTAGACCGAGTAGCAGAAGTTCAAAGGATGGAATGACAAAGAGAGGTAAGCGTTATGTGTCACATGTACATCGAAACTTCAAAACATAGTGAAATATATTGTTTGTGTCATTTGCAGTGCGCTGGGGAAGGCTCACAACTGTCGCAATGCTTCCAGTGCCTGCATAGCACGCCCACAACTTACTAACCTTAACCTGTAAGTCTTTGGGCTGTGGGAGGCAACCAGAGCGCCTGGAGGAAACCCACACGGTCATGGGGAGAACGTACAGACTCCTTAGAGACGGCGGTGGGGACTGAGCCCTGATCTTGCAATCACTGGTTCAGTAAAGTGTTCCACCAACCATTACACAGGGCATCAAAAGTTAACGGGAGAAGGCAGGAGAATGGGGTTGAGAGGGATAATAATCAGCCATGACCAAAGTTCCCTCTAATCTTTTTTCCAACTGCATGGACCAACCATTGTTCTGAGCAGGAAATTTTTACACATCCTGAAAACTACATGGCACTTTGAGTGTCTATTTTTGTAATATGCATACAATGAACATTTAGAACAAAAATGGAAAAATCATATACATTTTGATTTTATTTATTGATTATCAATTTTATTAACTTCCACCTGAGAAGCGACTTGGATCTGCTCCAAATTGCCTACTGGTTCAACAGGTCCACAGCAGATGCTATTTCATTGGCTCTTCACTCAACCCTACACCACCTGGACAGCAAAGATGCATACATCAGAGTGCTCTTTATTGACTACAGCTTGGCATTCAATACTCTCATCCCCTCAACACTAATCAATAACCTTCGAGACCTTAGACTCAATACCACCTTGTGCAATTGGATCCCTGATTTCCTCGCTGGCAGACCCCAATCAGTTCAGGTGCAACAACATGTCCTCCACAATCTCCATCAGCATAGGGGCACCACAAGGTTGTGTGTTTTGCCCCCTACTCTACTCACTTTGCACTTACGACTGTGTGGCTAAGCACAGCTCCAATGCCATATTCAATATTGCTGAGGACACCACTGCCTTAGGCTGAATCAAAGGTGGCGATGAATCAGCATATAGGACAGAGATTGGAAACCTGGCTGAGTGGTGCCACAACATCAACCTCTCACTCAATGTCAGCAAGACCAAGTAGCTGATTATTAGCTTCTGGAGCAGGACACCAGAGGTCCATGAATTAGATTAGATCATGAGGACACTCAGTCCTCGTTTATTGTCATTTAGAAATGCATGCATGCATTAAGAAATGATATAATGTTCCTCCAGAGTGATATCACAAAAAATACAAGACAAACCAAAGACTAACACTGACAAAACCACATAATTATAACATATAGTTACAACAATGCAAAACAATACCATAATTTGATAAAGACCAGACCATGAGAATGGTAAAAAAAAGTCTCAAAGTTCCGATCGACTCCCGATAGTCCCCGATAGCAGGCAGCAGAAAGGAGAAACTCTCTCTGCCATAAACTTCCAGGCACCGAAAACTGTCGATGCATTGGAAGCACCCGACCACAGCCGACTCTGAGTCCGTCCGAGAACTTTGAGCCTCCGATCAGCCCTTCGACACCGAGCACCATCCTGTGCCGAGCGCTTCGACCCCGCCCCGGCCACCGAGCAACAAGCAAAGCCGAGGATTCGGGGCCTTTGCCTCCGGAGATTCTGGATCATACAGTAACAAAGGTAGCGAAAAAGGCATTTCAGAAGTTTCTCCAGATGTTCCTCCATTCTCTCACATCTGTCTCCGTCAAATCAAGATTGTGCACGGCACCCTACTTGACAGATTACAGATATCATTCACCGGAGTGGCCGCTGCGTGCTGCGTTGCGCCGCCATCTTCTCCTCCTCCTTTGAACCAGTGCTCATTGGAGGATCAGAAGTGGAGAGGGTCAGTGTCTTTAAATTCCTCGGTGGTATCATTTCAGAGGACCCGTCCTGGATTCACCAGGTAAAGTGCAATTACAAAGAAAGCACAGCAGCACCTCTTCTTCCTTAGGAGTTTGTGAAGATTTGGCATGACATCTAAAACTTTGGCAAACTTCGATAGATGTGTGGTGGAGAGTATATTGACAGACTGCATCACAGCCTGGTATGGAAACGCCAATGCTCTTGGTTAGGAAATCTTAAAAAAAAGTAGTGGATACTGCTCAGTCCATCACAGGTAAAGCCTTCCAACCATTAATCAATGAAAAACTATGCACAAACAAACACTGACAAACAACCAGTATGAAATAGGAGCTCAGCATCAGTAAGACAAAGGAGATGGTGATGGACTACAGGAAGACTAAGCCAGCATTGCTCCCGGTTACTATTGACGGTGAGGATGTGGATGTGGTGAGGACCTGCAGGTACCTGGGGGTGCACCAGGATGACAGACCTGAGTGGAGCACCAACACAGAGGCTGTGTACAAGGAGGGCCAGAGTCGCCTCTGCTTCCTGAGGAGACTGAGGTCCTTTGGAGTGTGCAGGCCTCTCCTTCACATGTTCTACCAGTCTGTTGTTGCCAGTACAATCTTCTATGTGCTGGTGTGCTGGGGCAATGGCATCAACATGGGTGATCCTGGCAATTCTGGACAATGTTTCTCACCATCTGCATGCCACCTTGGCTGAACAGAGGAGAACTTCTAGTAATAGACTAAGACAACTGCGCTGCCCCAAAGAGCACTATACGAGGTCATTCTTACCCTCGGCCATTGGGCTCTATAATGAGTCAACCCATAGCCAGGGAAATGATGACCCCCTCCTGTTAGACTGTTTGTGGTAACTTATTTTTTTTATTCTTTCTTACTTCTCTTCTAATATTTGTATATCTGTGCACTTGTAATTCTACTGTGACACTGTAATTTCCTTTGGGATCAATAAAGTATCTATCTATCTACGGTATCTAAATTGTAAATAATAGTAGGCATCAGTCGATCCCAGAGGTTCATGGGTTTGTGCCTCTGGTGGACTGTGTCCTCTCCAGGGCGCAAACCTAGGCAGGAAGATTTGAAGAACTGGCTGTTGCCCATACAGCAGGTTCCTCCTCTCCACGACACTAGTGTAGTCCAAGGGAAGGGCAAGCGCCGATTCAGCTTGGCACCAGTGTCGTCGCAGAGGTTGCCAGAGTGAAGTTGTAAACAACATCAAACTGCCTTAAGGATCCGTCTTCGGATTTCTTCCTCAGGGTTTACTCCCGAAGCCTTTCCCATGGGTGGGTAGGGTCTCAAGGCAGCAGAGGTTTAAAATCAGAGTTTTGTTTCTCCTAGGTGGGCTGCCGTCCCAGGCTGACGAGCCCCACCTGCCCGAAGAAACTGGTTTTGAGGCGCCAGTGGTTGCCTTTGCCCCTTCTCTTGCCAGTAGAAACAGTTCCGCTGGGCCTAGTAGCTGAGCCACACGTGAAGGCCGAGAGTTGGACTTGGTTGTCAGAGGCTGTTAGAGACGCATGCCATTTGGAGCACTAGGTAGTGCGAGCTTCTCCCCACTACCATCCCTGGCTGTGACAAGTTAGGAACCAAACAGTACAGTACAGTGCGTAAGTCTAAGGCACATATATAGAGCTAGGGTGCCTAAGACTTTAGCACAGCCCTGTAGTAATTCTATGTATTTCACTGCACTGCTGCCACACTCAAAAAACAACATATTTCATGTCATATGTGAGTGAAGATAAACCTGATTCTGATATGGGTCTCTATTGTGGAAGGGGACAGGGAGAGGGGAATCATGGTTGGGAAAAGGGGAAGGGGGAAGGGAGGGGAGTGAGAAGCACCAGAGAGACATTCTGTAATGATCAATAAACTGATTGTTTGGAATCAAATGACCTTGCCTGGTGTCTCAGGGCTGGGTGTGTCTGCATCCATGCCACAACCCACAACTGGCACACCTTGTCTGCCACCTGTCCCACACCCCTCCCCTTGGCACTCCACCCTCACCATTCCCAACACCCTTTGCTCCTGCCAGATTTACAAACTCGCTCTCTACTCTCCATTGACAAATACAGTACTGTGCAAATATCTCAGTGCTAAGACACTTGCATGGTACTGCAGTACGGGGGAGAGGAGAGCAAGAAGAGAATGCAGAAAAAAGTTACAGAGAAGGAGCAGAGCAGGTAGACTCTGAGGTGAAAGATCGTAACAAGGTAGCTGGTGAGGTCAACAGTCCAACTGTTCAATAGTCTTATAACAGCGGGGTAGAAGCGTTCCTTGATCCTTGTGGTATGAGCTTTCAGGCTTTTGTATCTTCTGCCTGCTGGGAAAGAGGAGGAGAGAGAATGTCCAGTGTGTTTGACGGCCTAATCTCCTGTAACCTCGGAAAGGGTTTTTGGAAATGTGAGTCCTCTTGACTTTGCTCCCGCCAGATTTCCAAACTTGCTCTCTGCTCCACGTTGACAAATACAGTGCTATGCAAAAGTCTTAGGCACCCTAGCTATATATATGTACCTAACAGTTTTCCATAGGACTGTAACTGATATACTGTAGAAAATACGCAGGACAGGACAGCACAGGAACAGGCCCTTTGTCCCATAATGCTGTGCAGAACTAATTAAATTAGTAATCAGATACCTGACAGAACTAATTCCTTCTGTGGATATGAAAAGTTCAAAAGCATTCAAAGTTCAAAACAAATTCATTATCAAAGTACACATATTTCGCCATATACAACCCTGAGAATCATGGTAATTACAAGAAACTCAGTAGAGGCAATGACCAAGGTGGAAAACCGACTAGAGTGCAGAAGACAACAAGCTGTGCAAAACAAAGAAAAGAGAAATAAATAAATAAATCGATAGATAAATAATATTGAAAACATGAGTTGTGGAGTCCTTGAAAGTGACTCCATGGATTGAGGAATAGAACATAGAACATAGAATAGTACAGCACAGTACAGGCCCTTCGGCCCACATTGTTGTGCCGACCCTCAAACCCTGCCTCCCATATAACCCCCCACCTTAAATTCCTCCATATACCCGTCTAGTAGTCTCTTAAACTTCACTAGTGTATCTGCCTCCACCACTGACTCAGGCAGTGCATTCCACGCACCAACCACTCTCTGAGTAAAAAACCTTCCTCTAATATCCCCCTTGAACTTCCCACCCCTTACCTTAAAGCCATGTCCTCTTGTATTGAGCAGTGGTGCCCTGGGGAAGAGGCGCTGGCTGTCCACTCTATCTATTCCTCTTATTATCTTGTACACCTCTATCATGTCTCCTCTCATCCTCCTTCTCTCCAAAGAGTAAAGCCCTAGCTCCCTTAATCTCTGATCATAATGCATACTCTCTAAACCAGGCAGCATCCTGGTAAATCTCCTCTGTACCCTTTCCAATGCTTCCACATCCTTCCTATAGTGAGGTGACCAGAACTGGACACAATACTCCAAGTGTGGCCTAACCAGAATACACTCTATCAATGCATCCCATAGTTTTATAAGGCTGCATTTATAAAGCCCAGACACTGGCTGCCCTTATAAACACTTTCTCAACCTACTCTCACACTTCTAACAGCATACGTCCACTCCCAAATCTCTCTCTTTGTTCTGGTGTCCTGTATGCAATTGTGCCTCCTCATTTACGCCGCCCCATTCTTCCGAGGCCACTTCTCGGCATGGCTGCCGGCTCTCCGCCATCCCACCAGTCTGCCTGATCTGTCACTGCCCTTTTCACAGCTCGCTCCACCCTGAGCTTTGTGTCATCTGCTGGTTTGGAAATTGTGTCTTGTACACACGAGCGTGAGTCTTTATGGTGAAAAACAATGGCCCAAGTCCGACCACTGGGGAATTCCACTCTACGCTTGAGAAACAGTCTTTCACCACTTTTCTGTTTTCTGTCATTCTCTCTATTTTCTACAAGTCCTGGTGCAGCCCCTTTCATTCCATATGCTGCTCGTTATCTCTCTTTTAACATCATTAAAAACAAAATTCGATTGAGCTACTAAGACACAATTTGCGTTTAACAAGTCCATGTTGGCTTTGTAATCAGCCCACACTTATCCAAAATGACTGCTAATTCTCTGCCTGAATAATATTTTTCACTACTGAAGTTAAGCGTGCTGCTCAGCAATTAACCCGGCTCCTTGAGCGAGGACGAAAGATTCGCAGTTCTCCAGAGAGACACACGCAGAATGCTGGAGGAACTGAGCAGGTCAGGCAGTGTCAGCGGAGGGGAATAAACAGTTAATAAGCAGGTCCCGATGAAGGGTTTCAGCCCGAGATGTTGACTATTCCCCTCCACAGGTGTTGCCCGACTTGTGCTGAGATCCCCCTGGAACCTGGTGTTACCCTGGAGAACGGCAAATTTCTCACCCTTGTTCAAAAATCCCAGCATTCATTCTGGCCCTTCGAATCTGCTTGTCTATGGGATGCAGGAGGAAACCGAAACATCTGAGGGAAACCTATGCAGTCACGGGAGGACGTACAAAGTCATCACAGACTACATTGGGAATTCAAGCAGGTCTCCAGTGCTGTTAAAAGCATTATGCTAACCACCACAATACTGTGTCTCCACTGTTTACTGAATACAAAATGCTGGAAGAACTCACCAATTCAGGCCGCAAATCACCAAATTTCATGACATATGTCAGTGATGGTCAACCTTCACCCTGTTTCTTTTACAGCTGTGAGGACCAGCCATTACTCTGAGCAGGAATTTTTTACTCAGCCTGAAAACTGCGCGGCATTTTATATAAATGGAAGTTCCAGTGTGACACCGAGCTTAGGGTGAAGAGTGGTGACAATAAACCTGATTCTGATTCCACCTTTCCTCCAAGAGGAACACAACCTTGTTGTAGGGTTTGGAAGCTGGCGTGCCTCAGTGATCAGAGAGCTACGGTATCTTGGCTGGAGTCATGGCCTTGTGCTTTGGCTCTTGGTAGGGTTACCCATGCCAAACAGGTCAAAGGGTAGAGGTCAGACTAAGAGTGGTCCACCAGTCCTCCAGGTTTGGAGGTTCAGCTCAGGGCTAACAACCAGGACAGCAATGAAGAATCCTTCTATATCTGTGTGCGACAGTATGGGCAGACAGAGATGGGGGACCTACATTGCCAACAGTGCAATGGGCATTCAGTAAGTGATTCTAACTTTAAGAATACTCTTTCTGTTGGTTAGGTAGAATCAGAATCAGGAAAATTATTACTGTCAGGGAATCTCAAAAGAGTTTCTTAGGCACCCAGGCTTTTCACTTGAACTGACTGCTTGTCCAGAACCAGAGGCTACAGTTTAAGAATAAGGGGTAGACCATTTAGAACGCAGTTGAGGAAAAACCTTTTCACACAGAGGGTTGTGGTTCTGTGGAATGCTCTGCCTCAGAAGGCAGTGGAGGCCAATTCTCTGGATTCTTTCAAGAAAGAGTTAGGTAGAGCTCTTAAAGATAGCGGAGTGAAGGGATATGGGGAGAAGGCAGGAAAAGGGTACTGATTGTGGATGATCAGCCATGATCACAGTGAATGGCAGTGCTGGCTTGAAGGGCTGAGTGGCCTACTCCTGCACCTATTATCTATTGTCTATTGTTAAACCTCACTAGAGCATGTTTTCCTATGTTCCTTTTGAACTGAGTGGAATTCTGCTTCCTGTGCCCCTTTTAAACTTTGCCAGATGAAGGAGGGACCTCTGCTCGAGACGTTCATTGACTGCCCTTCAGTCCCTGGGGGCTCCTGTGCAAGGTCACGGCTGATCTGCTTTCGGTTTCAGCTCCAAAGGACAGAGGACATCGAGTGCAGAACAATACAGAACAGAAACAAACCCTTGGACCCACCATGTCTGGGCCGATTACAATGCCAATCCGACAGAACCCCATATGCCTGCATACGGTTGATATCACCCTGCTTCTTGGTGTGTCTGTCTAAATTCCTCTTAAATATTATTATTTGTACCACCACCCCTGACAGCTCCAGGCACCCACCATTCTCTGTGTAAAAAAAACCTTCCCCTCTACACCTCCCTTGTTATAAACTTGCACTTTGTTATTGAGCTGCAGCACACGTTAGTCCTGACGAAGGGTCTCGGCCTGAAACGTCGACTGTACCTCTTCCTAGAGATGCTGCCTGGCCTGCTGCGTTCACCAGCAACTTTGATGTGTGTTGTTTGAACACACTTTCTCTGTAGCTTTTACACTTTATTCTGTACACAGCCTCTCTTCTGCCACGATGAGGCCACCCTCAGGGTGGAGGAACAACACCTTATATTCCGTCTGGATAGCCTCCAAACTGATGGCGGGAACATTGATTTCTCTTTCTGGTAAAAAAAAATCCCTCCCCCTCCCCTTTCTACTATTTCCCACTCTGGCCTCTTACCTCTTCTCACCTGCCTCTCACCTCCCCCTGGGTCCACTCCTCCTTCCCTTTCTCCCATGGTTCACTCTCCCCTCCGATCAGATTCCTTCCTCTACATCCCTTTACCTTTCCCACCCAGCTGGCTTCTCTATCACCTGGCCTGTTCTTTTCCTCTACCCTTTTATTCTGGCATCTTTCCCCTTCCTTTCCAGTCCTAATGAAAGGTCTCAGCCTGAAATGTTGACTGTTCATTCATTTCCATGATACTACCTGACCTGCTGAGCTCCTTTGGCATTTTGTGTGTGTGATTCTGCATTGTTATTGTTTTATCTTGTTCTGCTTCAATGAATTGTGTAACGATTTGATCTGTATGAACAATATACAAGACAAGCTTGGTACATGTGATAATCATCTTCAACATTAATTGCTGTGCTGTAAGACGTGGGTGATCATGATCTTGACCGTGGCTGTTCTTGGCAAACTTTTCTACAGAAGTGGTTTGCCATTGCCTTCTTCTGGGCAGTGTCTTTACAATGTGGGTGACCCCAGCCATTATCAATGCTCTTCAGAGATTGTCTGCCTGATGCTTACAGGCAGCCACAAAACAAAGAAACCCATTTAAAAATGACCATCGAACATTCAATGTGCAGAAAATACAACAAATTGGGCAACAATAAAAGTGAGCAAATGACATTCAGAAGTGCAGTTCACAAAAGGGCGTCCACAGCCTCAAAGCCAGACATCAATGCAGCCGATCCCTGAGTACAATGGGTACAGGCCACAGCCTCAGCTCAGCTCAGAGACATAGAGATGTCTGTCACAGAAAAAGGCCCTTCAGTCCATCCAATGCATGCGGCCTTTTGCCTACCTTTTGCTCACATTGAGTGTGTTTCCTTTCCTTACCTGTTCCAGTTCCTCTCTAAATACCTTACTGGGCATTATCACGTCTTAGAGTGATGCAGCCTTGGGCCTATCTTGTCCCTGCTATTCAGAATACCCATCCAACCATGTCCCATTTGCCTGCATTTGGCCCATTTGTTCTAAACTTTTTCTATCAATGTACCTGTTTAACTGTCTTTTAAACATTGTGATTGTACCAGCCTCTACCACCTCCTCAGGCAGCTTGTTCCATATATCCGACATTGTCTGTGTAAAGTAGTTTCTCCTTAGGTCCGTTTTAAATCTTCCCCCTTTGCCTGAAATCAATTTTCCCCCACATGTACTGCTGAGTTCCTCCAGCAGTGTGTTTGTGCATTGCTCCAGATTCCAGCGCCTGCAGATTTGATTATGCTTTTACATTATGTATGTATATATAAGTTTTCGTGATGTGGGCGACCATGTCTTTGACCGTAATTGTTCTTGGCAAATTTTTCCGCAGAAATGGTCTCCATCGTCTTACTCTGGGCAGTGTCTTCACAAGATGGGTGAGCCCAGCCATTATCAATACGCTTCAGAGATTGTCTGCTTGGTGTCAGTGGTCACATAACCAGGACTTGTGATGTGCACCATCTGCTCATACGACCGTCCACCACCTGCTCCCACGGCTTCACATGACCCTGATTCCGGATTGGGGGGGGTGCTAAGCAGGTGCTACATATCGCCTAAGGGGGATCTGCAGGCTCTACTGTTCCAGGTTTGATGTTCTGCACTTGGAGTATTGTGAGCAGTTTTGGGCTCCTTATCTACGATAGAATGTGTCAGCACTGGGGATGTTCCAGAGGAGGTTCACAGAATGATCCCAGAAATAAAGGGGGTTACGTATCAGGACTGTTTATTGGCTCTGGGCCTGTACTCACTGGAATTCAGAAGAATGAGGGGAGATCTCATTGAAACCCATCAAATATTGGAAGGCCTGGATAGAGTGGATGTGGAGAGGATGTTTCCTATAGTGGAAGAGTCTAGGATCAGAGGGCACAGCCTCAGAATAGAAGGACATCCCTTTGGAACAGAGATGAAAAGGAATTTCTTTAGCCAAAGGGTGGTGAATCTGTAGAATTCATTGCCACAGACGGCTCTGGAGGCCAATTCATTTGGTATATCTAAAACGTAGGTTGATCATTTCTGATTGAGAAGGGCATCAAAGGTTACGGTGAGAAGGTAGGAGAAGGGGGTTGGGAGGGATAATAAATCAGCCATGATGGAATGGCAGAGAGGACTTGATAGGCCAAATGGACTGATCTTATGTAAGGAAGTGATTTCCTCACCACCAGGACTGTGTCTGAGATATTGCTGCACTCTATTCTGCTTCAAAGCAACCAAGCCATTAGTCTGGTCTAAGTGAATTGTGGGTCTATGGGGCTGATTCTTCACGGTGAAGAATCTGAATCAACAAAACTGGCAAACAACAGCAGGAAAAAGTGAGGCTTTAACTTGATCTACCTGTAATCTCTGTAACTGTGGTCAGGACTTTCCACAAGTCTTCATCAGACTCACTTTATTTTGTCTCAAACTTAATGTCTATCAGTGTTTCTCAGTGTGAAAACATAACCCCTGCTCTCAGTACGTCATCTTTCCAGTGGTCTGAAGCAGGAACCTCAGTTCCTACATTTCATAGAATCCCCACGGTCGAGTGGCTTAGTAACAGAAGAGTCGTGGGCAGCACTCTCAGAATCAGGTTTAATATCACTGGCGTATATTGTGAAATTTATGTTATGTGGTAGTAGAACATTGCAATGCATAATAATAGAAAATCATAAATTACAATAAAAATATATTAAAAGTAAACGAAATAAGTAGCGCAAAAAGATAGCTAAAGAAGTACTGTGGAAGTGTTCATGGTTTTGTTGGCCATTCAGAGATCTGATGGTGGAGGGGAAGAAGCTGTTCTTAAAATGTTGAGTGTGTGTCTTCAGGATCCTGCATGTCCTTCCTGATGGTAGCAATGAGAAGAGGGCATGTCCTGGGTGATGGGGATCCTTAATAATGGATGTCGCCTATTTGCCCCATTGCCTTTTGAAGATGCTATGGAGGCTGGTGCCCATGATGGATCTGGCTGAGTTTGCAGCTTTCTGCAGCTCTTTCTGTACCAGTAGCCCCTCCACACCTGACAGCCATGCATCCAGTTGGAATGCTCTTCTCGGAGCATCTGTAGAAATTTGCGGGACTCTTCACCTCCAACTCTCAGTATTGTTGGCTTAGATGCCACCATGAACATAGAAACAACAACCGTTCTGAGGGAGGGAGGGAAGGAGAGAGGGACACAGGGGAAGGGGAGAGTGAGGGTGGGAAAGAGGGAGTGAGTGAAAGAGGGATTAAGGGCGGGAGGGAGTAAGGGAAGGAGAGAGTGAGGGATGGAGGGAGTGAGTGACTGAAGAAGGGAGTGAGTGAGGTAGTGAGTGAGCGAGAGAGGGAGGGAGTGAGTGAAGAAGGGAATGATAAGGGAAGGAGTGAGGAAAGAATCAATTGAGGGAGGGAGTGATTGAAGGGAGAATGGAGTGACAGGGGGTGTGGTACCATTGAGATATTTTGTTACACTGGCTCTCTAGGCTGTTCTTTTGGTTTGCTGGCTTTTCCATTAGTTTACCTTGTCCTTGTTTCTACAGCCATGAATCATAAAATGCACTATGTTTTGGGAAGCACTTTCAAGATATTCTGGGAGGCTTGAGAAGAGTACTAAAGAAATTGAAAACCTTCTCTCTTAGAGGTTTCCTGTGGTACTTGGACACTGGAGAAAAAAAAATCTCAGTGGAATTTATAAATGACGGTTTTTTTTAATCTCCAGATTTCAGATGGAAAGCATCCTCCCTGGATTTAACACAGCTTGGGTTGGCCACTGTTCTGTCCAAGGCAGTAAGAGGCTGATCTGCTCAGTACATCACAGAAACCAGCCTCCCCTCCATGGACACGGTCGATACCTCATTGCCTCAGTAAAGCAGACAGCATAATCGAAGACCCACAGCCCCACCCTGGATATTCTCCCCTCTTCTCCCCCTCCAATGGGCAGAAGATAGGAAGGCCTGAAAGCAGGTACCACCAGCCTCAAGGACAGCTCCTACCCTGCGGTTATAAGGTTATTGAATAGTTCCCTAGCTTGACAACGTTGGACTCTTGACTTCACAAGAGCAGCCACACAGAAGAGTATGGTTAGTGTGACATATGACAGTGCCACTGGCCCAGGTTCATTTCCGTCGCTGCCTGTAAGGAGTTTGTACGTTCTCCTTGTGACCGCGTGGGTTTCCTCTGAGTACTCTGGTTTCCTCCCCCATCCCAAAGAAGTATGGGTTAATAGGCCGTGAAAGTAGGTCACAGGGAGTACCAGGCAAAGTGCGCACAGGCAGCACACAAGGCCCAGCTCAGAGTTCCAAATTCAGGGTAAATTTATTATCAAAATGCATCCACGTTACCATACACTACCTTGGGATTTATTTTCTTGCGGGCATTGACGGGGAGAAAATCTATGGCACGGCACAGTACCGTAGCAGCTAATGTAACGTTATTACAGAGCCAGCAGTCCCGCCGTTGTCTGACAGGTGTTTCTACATATTCCTTGTGACTGTGTGGGTTTCCTCCGGGTGCTCTGGTTTCCTCCCACAGTCCAAAGACCCACGGGTTACTAGGTTAATTGGTCACATGGGTGTAACTGGGCAGTGCAGGCTTGTTGGGCCAGAAGGTCCTTTTACCCTGCTGTATATTTAGAAAATAGGTGCAGGAGTAGGCCATTCGGCCCTTTGAGCCTGCACTGCCATTCAGTATGATCATGGGTGATCATCCAACTCAGAACCCTGTACCTGCCTTCTCTCCATACCCCCTGATCCCTTTAGCCACAAGGGCCATATCTAACTCCCTCTTAAATATAGCCAATGAACTGGCCTCAACAGTTTCCTGTGGCAGAGAATTCGGTCCCAAAAAGGCTTCCTCTTTATCCTTAAACTGTGACCCCTCGTTCTGGACTTCCCCTACATCGGGACCAATCTTCCTACATCTAGCCTGTCCAATCCTTTTAGAATTTTATATGTTTCAATAATAATTTCTAAGTTATTGAAAGAAATTATAATCTATCTTGTTATGACCTTGCACATTGTTGGCCTGCTCTGCACTTTCTCTGTAACTGTGACTGGCCACTTTATTAGGTACACCGGTACACCAGCTCGTTAATGCAATTATCTATTCAGTCAATCATGTGACAGCAACTCAAGGCATAAAAGCATGCAGACATGGTCAGGAGGTTCAGTTGTTGTTCAGACCAAACTTCGGAACAGGTAATGATTGTTGGTGCATCACAAACTGCTCATTTCGTGGGATTTTCATGCTCATGTTAGAAGAGACTGGCAAGACTGGTTCAAGCAGGCGGGAAGGTGACAGAAACTCAAATAGCCACTCTTTTGCAACAGTCCTGTGCCGAAGAGCATCTCTGAATGTCAAACCTTGATATGGGTGGGATACAGCAGTAGAGAACCATACTAGGTTCCACTCTTGTACCTACTGAGTGTAGTTTGGCAAGACGAGATGGGCTGAAGAGCTTGTTTCTGTTCTGTAGTGCTCTACGACTCTACAACTCAGTAATTTACTGATGCAGTGTGTCCTCACTGAGATGTGTACACCGTGAAAGTATCAATCTGCAGAGAGACGGGAACTGCATAAACATGACGAATCTGTGTGTGATGTTTGAAAGCCCTTTCACGTTACAGGGAAGGGAAGCACATTTCAACATATTCGATAACGTCACTTCGTGGCGGTCAGCGTAAGTTCTCCTTCAGATCATTGCTCAAGGTCAGTATTTCCCAGGGAGAGAATGTTCCCTGCAATGGGGGTCTAGGACCAGAGGGCACAGCCTCACAATAGAAGGATGTCTCTTTAGAACAGAGATGAGGAGGAATTTCTCTAGTCAGAATGGTGAACCTGAGGAATTCATCGCCACAGTCGGATGTGGGGGCCAAATCATTAGGTATAGTTTGAGCAGAGGTCGACAAATTCTTGATTAGTAATGGCATCAAAGGATATAGGGGAAAGGCAGGAGAATGGAATTGAGAAGGATAATAAATCAGCCATGATAAAATGGTGGAGCAGACTCAATGAGCCAAGAGGCCCAATCATGCTCCTATATCTTATGATCTTTTAGATTAATTAGGGATCTTCGATGGCTGTTGGCTTGAAGGGCCTTTTCTCGTGATGTATGACTGTGTGACTAATTAATTATGTGCTCACTTCTAACGCAGTTCCCTAGATGGCTTTGTAACATAGCCATTAACGTAAAGCTTTTCAGCACCAGCCATACGATCGGGGCTCAATTCCCACCACTGTCTGTAAGGAGCGTGTACGTTCTCCCTGTAACCGTGTGAATTTCCTTGGGGTGCTCTGGATTCCTCCCACATTCAGTTGTGGCATGGTATGTTGATGAAGGAAATGGGGTGATACTTGCAGGCTGCCTCCAGCCGTTGACATACCCGTTGACCTAATTTGAAGCAAATGATGCATTTCGCTATGTACAAGCAACAAATAAAGCTAATATGGTGAAGAAGGCAAATGCAATGTTGGCATTCATTTCTAGAGGAATAGAGTATAGGAGCAGGGATGTGATGTTGAGACTCTATAAGGCGCTGGTGAGACCTCACTTGGAGTACTATGGACAGTTTTGGTCTCCTTATTTAAGAAAGGAGAGGGTACAGAGAAGATTCATTAGAATGATTCCGGGAATGAGAGGGTTAACATATGAGGAACATTTGTCCACTCTTGGACTGTATTCCTTGGAGTTTAGAAGAATGAGGGGGGACCTCATAGAAACATTTCGAATGTTGAAAGGCATGGACACAGTGGATGTGGCAAAGTTGTTTCCCATGATGGGAGAGTCTAGTACGAGAGGGCATGACTTAAGGATTGAAGGGCGCCCATTCAGAACAGAAAGGCGAAGAAATTTTTTTAGTCAGAGGGTGGTGAATCTATGGAATTTGTTGCCATGGGCGGCAGTGGAGGCCAAGTCATTGGGTGTATTTAAGGCAGAGATTGATAGGTATCTGAGTAGCCAGGGCATCAAAGGTTATGGTGAGAAGGCGGGGGATTGGGACTAAATGGGAGAATGGATCTGCTCATGATAAGATGGTGGAGCAGACTCGATGGGCCGAAT
Source organism: Mobula hypostoma (assembly GCF_963921235.1). Lineage (NCBI taxonomy): Eukaryota > Metazoa > Chordata > Chondrichthyes > Myliobatiformes > Myliobatidae > Mobula > Mobula hypostoma. The sequence goes on along the minus strand of NC_086109.1, from coordinate 5,817,008 downwards.
GGCCTACTCCTGCTCCTTTGTCTTATGGTCTTATGGCCTAATATCTAGTTCTGCACTATTGTGGCTTAGAAGGACATCGCCATGGCAACACACACAAATTGCAGGAGGACCTCATCAGGACCTGTTGAAGGTTTTAGGCCCGAAATGTTGACTGTTGGCTCGTTTCCATAGATGCTGCTTGGCCTGTTGAGTTCCTCCAGCATTTTGTGTGTGTTAATTAGGATTTCCAGCAACTGCAGAATTTCTCGCGTTAAGGGTATCACCATTCCTTCTTTGTCACTGCGCCTAAACCCTGGGTCTCCCTCCACAAGAGCGCTGTGGCAGCACTGTCACCAGAAAGACTGAAGAGGTTCCAGAGTGAAGTTCACTTTCACCCTCTCAAAGCGGGCTGCCTGACTGTGTAAGGTAGTAACATAGAATATAGAACATTACAGCACTCTCCGCGCTCTTTTGGGAGATACATCTCTACCAAAGGAGGTGTAAGTCACTCCTTCCCTCCACGAGCCTGCAGGTCACTCTTAGGCGAGGTGTAGCACCTGCTTAGCCCCCCACCTCCCCTCCCCCCAAATCAGGGTCATGTGAAGCCATGAGATCAGGTGGTGGATGGTTGTATGAGCAGCCGGTGCAGATCACAAATCCTGGTTATGCGACCACTGACGCCAGGCGGACTATCTGAAGAGTATCGATAGTGACTGAGGTCACCCATCTTGTAAAGACACTGCCCAGAAGAAGACAATAGCAAACCACTTTATGTAGAACAACTTGCCAAGAACAATGATGGAGAAGACCATGAATGCCCATGTCATACGTCACAGCACGTAATGATGATTATGATGATGACAGGTTCTTTGGCCCACAATGTTGTGCCAATCCTTTATCTTACTCCAAGACCAATCTAACACTTCCTTCCTACGTAACCCTCCATTTCTCAGTCGTCCATCTGCCTATCTAAGGGTTTCTTAAATGTCCCTAATGTACCTAGCTCTACCACCACCCCGGCAGTTCATTCCATGCATCTACCACTCTCTGTGTAAAAATGGTTCCTCTGACATTCCCCCTACTTTTTCTTCCAATCACCTTAAAGTTATGCCCCCTCATATTAACTGTTTATGCCCTGGGAAAAAGTCTCTGGCTGCCAACTCAATCTATACCTCTTATCATCTTATAATAGTAGGCAGCCGTCGATCCCAGGGGATCATGGGTTTGTGCCTCTGGTGGACTGTGTCCTCTCCTTGGTGCAAGCCTGGGTGGGAAGATTTGAAGAACCGGCTGTTGCCCGTGCAGCGGTTTCCCCCTCTCCACATCACTGACGTAGCCCAAGGGAAGGGCAAGTGCTGATACAGCCTGGCACCAGTGTCATCGCAGAGGTTGCCAGAGTGAAGTTATAAACAATACCAACTGCTTTAGGGATCCCGGCTCCGGACTTCTTCCTCAGGGTTTACTCCCAAAGCCTTTCCCATGGGTGGGTATGGCCGCAAGGCAGCGGAGGTTTAAAATCAGAGTTTTCCTTCTCCTAGGTGGGCTGCCGTCCAAGGCCGGTGAGCCCCAACTGCCTGGAGCAACTGGTTTTGAGGCACCAGATCCGCCTTTGCCCCTTCTCTTGTCAGTAGGAACAGTTTCGCTGGGCCTCGTAGCTAAGCCACACGTGAAGGCCAAGAGTTGGACTTGGTTGTCAGAGGCTGTTAGAGACGCACGCCATTTGGAGCACTTTATAGGTATTAGGAGCTTATCCCCACTGCCATCCCTGGCTGTGACAACCTTAGGAACCTATCGTCTTGTACACATCTATGAGATCAACAATGAACACCCCAAGACTGACCTTCTGATAGAGGGAAGGTCATTAAAAAGGGAGCTGAAGATTTTATTTACTTATTGAGATACAGTATGAAATAGGCCCTTCTAGCCTTTTGTGCCTCACCACCCAGCAACCCCCTGATTTAATCCCAACCTAGTCACAGGACCATTTACAAAGACCAATTCACCTACCAACCAGTTCGTCTTTGGACTGTGGGAGGAAACCGGAGCACCCGGAGGAAACCCACGCGGTCACGGGGAGAACGTACAAACTCCTTACAGACAGAAGTGGCAATGGAAGCCCGAGTCGCTGGTACTGTTGTGCTAAGATGTTGAGTCTACTGCTCTGTGCTGGACTTAAAGCCACAGCTGAAGCTTTGCAGTGAAATGTATTGATATCTCAATATACAAAATCTGTCTTAACGTTTCATCAGATAGTTCTTGGTTTTTGCAAGTAACAGCAGGGTGGTAGGTGTCACTTAGCAAATGCTCCTTGCTCATCTTTCTGTGGGTGGAGTGAGTCAGAAAAGATGAATTTCGTGGTTGCTTGTAGAACTCCTTCTGAATAGTTAGAATAATGAACTTAAATAGTTTGAATGAGCATCCATTTTGGTTAGTAATTACATTTTAACAATGGAAAATCATCTCAAAATAACAGAGTAAAAAATCCCAGAGTATATTTTTGTCAAAATTACTTTCAGTCAAATCAGAAAATGCGTATGAACTTCCTTGATTCTAAAAATAATTGTTATGGAAGATTTAGTTTAGAGCAAAGAGCTTTGCTGGGGACAGGTTGTAAAAACCTACCATTCAGCTAGCAGAAAGTAATCGATAGTGGTCTGTGGTTTTAATATTAAAATATCCATCTGTGCTGCATTAAAAAAGTGCAATTTTACATTTCCACGACACCTTTCACTACCTCAATACGTGCGATTTGCTTTGAGAATAATGCTGTTTCTTTTGAAGTTTGGTCTACATAGCAATGTAAGAAATACAGCCGTCCTTTTGTTATCAGCAAGATTGATAGCATGTGATCATGATCTGGTGAACTGTTTACTTGACATGCTTCAGGAATCAGTATTGGATCAGACATTAATATTGGATAGGACAAGGCATCACAATGCAAGACCCTATAGAGGTTAGTAAAATCTGCTGACAGGATCCGGTTTAATATGACCGGCATATGTTGGATCTCCCTTCCTCTATTTGTGACATTTACTGGGAGTGCTGTAGCCGAAGGACCCAAAGCAATGTTGGGGATCCCTAACACCCATCCCATAATCTCTCTGACCCACTACCATCAGGAAGGAGGTACAGGAGCATCAGGACTAGGACTGACAGACTGGGTAACAGCTTCTTCCCTCAAGCTGTGAGACTAATGAATACCCTGCCCTCACCAAGGTCTCGTCACTAGGACAGCAAGCTTTTTACTGTTTACCTGTGCTGCATGCTGCATGCATTTTGAATTACATTTTATTAACTTATTTATTGTGATATTTTGATTTATGTACTGTGTGTGATAGATGATTTGTGGGTGTACCGTGTTCCAGAGGAATGTTGTTTTCTTTGGTTATATATATGTACAGTCAGATGACAATAAACTTGAACTTGACTCAAGAGAACACCTCTAATCCTCGATAAGATAGTGCCTTCGAATTTCCTACATCCAGCTGAGAGCCCCAAAGGTTCATAGAAAGCCATAATCAGGTTTATTATCACTGACATATGTCATGAAATTTGTTGTTTTGTGGCAGCAGTACACTGCAATACATGAAAAGGAATATATTATTATTTTTTAATTACTATAGGTTACATAAAATAAATAGATATAATAAATAATTAGTGCAAAAGGAATATAAATAATGAGGTGGTGTTCATGGGTTTGTGGTCCATTCAGAATCTGATGGCAGAGGGGAAAAGGTTTCTAAAACATTGCTTGTGGGTCTTCAGACTGCTGTATCTCCTCCCTGGTAACTGTGATGAGAAGAGAGCATGTCCTGGGTGTTGCGGGTCCTTAATGATGGATGCTTGCTGAGACATCGCCTTTAAAGATGTCTTCAGTGCAGGGGAGACGAGTGCCCATGGTGGGTTCGGCTGAGTTTACAATCCTCTCTGCAGCTTCTTCCAATCCAGTGCAGTGGTCCCCCCATACCAGATGATGATGCAACCAGTTCATCTGTAGAAATATTCTAGAGTCTTTGTTTACATACCAAATCTCCTCAAATTCCTAATGAAACATAGCTGCTGTCGTTCCTTCCTCATAATTTCATGGACATGTTGGGCCCACGATCGATCTTCGGAGATGTTGACACCCAGGAACTTGAAGTTACTCACTCTTTCCACTGCTGACCCCCTCCTCGATGAAGACTGTTTTCTTCGACTTCCCTTTCCTGAAGGCCACAATAAATTCTGACTCTGGGTTCAGAGTTCCTCTCTCTATGGGTTTCCCCCAAGTGCTCCGGTTTCCTCCCACATTCCAAAGACATGCAAGTTAGTGGGCCAACTGGTCGCTGTAAACTGTCCCCAGTGTGTAAGTAACACACACAAAAATTGCTGGTGAACGCAGCAGGTCAGGCAGCATCTATAGGAAGAAGCACAGTTGACGTCTCGGCCCGAAACATACACTCAACAGCCACCCCAGGTGCACCTGGACACCTGCTTGTTAATACAAATTTCTAATCAGCCAACCATGGGGCAGCAACTTGATGCATAAAAGCATGCAGACATGGTCAAGAGGTTCAATTGTTTCAGACCTAACATCAGAATGGGGAAGAAGTGTGATCTATGTGACTTTGACAGTGGAATGTTTGTTGGCACCAGATGGAGTGGTTTGAGTACCTTCTGGGCTTTTCATGTACAAAAATCTCTAGAATTTACAGAGAATGGTGAGAAAAACAAAAATCATCCAGTGAGTGGCAGTACTGTGGGGTGAAAACACTATGCTGGTGAAAGAGGTCAGAGGAGAATGGGCAGATTGGTTCAAAGCTGACAGTAACTCAGATGGCCAGTACAACAGTGGCGTCCAGAAGAGCATCTCTGGTTGCACAACACATTGAAGCTTCAAGTAGATGGGCTAGAGCAGTAGAAGGCCGCGGACATACGGTCAGTGGTCACTTTATTAGGTGCAGCGAGAATCTCATAAAGTGGCCACTGAATGCAAATAGGAATGTGGGGAGAATAGACCAGAAGGAAATAAGACCATAAAAGCGTAAGATATAGGAGTAGAATTAGGCCATTTGGCCCATCGAGTCTGCTCCACCATTTCATCATGGCTGACCCATTTTCCCTCTCAGCCCCAGTCTCCTGCCTTCTCCCCTTATCCCTTCATGCCCTGACTAATCAAGAATCTATCAGCCTCTGCCCTAAATATACATAACCACTTGGCCTCTGCATTCACTGTGGCAATGAATTCCACAGATTCACCACACTCTGGTTAAAGAAATTCCTCCTCATCTCCATTCTAAAAGAACTCCACTCTATTCTGAGGCTGTGCCCCCTGGTCCTGGATTCTCCCGCCATGGGAAACATCCTCTCCACATCCACTCTATAAAGACCTGTCACCATTCGATAGGTTTCAATGAAGTCAACCCTCATTCTTCTGAATTCCGGTGAATACAGTCCCAGAGCCATCAAATGCTCTTTATATGACAAGCCATTTAATTCTGGAATCATTTTCGTGAACCTCCTTTGAACCCTCTCCAGTTTCAACACATTGGGGAAATGAGATTGATAACTGGGGAAATGGGGTTGATGTGTAATCTGGCATAGAAGCGATGGCTGCATGGTCCCTGTGAAATACGATGGAAGGTAAATACGTCCTTTCGAACGCCTGTCGTTCAGAATTAAAAAGTCCCCACTGGTGCATTTTCTGTGGTAGCCTTGGCATCTCTGAGACGTTGCACAAGATCAGGGCTCTCGTACTGAGCTGGGTTTCACTTTCCTTTTCCATCCATTGCAAAAGGACGTAAGTGATGATGCTGATCAAAACAAAACTGCAAGTCGGCAGCAAGCAGAGCTCCCGGTGAAGGAGGCAAAAGTCCAAGGTGCACAGCGACCCAGAGAACTGGTCCAGTTCTCCCAGGACTGAAGGCTGAGCGGTAGTGACTATACCTTCTGGTACTTTCCACCTGACGGCAGCAATCGGAAGAGAGCATGACCTGGGTGGTGATGACCTCTGATGATGGACGCTGCTTTCCTCCCATGGCATTTCATGTAAATGTGCTCAGTGGTTGGGAGGACATTACCCATGCTGGACCGGGCCACATCCACTACCTTTTGAAGGATCTTCTATTCAAAGACATTGGTGCTTCCATACCAAGTTGTGATGCAGCCAGTCAATACACTCTCCATTACACATCTCTTTGCTGCCATCTGAAAAAGTTTCCGTGACCCAGTCATTCTTACCAGACTTACACATCAAATGGTAGGGCACAGCGGAGCACAGTAGGACAGAGAATCTGGGAATATAGATCCATAATTCACTGAAAGTAGTGTCACACGTATAAAGGGTTGTAAAGAAAGCTTTTGGCACATGGGGCTTTCCTAAATCAAAGTATTGAGTACAGGATTTGGGATGTTATGTTGGAATTGTACTGGACGTTGATGAGGTCTAATTTGGGATATTGTGTTCAGTACTTGTCACCTACCCACAGGAAAGATAAGATTGAATGAGTACAGAGAAAATTTTACAAGAATGTTGCTGGGACTTGAGGACCTGACTGAGTAGAATAGGTCAGGACTTCATTCCTTAGAGCATTGGAGAATGAGGGAGATTTGATAGAGATTTTAAAAAAATTATGAGGGGTTAGGATAGGGTAAATGCAAACAGGCTTTTCCACAGAGGCTGATTGAGACTAGAACCAGAGGACATAGTTAAGGGTGAAAGGTGAAATATTTAAGGAGAACAGAGGGGGAGCCTCTTCACTCAGAGAGTGATGAGAGTGTGGAATGAGCTGCTGGCACGTTTGGATAGGTATATGGATAGGCGGGGCTATGACACGGCTGCAGGTCGATGGGACGAGGCAGAATAATAGGCTTGCACTGACTAGATGGGGTGAAGGGCCTGATTCTGTGCTGAAGTGTTCTATATCTCTATGACCATCACCTGGGAGTAAACCTTCGTGCCCCTCTGCACTGTGACTCTCTCTGCTCTCAGGAGCAGAGATTCAAGATTTGCACTTTAATTTTTTTAGTTATTTTGGACTCTTATGAGCATTACAAGTTTGGATCTGAAATGATAAAAGCATTCTATTTTTCTAGGTACATTGATAAATATCAAAGGTTCATACAAATTCTGCTGATAATTTCCTGATTCTGTTGGAGAAAGCGCCAACTAACAGGCTTTGGAGTGGAGCTGAGGCTCCTCTTCATGGTCTGCTTATCTGTACAATGATGATGAGCACCGATATCTCGTCACCTTGACTGCACAAAGCACAGGCTAATTTACAATACTCACGGACTCCGTTCCCTCCTGCAGCAAGACGGGCCTAGTTCTTCACATTTTTTAATTGTAAACTTGTCCCCAAATAAGGCTAACGAAAACCAATTCTTGTTGAGAAATTGTCTCCCAAATAATTGCCAGTACAAAGTACGCAGGAAATGGAACCACTCGTGAAGAGAACTCAGTGGTCCTGTTCTAAACTGATTTTCACCGTTGGAATTGGCCAACCTTTCACAAGGTGTGTAGCAAGAGTGTGCAATATCGCAAGGGTACGTTGCAGTAGACTCCGGAAACCCGTTCAAACTGTCAGATATTACCCTTGAGAAGGAAGCTGATTCACCAAAGCTGAAAATCCAAAGATAGAAAAGTATGGATCTGTTATTTTGGTGATCAGAGAAGCTGGAATTATAGAGTCATAGAACAGTACAGCACAGAAACAGGCCCTTTGGCCCATCTATTCCATTCTGTACCATTTAAACTGCCTAATCTCATTGACCTCCATCTGGACCATTGCCCTCCATACCCCTACCACCCATGTGCCTATCCATATTACTCTTAAATGTTTAAATCAAGTTTGCATGCACCACTTGTGCTGGCAGCTCGTTCCACACTCTCACCCTCTGAGTGAAGAAGTTTCCCCTCATGTTCCCCTTAAACTTTTCACATTTCACCCTTAACCCGTGATCTCTGGTTTAAGTCCTACCCAAGCTCAGTGGAAAAAGCCTGCTTACATTTACCCTATCTATACCCCTCATAATTTAGTATACCTCTATCAAATCTCCTCTCAATCTTTTACAATCCAAAGAATAAAGATCATAAAACCATAAGATTTAGGAGCTCAATTAAGCCATTCGACCCATCGAATCTGCTTCACCATTTCATCACGGCTGATCCATTTTCCCTCTCAGCCCCAATTCCTACCTTTTCCCCATATCTTTCCATGCCCTGATTAATCAAGAATCTATCAACCTTTGCCTTAAGTATACCCAATGTCTTGGCCTCCACAGCAGCCTGTGGCAATGAATTCTACAGATTCATCACCCTCTGGCTGAAGAACTTCCCCCTCATCTCCATTCTAAAAGGACACCCTTTGTTTTGAGGCTGTGTACTCTGGTCTTAGACTTCCCCATCAAAGGAAACATCTTCTCCACATCCACTCTTTTGAGGCCTTTCCACATTGGATAGGTTTCAATGAAATCACCCTTCATTCTTCCGAATTCCAGGCCTAATCTAGTCAATGTGTCCTTATAACTCAATATCCTTGTAAATTTTCAACCTTATTTACTTCTTTCCTGTAGGTAGGTGACCAAAACCACACACAATACACCTAATAAGCCCTCACCAATATCTTATACAACTTAAACATAACATTCTATCTCCTGTACTCAGTACTTTGATTAATGAAGGCCAATGTGCCAAAAGCTTTCTTAACGACCCTATTTACCTGTGATGTCACTTTCAATGAATTATGAACCTGTATTCCCAGATTCCTTTGTTCTACCACACTCAGTCCCCTATGGCTGGTTGGCACCCGTCTGTCTCGAAGGACAATGGGTGATGACCATCATCATCACAAGCCTGGGCAGAAGGTAAGGAGATCCTGAGATGCCCAGTCACCAAGATGCCCCTCTCAGCCTCACCACTGTAATCCAAAGGAAAGTTTATGAAGCAATATGGTTGGCACCAGCTTGGCTGTAGGAGCTGCTGGAAGAACGTTCAATGATGCACAGCCGCCCTAGGGGCTCCACTCCGGATTTGCTGTTTAGGTTTATTCCCGTGGCCTCTGTCTCTCCCGAAACTGTACACAAGGCAATGGGGCTACTTACCCATAGTTGCCCTGTAGTTCACTGTGTAAGACTTAAACTTGTTGGTCCTACCAAAGTGCAACACCTCACACGTGTCTGCATTAAATTCCATCTGCCATTTTTCAGCCCGTTTTTCCAGCTGGTCCAGACCTTGCTGCAAGCCATGATAGTCTTCCTCGCTGTCCACTACACCCCCATTGTTACAGATAGAGTCATATAAGTGATAAGAGTATGGCCCTTTGACCCAACTTGCCCATGCTGACCATAGTATCCACTAAGCTTGCTCATTTGCCTGCACTTGGCTCATATCCCTCCAAAGCCCTACTTATCCAATGTCCTTTGAACATTGTTAATGTACCTGCCTTATATTCATTTAAGAAACTCTTAAATAGGTACATGTATTGCATATTTAATATTTCAATGTATATTCTTGTATATATGTTGTTTGATTAAGAATTCTTGTTTGTTTAAATGATTAATTATGGGTTATATGTAAAAATACATTGATTGCATACGTCATCATGTTACCTCGTGATACGTGTGCGCCTCGCTTAAAGTGAAGATAAAGTTACAACAGCATTTCAGATTCCCATCTCCATTTGGATTAGTTTAATGATTTAAAGGTACAAAACATAACAGCATGGATGATAGTAAAATAGAGAGCTGTGTTAGGTTGATCTACTAGAATAGATTAAAAAGTCATCACCACGCTGTGGGCCGAAGGGCCTGTACTGTGCAGTAATGTCCTATGTTTTATGTTCTGTGTTTTATGCCTCAATGATTTTCTCTGTCATCGCATCCCATATATGCACCACCCTCTGTATGAAGAAGTTGCCCCTCAGGTTCCATCTAAATCTTTCCCCTTTCACCTGTATTCAATGCCCTCTAGTTTTTTTTTCCTTGAGGAAAAGACGAAGTGTATTCACCCTATCTGTACCTTGGTGATCTTATACGCCTCTAGAAGGTCACCCTACAGTCTTCCGTGCTCCGAGGAGTAATGTCGTAGCCTGCCCACCCTCTCCCTATAACTCAGGCCCTAGAGACCTGGCATCCTTGTAAATCGTTTCAGCATAATAGAACATAGAACATAGAACAGTACAGCACAGTACAGGCCCTTCGGCCCACAATGTTGTGCCTACCCTTAAACCCTGCCTCCCATATAACCCGCCACCTTAAATTCCTCCATATACCTGTCTAGTAATCTCTTAAATTTCACTAGTGTATCTGCCTCCACCACTGACTCAGGCAGTGCATTCCACGCACCAACCACTCTCTGAGTAAAAAACCTTCCTCTAATATCCCCCTTGAACTTCCCACCCCTTACCTTAAAGTCATGTCCTCTTGTATTGAGCAGTGGTGCCCTGGGGAAGAGGCGCTGGCTGTCCACTCTATCTATTCCTCTTATTATCTTGTACACCTCTATCATGTCTCCTCTCATCCTCCTTCTCTCCAAAGAGTAAAGCCCTAACTCCCTTAATCTCTGATCATAATGCATACTCTCTAAACCAGGCAGCACCCTGGTAAATCTCCTCTGTACCCTTTCCAATGCTTCCACATCCTTCCTACAGTGAGGTGACCAGAAATGGACACATTACTCCAAATGTAGCCTAACCAGAGTTTTATAGAGCTGCATCATTACATCGCCATGATGCCTTTCCCATAAAAGGGCAGCCGGTACTGTACACAGTGCTCCCAGTGTGATCTTGCCAATGTTTATCTGAGTGTGGAGGAAGGTAAGACTAGGATTTATACAAAGAGAAACTCTTTCTATTGGGAAGAATTGAAAAACGCACATCAAAGTTCAAAGTTCAAAATAAATGTATTACCAAAGTACAGTATGATACTACCTTGAGACTGACTTTCTTGCAAGAAAAAAGAAATACAGTAGAATTTTACAAAAAAAGAACTACACATAACAGACAAAGATTAACAAGCAACCAATGTGCAAGAGGAGACAGTAGGGCTGCCCCGACGCCACAGTAGTGGAGCAGTTAGTGCGACGCGACTACAGCTTCGGGCAACGGAGCTCAAATTTCAGTCGCAATGTCATCGGTAAGGAAGAAATATTTCCTCCCTGTGGAATGTGTGGATTTGCTCCACTGGTTTCCTCCCACAGTCCAAAGATGTACCAGTTAGAACATAGAACATAGAACAGTACAGCACAGTACAGGCCCTTCGGCCCACGATGTTGCGCCGACCCTCAAACCCTGCCTCCCATATAATTAGTAGGTTAATTGGTCACTATAAATTGCCGCATGATTAGCTAGGGCAGGGGTTCCCAGCCTGGGGTCCGTGTCCATGGACCCCTCAGTTGATAGTAAGAGTCCATGGCATAAATAAGGTTGTGAACCCCTGGGCCTGGGTTAAACAGAGGGTTGCTGGGTGGCAGTGCTCAAAGGGCCAGAAGGGCCAATTCCACGTTGTATCTCAGTAAATTAATAGAAAAGACAAACTGTGCAGATAAAAATAATACCAAGAACATGAGTTGTAAGAAGTCCTTGAAAGTGAGCGTGTAGGTCATTAAATTGTTCAGAGTACTGGTGAGTTAGTCATCCACACCTGATGGTTGTGGGGTAATAAATGTTCCTGAACCTGGAGCTGTGGGCCCCAGGCTTCGTTGTCCAGTGTAGAGGGAGCTTCACTCTGTGTCTGACCCTGGGAGTGTGCGATGGTGTTCCAGAGCTGGGTGATGGCACTTGCTGTGGACCTGTTGTGATAGTAGGCAAATTGGAGTGGATTCAGCTCACTCCTCAGCCTGGGGTAGATACGCTTCATGACCAACTTCTTGAAGCACTCCATCACCATGAGTGATGGACATCAGAGGAATGTAATTAACTTTTGGCTTCTTCCCGTTTCCTTTCCAGTCCTGATGAAGGATCTCAGCCCAAAACTTACTGCCTGTTATGGTGTGGGCACGTGGCCGTGGTTAAGGCGTTCGACTAGTGATCTGATGGTTGTGAGTTCGAGCCCCATCCGAGGCAGCGTGTTGTGTCCTTGAGCAAGGCACTTAATCACACATTGCTCTGTGACAACACTGGTGCCAAGCTGTATGGGTCCTAATGCCCTTCCCTTGGACAACATTAGTGTCATGGAGAGGGGAGACTTGCAGCATGGGCAACTGCTGGTCTTCCTTACAACCTTGCTCAGGCCTGCGCCCTGGAGAGTGAAGACTTTCCAGGCGCAGATCCATGGTCTCACGAGACTAATGGATGCTTTTATGCCACTGGCGTTTAGATCAGCAATGAAAGTCCTCCGTCTCTGGTGGTGCTCAGGACTTTCTTCATGATGTCAGTAGCTTCCTCTTGATTTTCGCTACTGTCAGTCATATAAGTCCCAGGTGGAGACTCAGGAATACCGTCACACTCAGATGTAGAAGGGTTATTCATTGCTGTTTCCGTAACAATTTTGTTTTACCAGTCAGCGTTGTCAGTCCTGAGCTGAACCCCCGAACCTGGAGGGTCCAGTGGACCATCTCTTAGTCTGTCCTCTACCCTTTGACCTGTTTGGCCTGGGTGACCCTACCAAGAGCCAAAGCACAAAGCCCTGACTCCAGCCAGCATAGCTCTCCGGGTCACTGAGGCACGCAAGCCTCCAAACCACGACATGGTTGAGGTCCTGCTGGAGGTCAGCACGAAATGTTAACTCCGACCTCCTCTTCCATAGACGCTGCCTGGCCTGCTGAGTTCCTTGAGCATTTTGTGTGTGTTACTCTGATTAACTGGCTCTGGGAAATGCAAGTAACTGCCCTTATTTTCCTCCCTCCTTTGAGCTGACACCTCTGTGGAAGAATGAGTAAGAAAGTAAAACAAAGTGACCACATGTAAGGCTCCTGCCTCATTTCTTAAAAACACCTGATTGTCAATTAATATCTACTTCAATGAACATCTTTGGGGGAAATCGTTTGAACTTACAATTGCTTTAACCTCTCTCTCTCGCTTTCTTCCTCTGCTGCTATGGTAATAAATGTGAGGCATGAGTTTCCAGGGACTAGTCACTCTTCATTGCGCTGGTGTACTCCCTAATGAAGCTGGAGGACTTGCCTTTAGCTACCATGCTGGTGACAGGGATGTGTTTTGAAGGGGACGGGGCAGCAGGGAGCTGAGCTGTACGATAGGAAAATATTCTCTCAGATAGGCAAGCAAATGACTCAACAGAAATCAACAGCCACAAAAGGGAAAGTGACTGATGTGGATTAAGGTCACGTAATGGCTTCAGAAAAGAAAACAGACTCTCGTAGTACTTTGTCCCTTTATGTGACTCTTGAGACAGCATGGCCGCTCATGCGATGGTGAATCACAATCATAATCCTAGGAGGACAGCACTGATAATTCCGATGGACTCAGTATTGTAGACTTGACAGTAGTGGGAGGACCACGGAAGCGTAGCGGTCAGCACGACGCTGTTATGGCTCGGGGTGTTCGAGTTCAGACTTCAATTCCAGTGCCGTCTGCAAAGAGTTAGCATGTGCTCCCCATGAACGCATGAGTTACCGCTGGGTATGCCAGTTTCCTCTTGTGATCCAAAGGCACATCGGATAGTAGGTTAATTAGTCATTGCAAGTGGACCTGTGGTTAAAGAAGAAGAAGACAGCCCTTAACTCCGAGTGGAGTCATCGGGACGCGCTTTTTTAGCAGGCTTTCTTACTTTTACGAGGCCAAGTTGCTAGCTTGACGCTCAACCCAGCACGGATGGAAAACGTGCAAGGGAGCCGGCTGGATTCGAACTCGGGAGTCTTCGCTCCGAAGTCCGGCGCTGATGCCATTATGCCACCAGCCGGCTGGACCTGTGGTTAGGCTAGAGGTAAATAGGATTGATGACTGCTTGGTGCTTGATATGGTGCTAGGAAGAAACAGCAAAGAAAACAAGAGTCTGGAGATATTACCTGAATTTCCTTATGATATTCAGCCCTTCTCATTGGTCTCGTTTTCCTGTGTTATTCTCCCCGCTCCCGTCTGATCCTCCCTGGTCCTACCACTCACCCATGCAACCAATTAACCCACCAAACGTCACAGCGCTGGGATCTGGGAGGGAACCAGAGGAACTGGTGGAGACCCACATGGTCACAGGGAGAGCATGTAAGCTCCATGCGGACGCCAGACCGACCCGAGGTCAGGATTGGACCCTAGCTGCCGGAACAATGGGACTGGATCGCAACAAGCTGTGATGAGTGGCCATGTAGCCTTGGTCAAAAGGCTGCACCCCAAGAGCACACTCTAATAGGGGTTTGAGCAATGGGGGTGGAGAGGAGATGAGGAAAACATAAGAGACCTCAGAGGCTGGAATCTGGAGCAAACAAAAACAGCCGGAGGAACTCAGTGGGTCAGGCGGTATCTGTGGAGGCAGAGGGATGGTCGACATTTGGAGTCAAGACACTGCATCAGGACTGAATCTTTGGAGTGTCTTTGCTTTCAAAGATTCAAAGTGCATTTATTATCAAGGTATGTATAGAGTATACAACCCTGCGTCTCATCCTCCTGCAGGCAGCCATGAAACACAGAAACACCGTGGAACTCATTCAAAGAAAGCATCAAACACCCTACCCATGAAAAAAAGAACAAATCATGCAAACAGCAAAACGGGCTAGGAACGTACAGTTTAGTTCAGTTCAGCTCAGCGCTGTGTCCTTCGATGACTGCAGGTTTTGTTATATGAGTTTGCTCGGATTTGGCATTTCGTCTAAAAGTTTGACAAGCATCCATAGATGAGTGATGGGGAGTATCCTGACTGGTTGCATTAAGGACAGGTATGGAAACACCAATGCCCAAAAATGGAAAATCTTACAAGAAGTAATGGATACGGCCCAGTCCATTGCAGGTAAGGCACTCCTCACCATTGAGCACATCTGCATGCAGCGCTATCACAAATAGAATCTATCACTGAGGACCTCCACATCCAAGCTCTGCTCTCTTCTCACTGCTGACATCAGGAAGAAGGTGCAGGGGATTTACATCTCACACCACTAGGCTTAGGAACAGTTATGACCTCTTCAATCATCAGGGCCCAGGACCAGCCTGGATAACTTCACTCACCCCAACAATGAACTGATTCCACAACTTATGGATTCACTTTTAAGGACTCTACAACTCATGTTCTCAATATTTATTGCTTTTTCTCCCTTTGTTTTTGTATTTGCACACTATATTGTCTTTTGCATGTTGGTTGTTTTTCCATCCCTGTCATGTGTAGTGTTTCATTGATTCTATTGTGTTTCTTTGTATTTACAAAAAAAATAAGAACCTCAGGGTGACATATACATGCTTTGATAATAAATTTACTTTGAACTTTGAACTTCTGAACTTGGAATTCACTAACCCAACCAGTTGTGGATGTTCAATCATTTGTTAATTTCAACTCTAAGTCTTGTGGATCTCTAGTTGTAAAGGGTTTGGAAATTGTGCAGGCAGGTAGAGTTAACTGTCACATGCGTCTTCACTATGTGCTGAAACATAGTGGAGGCGTGACCTAAACACAGAGTAGAGGAGATGATTACTGATGAATAATCACTTTAATAATAAACTGCAAAATAACAAGTCATGAGGGGCCACAAAACAAGACAGAATGGATATATTAACACAACAAGGTAACTGGAAGTAAGGAGCCACTGACTGGTTCCTTGGGTTGAACACGGAATGTGGATAAGAGCTGGGTTTTAATAGGCTGCAGGTGATGAGTTGGAAATGAGTGGCAGGTGACTGGGAAGTGCCTGCCTGTGCAGGCCTGACAGGTGCAAGAAAAAATTAGTATAAAGTATACATATTTTATGAGGATGAAAATAATTAGAACAAAAAATTGAGATATCAGAATCAGAACTGTGTTTATTATCACTGATTAATGTCATGCAAATTGTTGTTTTGTCGCAGCAGTACAGTGCAAGATATACAATATAAATAAGAAAAATAAAAACATTAATAAGTAGCACAAAAAAGAGAGCAAACTTGTGAGGTAGTGTTCACGGGTTCATGGACTGTTCAGAAATCTGATGGCAGAGAGGAAGAAGCTGTTTCTAAAATTTTGAGTGTGTATCTGCAGGCTCCTGTACCTCCTCCCCAATGGTAGTAATGAGAAGGGAACATGTCCTGGGATAGTGAGGATTCTCAACGATGGATGGTTCCTTCTTGAGGCTCCAGCTTTTACAGACGTCTTCAGTGCTGGGGCGGCTAGTGGCCATGATGGAGTTGGCTGAGTTTACAATCCTTTGAAGCCTCTTTCAATCCTGTGCCAGGCTCCTCTGCACGGGGTTGAAAGAAGTTCCTCTACACGGAGTTGTAAACCAGGGAGTGATGCAGTCAGTCAGAATGTTGACATAGAATGCCATAGGGTCAACCACGGTCTTGTTTATTGACAGAGGAGGTATGGGGCCAGAATGGTTTACCCCCGACCCTGCTTCAATCTTTGTCTCTGGGCATGCCAGGATTACCAGACTCAAAAACAGTTAACTCCCCAAGCCATCTTGTATCTCGAATCTTGAATTGTTCCGTGTGCACTCTTTCTACACCCTGCTGGGACGGGTTACTGTTTCCTGGTTACTTTTCAATAGGAGCAAGAACATAGCACTGGACAGGCCATTCAGCCCACAGTGTTGTGTCTATCTCAATGCCAATTTATATTAAATGTCCTTCTCTGGTTTGTCATCCACGTCCCTCCATTCATTTCATGTTCAGGTGTCTGTCTAAAAGCCTCTAGTGCGCATGCGCCGGTCGTGCATGCAGCCTGTTACAGCCATTCCTATCAGTATTCTTACTTTTTCTCTTCTTACTTTTTAACTTACGTTATTTTTTGTATTTTTTTTCTCGCGGTAACACCTCGAAGCTGCACCCTCTCTAACATGCTGGTAGAGATAGTTTTATTTGGGTTTTTAGCACTAGAAATAGTTACATTCCGACACGTCTCATTAGCGGGACAGAAGCATGGTCGCATTATTTATTCCAGTGACCAGCTGCTTGCACTTATGCCGGCCGGTTTAGCGAGCAGAGTGGCGGACACCCCTGCTGAAATCTGGAGGAAAACACACAGAGGATGCAGAGGGGGATCACAAAGTCGAGGAGAGAGGACCAGGTCGAGACAACGGAGACTTATGGAGAAGAGGAGTTCAGTGGGTAATAAAATGGACGAGTTCACGGCGCTAGCCAGGCATCAGAGAACATTTCGGGAGTGCAGTGTTATGTGTTTCACTGGAACGGGGCTGCACGAGGACATACCCGATCAAAACTTTTCCATGGACAGCTTCCAGACCGTTCTGGCTGACCGGAAGTGCACTGAGAGCGGTAAGCGTAAAGGAGTTGGGTGTTTACTGTTCTGGTTAACAACAGATGGTGCAATCCGGGTCATATTACGATCAAGGAACGTGTTTGTAGACCGGATATTGAACTTTTTACTGTTGGACTTCGCCATATTCCACCGAGGTACAACACTGGACGGCACGGGAGGTCGTTCCTGCCTGTGGCCATCGAACTTGCAGCTCCTCCCGTGGAGGGTCAGACACCCTGAGCCAATAGGCTGGTCCTGGACTTACTTCCCATCTGGCATAGTTTGCATTTTGTTGTTTGATTGTTTGTGGTTTTTGTATTGCTATATTTATGCTCTATTCTTGGTTGGTGTGGCTGTAACGAAACCCAATTTCCCTCGGGATCAATAAAGTATATCTATCTATCTATCTATCTAACTCCATCAAGCTATCAGCTTCCACCACTATCCTTGATAGTTCTTTCCATGCCCTGACTCACTGTCATTAAAACACCTTTAAATTTTCCCCCTCTCTAACCTTCAAAGCACGTCCTCATGTGCTTTCCATCTCTATCCTGGAATGAAATTCTGACTGCCTACCCTACCTATGCCTCTCATTTTTAAAAACCTCTGCGAGGTCTCTCCTCAGGCTCCGACGCTCCAGGAAGAAGAACGCAAGTTTGCCCAACGTTTCCTTATGCGTCATACCTCTAATCCAGGCAGTATTGTGGTAAACTCCGGGATCTGCTCCAATTTTCCTAACACCACAACAGGTAGACAGCAGATGTGATCTCTCTGGCTCGTCGTTCTGCTCTGAACCATCTTGTCAATGAGAACTAAAATGTTAGATAATGTTCAAAGATTACAGCTCAGTGTTGAGCACAATCAGCTGCTCCAATCTTTTCATTCTAGACCTGGGCCTCTGTACCTCCTCTGCAACTGGATATTGGATTTCCTCATTGGAAGACCTCAATCCATGTGGATTGGTAACAGTATTTCCTCCTTGCTGGCAATCAATGTGGCGGACCTCCATGCCTTCTACTTAGTGTCCCGCTCTGCTCTCTAAACACGCAGGATTGCAGTGTTCAATGCCATCTGCAAGCTCGCTGGTGGCTCGGCTGCCATTGCGGCTAGTAATGAGTCAGCATACAGAAACAAGATCGGATTACTGGTTAAGTGGTGCCATATTGACGGTCTCTCCTGCAAAACTAAATTGTCAACTTCAGGATGGGGAAGGAGGGTGAACATCTGCCAGTCTAAACTGAGGGACCCCCAACTACCCAGGACTTGCCCTGTTCTCATTGCTACCATCAGGAAGGAGGTACAGAAGCCTGAAGACACACACTCAATGATTCAGGACCAGCTTTTTCCCCTCTGCCATCTGATTTCTGAATGGACACTGAACCCATGAACATTTCCTCACTACTTTTCTTTACTTCTATTTTTATAGTACCTATTTTAAATTCACTATTTAATACACACACACACACACACATATATATACTGTAATTCAATTTCTATATTTATTATATATTGCATTGTACTGCTGCCACGAGGTTAACAAAATTCATGACATGCTGCTGGCATTAAATCTGATTCTGATCTGATTTTGACTCTAATTAGACTCCGACTAATGTTTTACATAGGCTTCCTTACTTTTATACTCAGCACCCCTACCAACGAAGGCAAGCATGCTAAACACATTCTTAAATCACCTTATCTCTTTCAGAAGACTATGGAGTTGGACCCCAAGATCATTATTTCCCTCAGTGTAGTTAAGGAGTCTACCATCAATGAATATTTCCTCCTTTTATTTGATATCCTATTATGCAGCACCTCACACGTACCCAGTTTAAACTTCATCTGCCTCTTCTCTGCCCATATCAGAATCAGGTTTAATATCACTGGCATATGTTGTGAAATTTGTTGTGTTATGGCAGCAGTACATTGCAATACATAATAATAAGAAAACTATAAATTACGAAAAGAAACATATATTTAAAAAATTAATTAAGTAGTGCGAAAAGAGAGGTAGTGTTCATGGGTTTATTGTCCATTCAGAAATCTGATGGCGGAAGGGAATAAGCTGTTCCTGAAACGTTGAGCGTATGTCTTCAGGCTCATGTTCCTCCTCGATTGTAGCAATGAGAAAAGGGCATGCCCTGGGTGAAAGGGGTCCTTAATGATGGATGCTGGGGAGGCTAGTGCCCATGAGGGAACTTGCTGAGTTTACAACTTCCTGCAGTTCTTTCCAGCCCTGTTCAGTGGCCCCTCCATACCAGCAGCCGATGCAGCTGGTTAGAGTGCTCTCCATGGTACACTGATTACTGGCCTATGTATATCCCACTGTATTCTTGGATAATCATAGAGTCAGAAAAGTTCAGGTCAGAAAATAGGCCCTTCTGTCCATCAAGTCCATTCTGAACCATCTAAACTGCCTACTCTCATCGGCCTGCACCAGGATCGTGGCCCTCCATATCCCTACCATTCATGTACCTATCCAAACTTCTCTTAAATGATGAAAATGAGTCAGCATGCACCAATTGAACAAGCAGCTTGTTTCATATTCTCACGACCCTCTGATTGAAGAAGTTACGCCTCAAACCTTTCATCCTTAACCCTTGACCTCGGGTTGTAGTCTCAGCCAACCTCAGCCTGCTTGCATTTACCCTGTCTGTACCTCTTGTAATTTTATATACCTCTATCAAATCTCCTCTCTACATTCTAAGGAATAAAGTCCTAACCTATTCAAAGTTTCTTTATAACTCAGGTCCTCCAGACCCAGCAACATTCTTGTAAGTTTTCTCTGTACTCTTTTAACCTTATTTACATCTTTCCTGTAACCAAAACTGCACACAATACTCCAAATTAGGCCTTGCCAATGTCTTAGACAACTTTAATTTCCTTGACAGTTGTCCTTTAAAATTCCACCAAATTTTGGTGCCATCCACAAACTTGCTAACCCACCCATCCGTAGTATCCAAAACACCTTCAAGGAGCAGTGTCTCGGAAAAGTGGCTTCTGTCTTCAAGGGCCCACCACCCAGGACATGTCCTCTTCTCATTGTTACCATCAGGAAGGAGGTACAGAAGCCTGAAGACACACACTCAGCGTTTCAGGAACAGCTTCTTCCCCTCTGCCATTGGATTCCTAAATGGACATTGAACCCATGAACACTATCTCACTGCTTTTCTTTAAATTTTATTTTTTGCACTACTTAACTATTTAATATACGAGGAGTGATTGATAAGTTCATGGCCTAAGATAGAAGGAGTCAATTTTAGAAAATCTAGCACATTTATTTTTCCTACATTTACACACTTAGTCCAGCGGTCGTGGAGCATACGGATCATTTCTTTGTAGAAGTCGGCGTCTTGTACCTCCAGAAGTGGTCCGCAGCAGGGGTGATTGATAAGTTGATGGCCTAAGTTAGAAGGAGATGAGTTATTAACTTCAAACTTTCTGCATTTTCACTCGAAGAGTTGAACTGCATGTGCATGTAACAAGAGCTGTATAACCCATCGCCGTCTACCCTAGGCCACGAACTTATCAATCGCCCCTTGTATGTATATATGCTTAGTGTAATTCAGTTTTTTTGTTTATTTATCGTGTATTGCATTGTAGTGCTACCGCAAAGTTAACAAATTTCACGAAATACACTAGTGATATTAAACCTGATTCTGATTCTGATCTACATTTTTATCAAATCATTGATATATATCTCAAACAGCAGAGGTCCCAGCACCAGTCTTGTGGAACGGTACTGGTCACGGACCTTTAGCCAGAGGAACAGACTTCCACCCCAGATTCTGTTTTCTGTGAGTGAGCAAGTTCTGAATCCAAACCTACAAATCGCACTGGACCCCACACATCTTTATCTACCGAACCAAGTTTTCTCACACTGTCAAGCTAATCTGCACATCAGTTACTATACACTTATGTATCATCTGGCAATTTTTATCAGTCACATCTGATAAAAGTGCCTATTTAAGTGATGCTTATTCGATCAGCACTGGTAAGATGTATATGGTTGGGGAAGATCTTGCTTTATGTGATGAAATGATTACAAGTACATTTCTAACTGCCTTGCTGAAACTTTGACACTATTCATCATTTGTCTTTCCTGGTATACATGCATATTCTTGTATCTAAATTTGCAAGACTAGAATTGCTGGAAATAACTTCATAATTAAGATAAGTTTATAATGAACATTACTTGTTAATTAAACATCTCTGAAGTTTTTTTGAATATAAAGCAGTTTTTATGTTTTATAACTTCAAAACATTAAATTAATAAAAAGGAAGATGTGGATTGAAAAACTGCAGGTGTAACTTTATCTTTACTTTAAGCAAGGCGCACCTGTATCACATGGTAGTGTGGTGATGTATGCAATTCATGCATTTATATATGTTGCTATTCCTCTCCGCACCTTGTGGTGCATCGGGTGGCAACCTTGTTGTTTCTTTAGCATTTGTCAGTTTTTTATGAGGCTGAGTCGCTCACTCGACACTCAACCCAGCACGGACGGAAAGTGTGCGAGGAGCCGGCCGGATTCGAACCCAGAACCACTCGCCTCGAAGTTTGTTGCTGATGCCACTACACCACAGGCGGGCTATTTACACATATTACCCGTAGTGAATGATTGAAGGGAACAAGAATGCTTAATCAAACTATATATATAATTTACAAGGTTATGCTAATATAACTAAAATATCAAATACACAACAGTTTTGCAAAACTTGGTCTTTTAAGTATTTAATGGACAATGTCAAGAATTTTATGGTAGAGAAAGCCCTCGCCCCACCTTATCCAGACTGGCCAATGCACTTGGCTATATTAGGTCAGACAGCATCTCCTAAACGTGACGCTGCCTGACCTGCTGAGATCCTCCAGCAATTTGTGTGTGTTACCTCGGTGCCATCTGCCAACCCTTGATCAATAGACTTAAACATGATTCATATGCTTGTCCAGATGTTTCTTAATGGCCTGTGAGAGCAGACTGATGGGAAAGGTTGATGGAAGGGCAAGGATAAGTATGAAGTAGTTTCTTTTGACTGTCAACCATGACTGACAGGGGCCTGGATCTCAATGCAGGGCACAACTGTGACTTAAGTTCAACAGTTTAAGGGCCTGAGGGAGTGGTGGATGCAATGACTCTCAAAGCCTTGAAGAAATACAGAAGTATCTATTGAATCGCCCAGGAGAGAGAAGGCAAAATGGGATTGGTGCAGGTTGGTGTTTGGTGGTCAGCATGAGCATGATGGGCCGAATGGCCTGTTTCTGTGCTGTTGGATTCAATGAGTTTCGGTTAGTTCTCCTGTGAGCTGCTGTACTTTTTGTTTTTATTTTACCTTTTATGAAGAGATGCAGCACAGTAACAGGGCCCTTCTGGCCCAATGAGCCCACGCCTCTCAATTACATCCACGCGACCAATTAACCTACGGACCCGTACTACGCTGGAAGAACTCAGCTGGTCAGTCAGCACCTACGGGAAGACATATGCAGTCAACGCTTTGGGCCGATACCGATCCTCAGGACTGAGAAGGAAGGGGGAAGATGCCGGAACAAAAAAAGAAGGGGTGGAAGGGAAAGAGGAAGGTGATAAGTGAGTCCAGGTGGGTGGGAAAGGTCAAGGGCTAGCGAAGAGATATAGGCATCCATTAGTCTCGTAAAACCATGGATTTGCGCCTTGGAAGGTTTCCAGGGCGCAGGCCTGGCCAAGGTTGTATGGAAGACTGGCAGTTGCCCATGCAGCAAGTCTCCCCTCTCCACGCCACCGATGTTGTCCAAGGGAAGGACACTAGGGCCGATACAGCTTGGCACCAGTGTCGTCGCAGAGCAACGTGTGGTTAAGTGCCTTGCTCAAGGACACACACGCTGCCTCAGCCAAGGTTCGAACTAGCGACCTTCAGGTCACTAGACGAACGCCTTAACCACTTGGCCACATGCCAACACTT
Source organism: Mobula hypostoma (assembly GCF_963921235.1). NCBI lineage: Eukaryota > Metazoa > Chordata > Chondrichthyes > Myliobatiformes > Myliobatidae > Mobula > Mobula hypostoma. The sequence continues at coordinate 5,793,788 of NC_086109.1, read as the reverse complement.
AGCAAAGAGAAAATCTAATCAAAGGGGAGAAACACGCAAGTCTTTGGAATATGGAGGAAATTAGAGCACCTGGAGGAAACCTCCGTGATCATGGGCGAGAAAGTACAAAAACTTAACAGACAGCGGCAGGTAATAAAGCTGAGTTGCTGGTGCTGTAATAACGTTACACTAACTGCCATACTACCGTGCTGCCCTGTCCTACCGAGCTTCTGCCTTTTCGATGTGGTATTAAATTGATCACCTGTTTGCTGGATTGAAATATTCCTCTGAGGTTGCAGTGGAGAGGAGTGCGGTCATCTTGATCGCCTTGATATTTCAGCTGAGCTCACTGTAGATACTGAAAGGGATGGAGGGACAGTGGGACCTTGGAGTGTTCGTCCGCAGGTTGTTAAAATACTAGCACTGGTTGACAGGAGGATGAAAAAGGCAAACAGTGGATTATGTCATTCATTAGCAGGGTGGGCATGTGGCCAAGTGGTTAAGGCATTGGACTAATGACCTGAAGGTTGTGAGTTTGAGCCCCAGCCAAGGCAGCATGTTGTGTCCTTGAGCAAGACACTTAACCACACATTGCTCTGCGATGACACTGGTGCCAAGCTGTATGGGTCCTAATGCCCTTCCCTTGGACAACATTGGTGTCGTGGAGAGGGGAGACTTGCAGCATGGGCAACTGCTGGTCTTCCATACAACCTTGCCCAGGGGAGAAGACTTTCCAGGCACAGATCCATGGTCTTCCTAGACTAACGGATGCCTTTATTTTTATCAGTAAAGGCACAGAGTATAAGAAAAGAGAGTTTATGGGGGAGATACAGAGACCGTGAACAAGGATAGCATGCATGATTGTGAAGTGTTGCATAATTTTTCTTTGGTTGTTTGTCAGGCTTTGTTTATTCAAGATTCAAAGATTCAAAGTGCATCTGTTATCAATGAATGTATACAGCATACAACCTCTTCCCAGACAGCCACAAATCAATGAAACACCATGGAAGCCATTCGAAGAAAAACATCAAACCGTCAGCGAGCAAATAAAAGAACAAATCACACAAATCATGATTCGAGGTTGTTTATTTGTTGTTGGTCAGTACACGAGTGTAAAGGAGAACAAAATAATTGTCACTCTGGATCCGATGCAGCACAGAAAACTCAGTAAGCATAAAGAACACAGTAAGAAACAATAAATATAAATTAAAAAAGCAATCCTATAAAACACAATGTACAAGTAACTGTTACATACAGATTGATTACACGTACATAAAGCGATGCTAGGTGATGTGCATGTAGTGTTGGTGGGGGGGTGGAGGGGTTAGTTAATGAGTGGAGATGTTGATCAGCCTGATGGCTTGGGGGATGTAATTGATTTTGAGTCTGGTGATCCAGATGTGGAAACTGCGTTGCCTCTTTCTCAATGGGAGTGGGAATAAGAGTCCATAAGCAGGGTGGAAGTATATGTATAGTTTTTTTAAAATAAATATTACTGTATTTCTTTACTCTTCTTGTAAATGCCTGCAAGAAAATGAATCTCAGGGTAGTATACGGTGACTTTTACATACTTTGATAATAAACTTACTTTGACTTTTGTGCTCAGGTCTGGACATGACACATCAGAGGGTAAGATGGCACTGGAGATGGTGCAGAGGTTGCTAAGACTGAAAAATAATAATGACAGAGTAAGATTGGATAGGCTGGAGTTGTTATAGGGTGCTATGGTAATGCAGCAGTTAGCAAGGCACTATTACAGCTCGGGCCGTTGGAGCTCGGAGCTCGATTCCGGTGTCCTCTGTAAGAAAGGTTGTACGTTCTCCAGAGTACACGTAGGTTTTTTCCTGGGGCACTAGTTTCCTCCCACAGTCCAAAGACATACTGGTTAGTCGCTTAATTGTAAATTGTGTTGTGATTCTCTCTCTTCGGTTGTCCATCCAAATCCGATGAGGACGTCCACTCCTTTAACGGTGAGATCTTTGATGACTATACAGTCCTATCCTGGACCCACAAGCTCTATTGTAGGAGGGACATGTATATGTGGTAGTGGTGGCAACCATGGCTGCATTTCTCCTGGCTCTCTTCTGCTGTCTTCTGGTTGTTCTTTCCATCTCCAGAATACGAACCCCGTCCCTACACAGCTGTCGCCAAGTGGTACGGTCAGCAGCAACGTCCTCCAGGTCCTCGGGTCTGATTTGCACTTCCTTAAAGCATTCTTCATCTGATCCTTATCGCGCTTCTTCGGCCCTCCAGCTGAGCGTCGACCGTGATGTAGCTGGCCGTGTAACACGCTGCGGGGTAGCCGACATGGGGGCATCCTTATCACGTGCCCTGGCTGTGTTGTGGTTAGGCGAGGGTTAAATCAGAGGATTCTGGGTGGCACGATTCATTGGGCTGAAAGGACCAGTTCTGCGCTGTATCACTAAATAAATAAAGACTAAGGAGCCATAGGTAGGTACACAGGCAGGCTGAGGAGGACATAGTTAAAATAGAAAGGGCATACCTATTATCAGACAGGTCAACCTCAAGTGGTTATAGATTGGTAGAAGGATTAGGGAGGAGAAGTCCTTTCATCTGGAGAGTGGTGTGGGGTGCAATTCGCTCCCTAAAACTCACAGGACCTGACAATTCATGCTCTTGGCATTATTTATTTATTTATATACATCAGTACCTATCTGTCTACTCATTTATACATTTATTTATTGGACCATTTTCTCTTCCTTTGCACATTGGTTGCTTATCAGTCTTTGTTTACATATAGTTTTGGATAAATTCCATCGTAAGTCTTTACTTCATTGTAAATACCTGCAAGGAAATGAATCTCAGGGGAGTACATATATATGTGACGTATAATCAGTAGTCACTTTATCACTTTCTCCTGTAGCTGATGAAGTGGCCACTGAGTCTATGTTCATGGTCTTCTGCTGCTGTAGCCCATCCACCTCAAGGTTCTACACTTTGCCTTTTCAGAGATGCTCTTCTACATACCACTGTTGGAATGCATGGTCATTTGAGTTCTTGTCACCTTGAACCAGTCTGGTCATTTGCCTGCGATCTCTCTCATTAACAAGGTGTGTTTGCCCACACAGCTGACACTCACTGCTTGTTTTTTTTTGTTTCTCGCACCATTCTCTGTAATCGAGATTGTTGTACGTGAAGATCCCAGGAAATCAGCAGTTTCCGATATACTCAAACCACCCCATCTGGCACCAACATATATCATATTTCTTCCCCATTTTGATGTTTTCTCTGAACAACAACTGAACCTCTTGACCATGTCTGCATGTTATTATGCATTGAGTTGCTGCCACATGATTGGCTGATAAGATATTTGCGGTAACGAGCAAGAGTACAGGTATACCGAATAAAGTGGTCAGTGAGTGTGTACACACTTTGATAAGTTTCATTTGACTTTGACTGAGATGGAAGGACAGATCATTTGCTGCATAAGAGAGTAGTGAAAGCAGATTCAATTATCTCTTTCAAATAGAATTGGATAGATGGAACAGAACCGTTAGCGGATGGGACAAGTGCAGGGAATAGGACTCAGGACTCGCACCACTAGGTTCAGGAACAGTTATTACCCCTCAGCCAGCAGGCTCTTGAACCAAAGGTAATAACTTCATTCAACTTCACTCGCCCCATCATTGAAATGTTCCCACAAACAATGGACTCACTTTCAAGGACTCTGCATCTCATTTTCTTGGTATTTATTGCTTATTTATTTATTTATTATTTTTTTTTTGTATTTGCACCGTATATTGTTTTCTGCATTCTGGTTGACTGCCCTAGTTGGGAAGTCTTTCATTGATTCTGTTATGGTTGTTATTCTATAGATTTGTTGAGTATGCTCACAAGAAAATGGATCTTGGGGTTGTATATGGTAACATAAATGTACTTCAATAATGAAATTATTTTTACTTTGGTTGCAGGGCTCCATCGAGATCAATGGCCTTGCTACATGCTGCTATCATAATTATAACTCTGAAAGAAGGCAACAGATTGATAATTGAAGATTTGAACAAAATGGTATTTATTTAAACAGTGCAATCAGGTATACAACAGTTCAGATTCACACACTACACATGCAATGAGGTAGGCAGAGTGTGTCAATACACAAAACAAAGCAGAGACATTCATGTTCTGACACTTTAAAGCCTTCGGCGGATCCTCCCCCCCAAAGTACAATAATTACTTTTAACTTGATGTAACAGATTCTGGGCCCTTGACACCCAATTCAACACACACAAATCTGTAAGAATTTGCACTTCAGATTGAAACCGCACAAGAAACTTTCAGAGGTTCAACAGTCCAAAGCATCAACGCTACATTTCACGGTAAAACATACTACTGAGGTTAATTACTTTGTTCATCACCTTCCATCCAAGGGACTCACTTAACAAAACATACACAATGAGGTATAGTTGTTAACATTTATATAGATTGCATTATTTACATTGTCTCCATCGTCATTAGAACAACTCGTGCGACAGTAATGATTAGTTTTTACACAATCCTCCCTTTGCTGGGAGGCTTTCTTTCCCCTTCACACACCAATATGCCAGGCTGGTGAGACTTTTTTCCAGGATCATCTGAAGACTTACAAAGGATTTTCTTTTGCATTTTTAAAAGGTTAATACTTCACAATGTGCTCAAATGTGAGAATTTGATAAGAGGAGGTGTAAGGTGCTCCTTCCCTCTGCTAGCCTGCAGGCCACCCTTGGGCAAGGTGTAGCACCTGCTTGGATTGGGGTCATGTGAAGCCATGGGGGCAAGGTGTAGCACCTGCTTGGATTGGGGTCATGTGAAGCCATGGGGGCAGGTGGTGGATGGTCGTATGAGCAGCTGGTGCACATCACTAGTCCTGGTTATGCAACCACTGACGCCAGGCAGACAATCTCTGAAGAGTATTGATAATGGCTGGGGTCTCCCGTCTTGTAAAGACACTGCCCAGAAAGCAATGGCAAACTACTTCTGTAGAAAAATTTGCCAAGAGCAATCATGGGCAAGACCACGATCGCCCATGTCATACGGCATGGTGCATAGTGACGATGTCATAAGGCACGGCACATAGTGATGATGTCATACGACACGGCACATAATGATGACGATGAATACATCACAATGTGTTCAAAAGTGAGAATTTGACAATAGTCTCAGGCAAAGTGTGAAGATCTAGATCTAAACTAGTTCAAAATAGAGCTCCTAATATTGCAATGATGGAGACAAGTCGTTATAACTTATCATAAAGTACACACAAGTGTACATTCATTTGAACACAGACAGTATTCATAACAAGTCAATAAATATTTAGATTGAATCAAGCTGTAATATTGCAGTAAATGTCTTTGAAATGGTTGTTATAGATTTACTGATACAGTAATGGATGGATATATCAAAATACAACTGAAATTAAATTACTTAAAGCTCCATATTGCACTCTCATAAATAGTAAAAAATGCAAATTGAAAATATATCCGTTATCAAAATATACTGACCACAAGCAGTAAAGAATATTGAGAAAATCTTATGAACTAATTGTGAGAGTTATTTTTGTTCTATTGCTTAATTCTTGAATACATGAATAATCAAAACTAGAATTGTTGATCTAACAAAAGATTATGAAATAAAAAATATTATTTGCATTTTCATTCTATTGAAAAATAAAAATTGAATGAAATTCATTCAGATGTGATTTACATTTAGATCGAGCAGTCACAGGACAAATTGCAACAAGTGGGATGTACAGAGGAAGCATTTTTAGATACTGGAGAATTGGAGTAACCCTTGTTGACTTCAAGCATTGAAAATTTCGGGTGAATTCATGTGGGGTCAGTAAGTGTCACTGGGCAGAAGCGAGGCACTCTTGCACAGGTGAGTAGGGTGAGTCAGAGACACACTTCTATAGTACTGGATTATCTGGTTACAGACTGGCTTAGCCCATCCCCTGAGCAGCTGCTGGATGTTCAGTTGTGACAACATAGATTGAGCGGACACGGAGAGGGTTTCCTATAGTTGGGGGAGTCTAGGACCAGAGAACACAGCCTCAGAAACAAGTAAATCCCTTTAGAACCGAGATGAGGAGGGATTTCTCTAGCCAGAGGATGGTGAATCAGTTGAATTTGTTGCCACAGACAATTGTGGAGGCCAAGTCATTGGGTATATTTAAAGCGGAGGGTGATAGGGTCTCAATTAGTAAGGGAGGCCAAAGTTTGTGGGGAGAAGGCAGGAGAATGGGGTTAAGAGGGATAATAGGTCAGCCATGATCGATAGGTGGAGCAGACTCGATGGGCCGAATGGTTTGATTCTGCTCCTGTGTCTCATGCTCTTATGGTGACAGATAGCAATGACCTTGCCATTCCTCGCTGGCTGTTCAATTTTGTCTGCTCCCAACGTCCACTTTTGTTGTCTTCAAGGGAGCTAACTTTCAGGGGACAATACTAAATCAGTCCAGATTGAGAGCAACACCACAAATCGGAAAAGCATTCCATTCATTTTACTCTTAAAGGGTTAACAAATATTGGGAGAAGCAAACACCACAATGAAGTAGCAAAGATGCTGAAACTGCCAAGCCTAAATATAAATATGGCTTTAAATACTAGTGATTTTCTTAATTGAGGAAATATTGGGACTCGATCAGTCTGCTCCACTCCTTCTTAATGTCGTCTCAAGTTTATGTAATTCCAAATCCAGTCGATGAAGGCGTTAATTTCTCCCATTGCTTTGTACACGCCTTTCACCTGTAACTGATGAGGGCAGTAACACGTTACCACACAATGACCATTAAAATCAAAGTAAACTTACTATCTAAGTACGCATAGGTTGCCTTGTGCTAAACACGAGATACTCTGCGGATGCTGAAAATCCAGAGTAACATGTGCAAGACGCAGAAGAAACTCAGCAGGGTCAGGCAGCTTCTATGGAGAGGAATAAACCATCAACCCTTCAGGCCGAGACCCTTCATCAGGTCCTAATGAAGAGTCTTGGTCCAAAACGTCAACTGGTCATTCCTGTCCATAGATGCTGCCTGATCTGATGAGTCCCTCCAGCATTTTGCGTATGTCACTATATACTACAACCTGAGATTAATTTTCTTGCAGGGACTAATAGCAAAATAAAGAAATACAATAGAATTTACGAAAAACATTACATAGCAAAGACTGACAAACAAATTATGTGCAAAAGAAGACAAATTGTGCAAATGGAATAATAAATAATACTGAGAACATGAGCTGTAGAGTCCTTGAAAGTGAGTCTGTGGGTTGTGGATTCAGTTCAGTGTTGGGGTGAGTGAAGTTATCCTCTCTGGTTCAGGACTCTGATGGTTGAAGGGTAATAACTGTTCCTGAACCTAGTGGTGTGGGACCTAAGGCTTCTGTCCCTCCTCCCCAATGGTAGTCTTGGGAAGGGAGCTTGGCCTGAATGGGAGGGGTCTTTGCTTTCTTGTGGCAGTGCTCAGTGGTGGAAAAACACCACTGAGATTTCGACTGCCTGAAGTCAGCCTCCCTGGACATTTCGAAACATAATCGCTCTCTTACCTGCTTGAATGTGTGATGTATGGTCTTGAAGTACGAACTTTGGTTGCAGCTGCACAGTTCGCAGTTGAAGAAATGATGCTGAAAGGCAAAATAGCTCATCTTACAAAACGGTTCACTCTTGTTACCAATTTGAAATGACACACATTCTGGTACTAATTTACACAGGCGGTATCAAGTCTAAATGTTGTTTTAAACCTGTGAAAGCAGTGTGAATATTAACAACAAGGTGATTAGCTTGAAATCCAGTACCGAATGTAACAACAGAACATGGACCACCAAACACTACTGCACAGTCCAAGCTGTTCAGCTCATGACGTTGTGCTGACCTTTTAAAATCGATCTAACCCTTCCCTCCCACATAGCCCTATATTTTTCTATCATCCACATGCCAATCTAAGAACCTGTTTAATGTCCCTAATGTCCCTGACTCTACCACCACTCCTGGCACGGTGTTCCACACACCTAGCACACCATGTGTAGAAAACCAACCGCTAACGTTCCTCCTATACCTTCCTCCAACCACCTCAAAATTGTAACCCCTTGTATTAGCCATGTCCACCCCAGGAGAATTGCCTCTGGCTGCCCCCTCGATCTATTAGCTCAAATCCCCCTTCATTCCAAAGAGAAAAGCCCTAGTTCGCTCAAGCCATCCTCATAAGAAATGTTGCACACTGGTAAATATCCTCTGCACCCTCTCCAAAGCTTCCATATTCTTCCTATAATGAGGGAACTGGAACTAAACACAATATTCCAAGTGTGGTCTGACCAGAGTTTTATAGAGCTGCAACTCCTGAATTCAATCCCCCGACTAATGAAGGCCAGCACACAAAATACTCGTGTAAAGAGTATTCATGTTAATCCAGGTTTAATATACTACAAGGTAACAGTTGGTTCCTGTGACACTCTGCATTCTAGTCATGGCCATTTTAAAATGAAGATGAAAACAGGAGATTCTGCAGACGCTGGAAATCCAAAGCAACACACACAAAATGATGGAGAATCTCAGCAGGTCAGGTAGCACCTATAGAAATGAATAAACAGCCAATGTTTTGAGCCGTGACCCTTCATCAGGTTGTGATTTGAAGGAGATGGACCAAAGTGCCTCAGTAAGGAGGAATTTCTTTAGCCAGAGGAAGGCGAATCGCCACTGCCAGCTGCGGAGGCCACGTCATTGGATATATTTAAAATGGAGTTTGTTAGGTTCTTGGTTAGTAAGGGCACCAGAGGTTATGGGGAGAAAGAGGGAGAATGGGATTAAGAGGGAAAATAAATCATCCATGATGGAATGGCGGAACAGACGCAAGAGGCTGAATTCCCTAATTCTGTTCCTATGTTTTATGGTCCGACAAGCAGCCTGAATTTAGTTTAAGGCTTGCTGTGACTTGGTCCTTCTGCTCTGGTTTGCTGTTCGTTGAGGATCTGACTTGAAGCCGTGACCACAGCAGCTCAGGCAACACCAAAGTTGTAGAGTTAAACACCTTCAGCAGTTGCTGAGATCAAAGCATGTTTATCAGGAGCGCTGTTAACCACTGTAGTGTGGGTGTGGACATATTCTGAAAGCATGGGAGGGATCTCTTTCAACACAAACCCAGGAAAGGGAAGAGGCGCATTATTGTCCTAGAGTTTCAGAGGCAACCTTTATTGCTGAGTCACTCAATGAGTCACAAAGCATAGAGAACACTAACTTTTGCAGCTGTTTAGGGGTTTAGAAGATAACTTATGTGACATTATTTAACACACAAGTATTAGACCTGGCTTTTCCTCCAATTGCATTGCAGTCAATCGTCCTTGTTTTGACAAGATGAATTCACTGATGAAACATCTAGGTCAGCAGTTTGTTTTGTCATTTAAGCCCTCTGTTTGCAAATGGTGCTGTCCCACTGAAAATTTGCATTCTTTATTTTCGCTCAGGCTTTTGCAAATGCGCTCCAATTGCCTAGTTATCTGGTTAACGGTTTTCACAGTAACTATGGTGAAACATTCATTTGATGCCTGCTGCTGTTTCATTCTGAATTGGTGCAAATGTTGAGCTGTGCATGTCTAACCAGCACTTGAACGAATCTCTCTCTCCACTCCGGCATGCTCATTGCAGCAAAGAACAGTAGCCCTTACAATTTAGGGTCAGAACTCTGAGATAAACTCTCAATTTCCTGATGCAAAATTGGTCACGGAACAATGCCCCAGTCTCATGACCTGCTGGGTTAGAATGCGTCAGTGTTTCAGACTTGGTGCTTTGCAACGAGCAGCAACCTGACCTGTAAATCTCTGTGGAAGAAGTATTTTAAAAAAACAGAATTTATTATCAAAGTATGTATACGTCACCATATACTACTGTGAGATTCATTTTCTTGTGTGCATCCACAGCAGAACAAAGAAATCCTATAGAATCAATGACAAGCACTTGAAACATCACTGGGGACTTTCTCCTGAAGCTGACAGCGGCAGAGAAAGATGTCATTTAAGACATAAGACACAGGAGCAGAGTTAGGCCATTCTGCCCATCAAGTCTGTTCCACCATTCCATCATGGCTGATGTATTTTCCCTCTCAATGCCATTCTTCTGTTTTCTCTCCATAGCTCCTGACACACTTATTGATCAAGAACCTATCAATCTCCACTCTAAATATACCAAATGACTTAGCTTCCACAGCCTCTGTAGTAATGGATTCCAGCGATTCATCGCCCTCTAGCTAAAGGAGGTGCTCCTCATCTCTGTTCTACAGGGATGTCTTTCTACTCTGAAGCCCCCTGGTCTTAGACTCTCCCACTATAGGAAACATCCCCTCCATGTCCACTCTATCTTGACCTTTCAGTGTTCCATCCTGTCCATACCAGCTTCCAGACAGCAACTGCATTACTCCTAGCCCCTGCCTCCCTATTCCCCTGTAACCCTGCAACCTGTCTCCTGTTGCAAACACCCATTAACTCCCCTTTGACTCTTTCTGCCATCGGCCTACATTAGAGAGTCACAGCGGTCAGTTAACGATCAGCACACCTTGGGCGGCTCGGCAGCACAGAGGTTAGCACAGCGCTTTACAGTACCAGTGAATTCCCGCCACTGCCTGTAAGGAGTTTGTACGTTTTCCCCCATGACCGTGTGGGTTATCTCCAAGTGCTCCAGATTCCTCTCGAATTCCCAAGGGGTATGGGTTAAGATGATTAAGCTGGGCGCATGCTATATTGCTGCTGGAGGCACGGCCACCCAGCGCCCAGCACATCACTGTATGTTTCAATGTACATCTGACATATACAGCTAATCTATAAATATTTTTAAAAATCTTTTGGCACTTAGGAGTAGAATGAGACCATTTGGCACATTGAGACTGCTCCACCATTCCATCATGGCTGATTATTATCAGCCCCATTCTCCTGCCTTCTCCCTGTAATCTTACTAATCAAGAACCTATCAACCTCCACTTTAAATACCCCCAATGACCAGGCTTCCACAGCTGAAGGGCCTGTGCTGTGCTGTGATGTCTATATTCTATGTCATAGAAACGAACATAGAAACATAAAACATACATTGAAAGGTCAAGATAGAGTGGGCATGGAGGGGATGTTTCCTATAGTGGGGGAGTCTAAGACCAGAGGGCTTCAGAGTAGAAAGACATCCCTTTAAAACAAAGGTGAGCAGCACAACCTCTTATGTGAAATACTTTGTCTGGATGCCCTAAGTAAATAGTTGGATGTACGGTAGGGACAGGGTGCTGCCATTCTGTAAGACAGACATTTCAAAGAAGCTGGAGGCACAAAAGACTGCGGATGCTGGAACCTTGAGCTAAAAGCAATCTGCTGGAGGAACTCAACAGGTCGAGTAGCATCTGTGAGGTGGGGGGGTGGTGGGCGCCGAGAAGAGGAAGCAATATCCTGATGGAGGACCCAAATCGTAGACAGTTCCTTTCCTTCTGCTTCTCACCGTCTGGTAGAATAGTGCCACTGCACAGGATTGTAAAGAGCAGCAGGAAGTTGTAAACTCAGCCAGCTCCATCATGGACTCTCAGCTCCCCGGCATCGAGGGCATCTTCAAAAGGCGATGCCTTAAAAAGGCAGCATCCATCGTTTAGGACCCCCATCACCCAGGATGTGCCGACTTCTCTTTGCTAACATCAGAGAGGAGGTACAGGAGCATGAAACACCCCTCTGAACATTTCAGGTCCAGCTTCTTCCCCATCACGATCAGATTTTTGTGTCGTGGTCCAGATCAGGTTCCCTTTAAATTTACTTTGTTTATGTTATGATCCAGACCGTTGACTCGCTGTTTCTCTTTGGTTCCCTGTTTTCCCGTGTCCCTTGGGCTTGGTGATTGGAGGCAATTTACTCTCGACTGAACCTGCAGTTTATAAGTCTCCAGCTTTCAGCCGTTCGGCACGAGCGCGTTAACGAAGTCACCAAAGGTACTGCGAGCCAATGTCATCTGGCCCTGGAGGCTTCAAGTATCAAGTCCTGGCCCTGGAGGTCCGTGTTCCGAGTCCTAGCCCAGACCCTTAGTCCCAGCCTAGTCCAAGGCCTGTGCCCCTGTCCATTATGCTATTCCTGCTTCTGCTTTGCTCTCCTTGCAACGAGCAATAAACTCAATTTAAGTTAACCTCACAAGGTGTGTTTGTGTCTTGCTTTTGGGGCCACTCCCATTGTGACATTCTGAATGGACAATAAGCCCATGTAATTCACTACTTGTTTTTTTGCTCTTGTGTTGCACTACTAACATATTTAATTTAATTCTTTATATACATTTAGATTAGATTAGATTAGATTATGAGAAGACTCAGTCCTCGTTCATTGTCATTTAGAAATGCATGCATTAAAAAATGATACAATATTCCTCCAGAATGATATCACAAAAAACACAGGACAAACCAAGACTAAAACTGACAAAACCACATAATTATAACATATAGTTACAACAGTGCAAAGCAATACCGTAATTTGATAAAGAGCAGACCATGGGCACGGTAAAAAGAAAGTCTCAAGTCCCGATAGCCCCATCATCTCACGCAGACGGCAGAAGGGAGAAACTCTCCCTGCCATGAACCTCCAGCTCCGCAAACTTGCCGATGCAGCACCATTGGAAGCACCTGACCGCAGCGGACTCTGAGTCCGTCCGAAAACTTCGAGCCTCCGACCAGCCCTCCAACAACGAGCACTGAGCACCATCCTCTGCCGAGCGCTTCGACCCCGCCCCGGCCGCCAAGCAACAAGCAAAGCTGAGGACTCGGGGCCTTCTCCTCCGGAGATTCTGGATCACACAGTAGCAGCAGCAGCGAAGCAGGCATTTCAGAAGTTTCACCAGATGTTCCTTCATGCTCTCACGTCCGTCTCCGTCAAATCAGGATTGTGCACGGCACCCTACTTGACAGATAACAGCATCACCACCGGAGTGGTCGCTGCGAGCTGCGTCGTACTGCCATCTTCTCCTCCTTTCTTATTGTAATTTATAGTTTTGTATTATTATGTATTACAATGTACTGCTGCTGCCAAACAGCAAATTTCACATCACATGCCAGTAATATTAAAGCTGATCCTGACCTACTGAGTTCCTCCACTACATTATATTTTGCTTTTAGAGAAGTTGCCTGATTTTGCTTCCAATAATATTGTGCTAAAACTGAAACTGCAGCCCATGCGTGTCAGGATGCTACATGGAAGCTGGTAATAAGGGTCAGAGGAAACGACTGCAGTTCAATCACTGCTGTTTCACATTAGGAAATATCCTTTGGTCATTTAGATTTGTATCGAGAGACAGCAATGATGTTGTATCTTCTCCAAACAGAACAGCTGTTTAGAAGCATGGATCATGTAAACTCATGGTGTGTCTGAAGATCAAAAGCCATAGAATATTGCACAATTTTCAGCAAATATTTTGCAAAAGCTAGGTAAAGATTGGAAAGTTGCTGAGGCCAGGTTGTTAGATATAAACTCCAAAATATATTACAATCCACAAGCATTAGGATGACTCTCAGTTTCCTAAGTTGAATGCTACAAACCTGGTTAGACCATGCCTATTTTCAGCATCCCCATAAGGAACTTCAGTTCCAGTGATCTCCCTGATAGTGTCGGAGAAGGGTCCAAGCACAACAGCCTTTTGGTGGCGGATGGTGCAGAAGTTGTCGTTTCAGGGTTTCTGTGTGAAGTTCTAAGGACAAACACTCTGAAGCCACCATCAATGCCATGGTATAACTAATATGAACGCTGGTAATGCTTCCATCAATAATTCCACAAATGACATTCTCTTCTCGTAAAAGGCATAGATAGAGTGGACTTGGAGGGGATGTTTCCTGTCGTTGGGGAGTCTAGGACCAGAGGGCACAGCCTCAGAACAGAGGAACATCCCTTTAGAATATAGATAAAGAGGAATTTCTTTATCCAGAGGGTTGTGTGTGGAGGCCAAGTCATTGGATATGTAGTATTGAAAGCACAGGTTAAAAAACTCTTGATTAGTCAGGGCGTCAAATATTATGGGAGAAGGCAGGAGAATGGGGTTGAGAGGTTTAATAGATCAGCCATGATAGAATGGAGGAGCAGACTCGATGGACCAAATGGCCTGATTCTATTGCTATGTCTTATGCTCTTATTGTCTTATAATATTTTTTAAAAATAACTTTTAAAAAAACTTCTCAAGTTACTCATCAGCCTGAAACATTGGCTGTTTATTTCTCTGCGGCTGAGTTCCTCCATCATTTTGTGTGTTTTGCAAAGTTGTTCACAGTGTTTTCCCTTCCAATAGGAGTTCGAGGAAAAAAATGCAGTACTTACGCAGTTTTGCACATTCTCGTTCAGCTCATGCAAGGCATTCCCAATTTTACTGATGTGTTTATTGATGATCTTCTTGTTGGTCTTGGCCGCAGGGATTACATCCTTGAGGTAAAAGTTCAGCATCTCCTTCAGGAACTGGCAGCTGTGCTTATCCTAAACATTTACAAGAGGTCACTATTAAGCCCTTAATCTTGCCATTGCACAACTTGAAAGCTGCAAGCAGTTCTAGTTTTTGGAATAATGCCACAATCTGTAATGCACTTTCTCAAACTGTAGACTCATAACCCAAAAGTGAAATTGATACAAACAAGATATTATTTCAAAATACTACAGAATTAAATTGTTTCATTTTCTATTTATAAACCTAATTTTACAATTATTTATTTCTTCCCTTAGTATCTACTCAATTGCAATGCATATGGGTTGCTTGGAGTTCGGTTTCATTTGACTTCATTTAAGTTTACCCACCTGAAACATTGATCCTGCCCCTCCACGGATGCTGCCTTACCAATGGAGTGTTCCCAGCTTTTTTATTTGTTTTTATTTTGGATTCCCACGCACTGGAAGGAATTTGATTTTGGCTCCTTGGGTCATGCCCGTGTAGAGTGAGTCCTCCCCTCCCCCCCCCCCAAGCAACAGTTTGGCACAGACCGAGGTGTGGGGTTGTTAGGGTGTATTGAGGAGCTAGACTATATAGTAAGTATCAATCTCACCAGCAACTAATCTTCAGGAATGAATAAGGATTGTAGTTTGAATTTAAAATGCAGCTCTGAACAACAGTTTTTCTGGAGTTGTAGGCTGGAGTTGCAAACCAGACAATGCTGATTAACATTCATTTTGCGTGTCTGGAGTGTGGGTGCGAAGAAGGAACGTGTATAAAAACTGTATGTAATTCAAAGGAAGCATTGTAGATACAATGTAACTATAGAATTGTCCTGCTGTTGCTTCTGATCTTTAGCCTATAGACATCTCATGTATATTGGGTCGTGAAGCCTCTTGCTCCAAGAGTGTCTCACTATGATGCCTGTTGAATAAGACACTTCTGTATCCACGAACTTCAGAGTCTCTCCAGTGACTTCATCAACATTACAACAGGGTTATGTGGTGTATCCGGGTCTTATTTATAGACCCTGTGGCCACACACTAACCGGACTTGCTATTTTACTGTCAATATTATGTAATACTACATGAGATGGCAGCTTTATTCCCACACAGAAACGGGGCATCGAGCCCATGGTTCTATGTCCTGGTCATCTGGCCCTTACAACATTATGGAAGAGATTCACCAGAGGGTCTGCATTGGTTTCAGAAGGTGACACATCACAACCTCCTCAAGCAGAAGACAAGCTGCCGAAGGAGCTCAGTGGGCAAGCAGCACCTGGGATGGTCCATCTTTTGGGCTGAGACCCAGCATCAAGACTCAAGATGACTAAGGCAATAATGAGGAGAGTACTTGCACAACTTATTTAATTTAACTATTTTATACATATTTATTTTTATTCTGTTTCAGCACCCTTCCAGCTGGCATTCTAATTGGTCAAGTGTGATGTTCCTGTTATCTGCTCACTGCAATTACAGGAGTCATCAATAGTGTTGAGTATATCCCACTTATAAACTGGAGGCACGGTAGTGTAGTGGTTAGCACAACGCTTTACAGTAACAGGTGATCCGGGTTCTATTCCCGCCGCTGCCTGTAAGGAGTTTCTATATTCTCCCCGTGACTGCGTGGGTTTCCTCCGGGTGCTCTGGTTTCCTCCCACAGTCCAAAGACCTACCGTTTGGTAGGTTGGGACTAAACTGGGGGATTTCTGGGCTGAGCAGCTCAAGGGGCCAGAAGGACCTAGCCCACAGTGTAGCTTCTAAATAATAAATAATAAACAGGAAAACTGAACAGGTATGGAAATTGATAACTCCTGTAACGGCAGTGAACAACTATAAGGAAAATCAGCCTAAATCCCAATTTCAGGTAAAGTTAGACCCAGGTCAGTGCTGAGGTCTGCGTTCTACATTTGTGCACCATTCCCGTCCCATGACCGTGACCTTTCTCTGTGCTCTGTTTATTTTTCTGATCAAAGAGCTTTGTGACTCAGTGGTGACAACACAAATCAGTGCAGTGACAATCAGCCTCAAGAAGGGCAGCATTTGTCAACGTGAGGCGTTTGATCTATTATTGTCTTTACGTGGAGTCTCTCAGGCAGTAACTATAACACCAGAACCCTATGACAGCAATCATGCCCAGCTTTAGTAACTGATGTATGACTGATCGTGTGAAATGTTACTCACCCTGATTCCTGGCAGACCTTGTCTTTCCAGCAATGTTATCTTAATATTGTCATCTTTTCTTTGCTGTAACAAACAACAGATACAAACCACTAAATACAAAATCTTTAATACAATGAATAATTTCTTCCTTCCACTAGCTGCCTGACCTGTACACTTCTAGGCACAAGCCCAGTTTACTTTTCCAAGGTTCAAAGTTCAAAGAAATTGATTGTCAAAGTACATATTTATCACCTTATACTATCTTGAGATTAATTTTCTTGCAGGTGTTCACAGTCGAGCAAAATTGAATGTAATCAATGAAAAACTAAAAACAAAGACTGACAAACAACTAATGTGCAAAAGATGACAAACTATGCAAATACAAAATTAAAAAATAAATAGTACTGAGAATATACGTTGCAGAGACCTTGAATGGGAGTCCATAGCCTGTGGAACCTGTTCAGATTTGAGGTTATCCAGGCTGGTTCAGGAGCCAAATGTTTGTAGGGTAATAACTGTTCCTGGACCTGGTGGTGGGGCACTTAAAGCTCCTGTGGCATGAAAGCTGATTCTGAAACCATCGCCTGGTGTTAAGCATTAGATCTTTTTGTTTATGTTTGATTAACTGTGGACAGAGTGCTTATCTCATTTAAAATCTGCTCTCTCTAGGCTAACCGAATCTCCAATAAACAGCACTCACGTTTTCTTGAAAAAATTGTGTATAATTTATACTTACGTTTTTTCTTGCAAATGCTGCTATGTGATACAGTGGGTCAGTGATGGTGCTGCAAGTGTGTTTATCTTTGCACCTGTGCCTACAGTCTATGGACTTGTGCATACGACAATAAAATTGACTTTGACCTTAACATTTTCTAAAGGGAAGCAATGTTCACCGCTCACAGAATAATGCAAAATAGATTTAAACAACTCTAGATATAAAATATCTGCAATGTATAATTTTAATAAAACTACATGCATTTGCTTAAAATGACTGATATCAAAGCTGAACTGTTTTAATATATTCATTGATAGATTTTCAACTTCATATTTTATTTACTTATTTTATCTCTAAAAGTACTATTTGCAATCAGCTTGCAATAATACTCTCTCAGGCTTCTCATTAGCTGTCCTGCCCTGCAGAGACAGGATTATTATTTTTAAATCTGTAATTTAAAAATAATTGCCCTCTACCAAGCACGAGAAAACATATTTTCGGTGAATACTTACAAAATGGTTCTTTATATGTCGATAAGAAGTTCTGAGTTCTTCGATGTGAGCAGGGAACACAGCATAATTAAAACAGCGATGATGCGTGTGGCTTAGGCTGTAGCACCAGCACTGAATGCTAATCAGTGTACACAATATCACAGTCACACTCTTCATAATTCTGTCTCGTTCACACAGCCGTGTGCATGGATTGACACTTAGACTTTTCTTTATATATTTCCCTTTGTGGCTCATTTTGGTTTCTAACTTCCTATCGAATTTCCTGTTGGTTATATATTACTTGAGCTGTCTACCAATTTCTAAATGTCACCAAAAGCTTTCTGGTAATTAAAGTTTCCATTAATACTTAAGCCTTTTAATCATTGTGAAATTTTTGCGCTGAACTTCAGACCATACATATTTTTTTTTCCCGTCACACTAACATTTTGCAGTGCTTGTCGATATTCTTATGCAATTAATACTTTGAAGCTTAGATATTGCTACCACGAGCACTAATCTCAGTTTCTGGTCCTCACACATTTCTCTGCACATTGGGACCAGGATCAGAATCAGAATCAGAACCAGGTTTATTATCATGGACATATATCGTGGAATTTGTTCTTTTGTGGCGGCAGCAAAGTGTGATGCTTAAAATAAACTATAGATTATAATAAGAAATCTGATATGTGTATGTATAATATTTAAATTGATTATATACATACAAAACCAAGTAAAACAAGTAGTGCAAAAGGAAAGCAAAAATAGTGAGGTAATGCTCATGGGTTCACGGTCTGTTCAGAAATCTGATGGCCGAGGAGAAGAAACTTCCTAGTAACATCGAATGTGTGTCTTCAGCCTCCTGGACCTTCTCTCTGGTGGGATTATTGAGAAGGAGGAATGTCCTGGGTGGTGGGTCTCCTTAAAGTTGGATGTTGTCTTTTTGAGGTATCGTCTTTTTATGGTGTCCTTGAAGCTGGGGAGGCTAGTGCCCATGATGGAGCTGACTGAGTTTACAGTCCTCTGCAGCTTTTCCCAATCCGGTGCGGTGGCCCCTCCATACAACTAGTCAGAATACTCTCCATGGTATATCTGTAGAAATTTGCTAAGAGTTTTTGGTGCCATCTCCACAAGCTCCTAACGAGCATTTTTCCAGGTTTGTGTTTGCTTGGGTCAAGAGATGTTCTCTGGCTGGAGGACCCAAGGTCCCGTTGTTCTCATCCTACCCTGGTGACTGGACGTGGGGCTGAGTCAGTGACGGTATTTCCTTAGCTTGCCACTCCTTGTTCTCAATGGAAAGGGAGTGCAATACACAGCAGACTACTTTTTCTCTGTACATTAGAGCTCATACTTTTGAGTTTATCTTTCTACGTAAAACCCTATGCCATGCAAACACATCAGGCAGGAAGCACAGGAGCCTTAGGTCCCACACCACCAGCTTCAAGAACAGTTATGACCCCCACTGAACCAGCATGGATAACTTCACTCACCAAAACACTGAACTGATTCCACAGCCTTCACTTTCAGGGACTCTACAACTCACTTTATTTGTTTGTTCATCATTATTTATTTATTAATCCATTTATATGTTTACTTACTTATTATTTCTGTATTTTCAGTTTGCCTTCTTTTGCACATTGGTTGTTTGTCAGTCTCCGCGTGTAGCTTTTTCATTGATTCCATTGTAGTTCCTTGTTCTATTGAAAATGCCTGCGAGAAAATGAACCTCAGGGCAGTATATGGTGACAGATACGTACTGTGATAATATAAATTTATTTTGACCTTTGAATTTGAACACTTTAGGATTTCCATGCAAACGTGGAAATTGGAGAAGGTCTGCTGATGTACATTGCAATGCATGCAAGATGCTGATGGGGCTCAGCAGTTCAGGCAGCATGTATAGAGGGGAATAAATTGTCGTCATTTCGGGACGAGACCCTTCATCGGGACTGCCTGACCTGCTGAGTTTTCTATGTGTGTAACTCCGCAGAATTTCTTGTGCTTCTCTACCTCAGTGCTATTGACAGGAAGCACCGAGGGAAGTTCAGCAACCGGGGCGACTCCCACAGACACAGTGAGGCAGCATCTGCCTTTGCTTTTTGCTTCCTGAGATGTTTCCCTGATTTCTGTGCTGCAATGTCATTCAGCTCTTCAACACTACGTCCTAAATGTCAGGCACAGCAGTGATTTGGAAACGCATTCTTGTCTCAGCCCCTGGTCTAACATCAGCTGATGCCAGTCCCTCTGGATGAGAGATAACCTGCAGACTTTGAAAAAAGTTCTGTGCCATTCAGGTCCATCAGACATAGGAGCAGAATGAGGCCATTCAGCCCATTGAGTCTGCTCTACCATTCCATCATCCCATGGTCCATAAATGGACTGGTCACTCACCTATAGGAAAGGTATTAATAAGATTGAAAGAAAGTTTACAAGGATATTGCCGGGTCTTGAGGACCTATGTTATAGGAAAAAGTTGAATAGGTTAGGATTTTATTCCCTGGAGAACAAGAGAATGGTGGGAGATATGATGGAGGTATACAAAATTGTGAGGAGCAGAGACAGGGTAAATGCAAATAGGTTTTTTTCCACTGAGGTTGGATGGAACTACAGCTTGAGGTGAGGGGTTAAGGGCGAAAGGTGAAATGCTTAAGGGAAACAGGAGGGGGATCTTCACTGAGATGGCGGTGAGAGTGTGGAACAAGCTGCTGGCAGAAGTGGAAGATGCTGGTTTGATTTCAACGTTTAAGAGAAGGCTGGATAAGAACGTGGATGGGGGTGGTATGAAGAGCTATGGGCCGAGTGCGGGTCAAGGAGACCAGGCAGCGGAATAGTTTAGCGCAAACTAGACAGGCTCGGCCCGATCAGTGTCAATGGGTCTGCAGCTGAGAGGGTGAATAGCTTCAAGTTCCTGGGTACGCACACACCACCGGTGATCTCACCTGGACGGTACACTCCGGCTTTGTGGCAAAGAAAGCGCAACAGCATCTCTTCCACCGCGGGTGACTGGAGAAGTTTGGCATGGGCCCCCAAATCCTCAAGACCCTCTACAGGGGCACCTTTGAGAGCGTACTGACTGGCTGTATCGCCACCTGGTATGGGAACTGCACCAGCCTTGATGGTTGGGAGTGGTATGGACAGCCCAGCGCATCTGTGGATGAGAACTTCCCTCCACTGAGGACATTTACAGCAGCAGGTGCGGAAAAAAGGCCTGGAAGATCATCAGGGACACTGGTCACCCCAAAGATAGAGTGTTTCAGCAGCTTCTGTCTGGCAAAGCCAGGACCAACAGGCTATGGGACAGCTTCTTTCTACAAGCCATTAGAATTCACATGTCTGAACATTGCAACAGAGTCATAATGCAGGAATTCTTAATCCCTCACGTGGGAGTAATGTAAATCATAAATCTGAAGGGCCCGTTTCTATGCTCCAGTGCTCTATGACTCTGTGTCTCTAGACGCAGCATGATCAAAACCACAAAATCAGCCTATGAACAAGAGATTCTGCAGAAGCTGGAAATCCAGAGTAACACACACAATATGCTGGAGTACTCCGGGGTCAGGCAGCGTCTATGGAGGGGAATAAACCGTCAACATTTCCGGTTGAGACCCTCATCAGGACTGGAAAAGAAGTGAGAAGAAGACAGAATAAGGAGGTGGTCGGGGGTGGGGGTGGAGGGGAAGGACTCGAAGCAGGCGGGTGATAGGTGAATCCTGGTGAAGGGGAAGGTTGATGGGTGGGTGAGGGGTACGAAGACATGAGGTGATAGGTGAAGGAGAGAAAGGGCTGAAGAAGAAGGGAGGGACAGCGGACCATGGGAGAAAGGGAAGGAGGAGGGGGACAGAGGGTGGTGAGACGCAGGAGAGGGGAAGAGAAGAGGTAAGAGAGGAACCAAAATGGGGAAAGGGGAGTAAAAAAGGAAAGAAGAGGGAGGAGGAGAAATTACTGGAAGTCAGAGAAATAGATGTTCCTGTTATCAGGGTGGAACCTCCCCAGATGGCGTATGAGGTGTTGCTCCTCCAGACTGAGTGTGGTCCTGTTGGGGCAGTAGAGGAGGGCATGGACCGTGGGTATTGGAATTAAAATGGTTGGCCACCAGGAAATCCTGCTTGTAGTGAAGGTACTCGATATCATTAGGCAATTTAGAAATCAAATGAAAAGGCACCCGAAAGGATTGTTCATGGCTGCCTGATTCCTTCTCTTCTGTATAAACTTTGGGGTATTGAAACTTAACTTTGCCTCGAGTGCGAGGTGCTTGGTGAAGTGCTGACGTTTGTGTAGTGACATGCTCCATGACTGAGTGGAATTGGCACCCAATGTAGTAAACACAGTCACATGTGAGATGGTGATTGCGAAGCAAAAATCACCTTCAATATTAAACGAGGGTATTTTTTTTGGTTTCTTGATGAAGATTTAATCTTAATACCAAGTGTCGAAACAGGATATTAGTGGTTCTGTGCCTTGTTAATTCGTAGAACTGTCCGTAGATGTTGCTAACAGTTGGCCACTCAGCATTATTGCCATTGAGCTGAGCTCGAGCAATACCTGTTCAATTTTATCTTTATGACTAAATTAAGAAGTACAGTTTTGAATGGATCACTGTTTCAAATTTATTCTTGTTCAATATTAACAAACTTTTATTGATCAAAACCAAAACTTTGGTTTTTTGCAACTTGCACCTCTTAATCTCTTAGGAGAAAGAATTTCTTTAGCCAGAGTGGTGAATCTGTGGAATTCATTGCCATGGCTGGCTGTGAATGCCAAGTTATTGGGTATATTTAAAACAGAGGTTGATAGGTTATAAGACCATAGGATACAAGAACAGAATTAGGCCATTTGGCCCATCGGGTCTGCTTTGCCATTTCATCATGGCTGATCCATTTCCCTCTCATCCCCATTCTCCCATCACCAATCAACAATTTATCAACCTCTGCCTTAAATAAACCCAATAACTTGGCCTCCACAGCCGCCTGTGGCAACAAGTTCCACAGATTCACCGCTTTCTGGTTAAGAAATTCCTCCTCATCTCTGTTCTAAAAGGATGCCCCGCTGTTCTGAGCCTGTGTCCTCTGGTCTTAGACTCCTCCACCAAAGAATATGAACTCCACAGATTCACTGTTCTCTGGCTGAAGAAATTCCTCCTCATCTCCATTCTAAATGGGCATCCCTCTGTTCTGAATCCATGTCCTCTGGTTCTTGGTTAGTTAGGATGTCAGAGGTTATGGGGAGAAAACAGGAGCTTGGGGTTGAGATGATGAATCAACCGTGATGGAATCGAGGAGCAAACTCAATGGGCTGAATGGCCTAACTCTGCTCCTATACCTCCTGGTCTTATGGTCCAATCCCAGGAATTTCATTCACCTCTGTAACTACCCAGGATCTCGGTGGCCCTTCACTTCTGACCCGTTATCAGTGGCTGAGCAGCATCTAGTTACTCATTTTATTGCTGTTTTAATTGGGGTGCTCAATGAGGGCTGGTGCACTTCGGTGAAGACTGTAGTCGATGTATGCTTTGGCGTAGTTGGCTAGCAGCGCAGAACTGAACTGAACTGAAACAAACTGAATACTCCTGGACTCCTGGTCTGATGTTTGATATTCTAGGTGTTGATTGCTCACTTTTTCCAGTTTGTGCAATTTGTTCTCTTTTTTGTGCATTAGGTGTTTGATGTTTTTCTAGGAACGCGCTCTGTGGTGTCTCTTTGCTGCACAGCTGCCTGTGGAGCACAAACCTCATACCTGGATAGTGTGTACTTTGACTTTGACTTTGAGGCGATCCATGGGGAGAAGGGAATTCTCAACGTCTCAGGGTGAAACCCTGCATCAGGTTGGAGAATGGAGAGGAGTGGTGGCCCCCGTAAAGGGGAGGAGGGAGCCGTGAGAACAGAGTTTGTGGCGATTGGTGTGGACTGAGGAGGGGCGTGAGGTGACAGGCAGGCAGTGCCAGGTACAGGAGTGGGCATGGACGGGTGGAGTTGGAAAGCTGTGGCAAGTGAATAATGGATGGAGGCATACTGAGAGGGAGAGAGCGAGAATTATTGAGAAAGTGCAGGAGTGAGAGCGTGATGGAGTTAGAGAGAGAGAGTGAGTGAGAGAGAGAGTGAGAGAGGGAATGTGTGAGAGTGAGAGAGAAAGCAATAGAGAGAGAAAGAGAGTGGGAGAGAGTGAGAAAGTAAGTGAGAGAGTGAGATAGTCTGTGTGAGAGAGTGAGATTGAGAGAGAGAGAGTGAGACAGCGAGAGTAAGAGAGAGTGTGAGTGAGAGAGAGTGAGAGAAAGAGCATGTGAGGGAGTGAGAGAGATGGAGAGAGTGAGAAAGAGAAGGAGCGGGAGAGGGGCCGAAGGCTTTCTTTCTATGATTCTATGACTATCGTGGCTTCCAGATTGATGCTGTCGGTGTGGAGTTTGCATGCTGTCCCTATTTTTCCTCTAAGTGATAGATAGATAGAACAGAACAGAACTGAATTTAGAAGAATGGGTGGGGGGTGGGAATGATGTTACCGAAACATATCAAATGTTGAAAGGCCTGGATAAAGTGGATGTGAAGAGCATGCTTTCTTTGGTGGGGGCGTCTAGGACCAGAGGGCACAGCTTCAGAATAGAGGGACATCCATTTAAAATGGAGATGAGGATGATTTTTTTTTAGCCTGAGGGATGGTGAATCTGTGGAATTCATTGCCACAGGCAGCTGTGGAGGCCAAGTCATTGGGTATATTTAAGGCAGAGGTTGATGGATCAAAGCGTGAGAGGTTACGGGGAGAAGGTAGCAGAATGGGATTGAGGTGAAAAATGAATCAACCATGATGGAATGGCGGAGAAGACTTGATGGGCCGACTGGCCTAATTCTACTCTTGTGTCTTTTGGTCTTATGGCTAGAACAGCACCGAACGAGGTTTTTTTGGCTCAAGAGATCTGCGCCAATCATGAAGATCAAACTAATTCCATCTTCCTGCCACCACTCTGTGTGCAAAATCTTGCGTTTTATGTCTCCATTGAACTTTGCCCTCTCACGTAGTACCTATGCCCCTTGGTATTTGACACTTCTACCCAGACAGAAAAGATTTTGTCTGTCTATTTATGACTATTGTAATCTTAAATCTTTCCATCAGATCATCTTTCAGCTTCCTACGCTTTAGCAAAAAAAAGTAATGCATCTTTTCTTCAATCTCTGCTTAGCTACTACCAGGCAACATCCTGGTAAACCTCACCTGCACCATCTCCAAATCCTCCACATCCTTCCTGTAATGCAGTGACCAGAATTGCACACAATGTTCCAAATGTGGCCTGATCAAAGTTTTGAAACAGTTGCAACTTGACTTCCTGACGTTTATACTTAGAACCTGAACCTTTGACCTCCAAGAGGAACAGATGCTTGTTGTGGTTTGGAGGCTCGTGTGCCTCAATGATCCGGAGAGCTGTGTTGGCTGGGGTCGGGGCTTTATGCTTTGGCAGGGTCAGCCAAAGGGTAGAGGCCAGACTAAGAGTGGTCCACCGGTCCTCCAGATTCGGGGGTTCAGCTCAGGGCTAACAACCCTGACAGGTCAAACAAAACTGTTACAGAAACAGCAATGAAGAATCCTTCTACATCTGAGTGTGACGGTATTCCTGAGTCTCCACCTGGGACTTGGACAACTGGTAGTAAGAGGAAGCTGCTGACATGATGAAGGAAGCCGGAAACGCCTTCAGAGATGGACGACCTTCATTGCTGCCCTAAACACCAGCAGCGTAATGGGCAGTAAGTAAGCTGAACCTTTGAAAGCATGTATGCTGTAGTGTACACCTTCTTGATAATCTGACCCATTTGTGCTGCTACCTTCAGGGAACAAGCAACTTGCATTTCAAGTCCCTCTGTACATCAATGGTCCTCAGAGTCCTGCTATTTATTGCATACTTTCCTCTGAGATTCACCTGCCCAAAATATATCACCTCACGTTTGTATGAATTCAACTCCACCTGCTATTCCTCTATCCAAGTTTCCAGCTTAACTCACTCATGCTCTGAACCTTCGGCAACCTTCATCAATATTCACATCTCCACCAATCCTTGTGTCATCTGCAAACTTACTAATCAGGCCAGCTGAATTTTAATTTGATTTTTTTTTTACCTATATTCAAGAAAGGATACGGACTTTAGCCTGGAAGCTATTGATGGTGACTGCCGTGAGTCCTGCAGGCCTCTGTGGCTTGATGTAGAGCACTGGGCTTCTAGTCAAGTCAAGTTTATTGTCATTTAACTATATGCACGTACGCTATCAAGCAAGACACCGTTTCTCCGAACCAGGGTGTAAAGCATTGCAGTACACAAAACGCACAGTAACTTATGAAGGTAAGGATGAAACCTACAGATGGATTACCCACATAGATACACAAACTAAAGAGCATAAATTAAATATTGGAAAGTATAGAACAAGGTTTAGATTAACCAGTGACACTCTGAATATGATGTGGCAGTGAATTCAGAAGCCTAATATTTTGGGGGAAAAACTGTTCCCTATTCTGACCATTCTTGTTTTTATGCATCAGAGTCTCCTGCCTGATGGCAGAAAGTCAAAGGGGATACTGGATGGATGGGTGGGATCCTTAATAATGCTAAGGGCCCCGTGTATGCAGCTCTTCTGATAAACATCCCTGATGGATAGTAGGGAGACCCCTATCATCCTCTTGACCGCACAGTGCTTTGTAAGGACTTCTGGTCCGATGGTCGGCTGCTCCCATACCGAGGACCAGATGGAGATGCAACTTGTCAGGATGCTCTCAATGGTGCTCCTAGAGAATGCAATTAAGATGGTGGGAGGATGGGGAGCCTCACTCCTTAAGAAGTGGAGACTGCTGTGCCTTCTTCTTGAGGAAATGGAGACTCTACCATATCTTCTGGGTTTTCTCGAGCACCTGTATTGTCTTAACGAGAGTCATTAAGTCCTTGTGCTTTCAGTGTAATCTTTTCAAGTCAATTGTGACTGACACGGGTTTCCTGCTTTCTATGCTTATGTATTGCAGACTCCTGTTCAGCACTGATTATGGGGTCCTAGTGTTGAGAATGATTTGTCTCACGGTGTCACTCGATCCTGCCGCTGATGCTCTGTTGGAATTCCCATGTAGAACCTCTTGTTTCCATCTCTACATGGGAGTCTGCCTTTCTCCTGCACCTGGGTTCAGTCGTTGTCAGTGCTCACCGTGACAGAATCTGCTGTTTCTCCACACCTGGGTTTAGTCATTGCCAGCACTCACCGTGACAGAATCTGCCTTTCCTCATACCTGGGTTCAGTCGTTGCCAGCACTCACCGTGACAGAATCTGCTTTTCCTTGTACCTGGGTTCAGTCATTGCCAGCGCTCACCATGACAGAATCTGCCATTCCCCATACCTGGATTCAATTGTTGCCAGCGCTCACCATGACAGAACCTGCCATTCCCCGTACCTGGGTTCAGTCGTTGCCAGCGCTCACCGTGACAGAACCTGCCATTCCCCGTACCTGGGTTCAGTCGTTGCCAGTGCTCACCGTGACAGGTGGGTCTCACATCAGTAGCAGGGAGTCTCACAACTGTGGACACTGCCACAGAGGCTAGATGCTCTAGCAGGTGGGCAGCTGAAAGAAGTCGGCAATCACATCCCTGAGAACACACACGGTCCAGTTAATTAGGGTTCCTTTGTAATTGTATTTAACTCTCTTCCTTTTCTTTCAACCTCACGAAGTCTAAATTGATGCATAGTGATAGCAATACTCTCTGCTTACCTCAGTTCATGTTCTCAGAAAGATTAGGCATCTATTTTGACGCTGTTAAAGGAGCGATATTAATTTAGCTCTCATCATCATCATTATGTGCCATGTTGTATGACGTGGGTGACCATGGTCTTCCATTTGTCTTTAATCAATAAGCTCTTCTATTCTTTTCTCTTCCCATGACCATGATTATTCTTGGCAAATTCCTCATGTGGAAGTGGTTTGCAATTGCCTCCTTCTTGACGGTGTCTGGATGGGTGACCCCAGCTATTATCAATACTCTTCAGAGATTGTCTGCCTGGCGTCAGTGGTCACATAACCAGGACTTGTGATGTGCACCAGCTGCTCATACGACCATCCACCACCTGCTCCCGTGGCTCACGTGACCCTGATCGGGGGGCTAAGCAGGTGCTACACCTTGCCCGAGGGTGACCTGCAGCTAGCGGAGGGAAGGATCACCTTACACGTCCTTTAGTAGAGATGTATTTAAACCCCACCACCCATTTAGCTCTAGGTTACTGCTTTCGAGCCACAGTGATGGCATTAGGTTTTATTTAGTTTGAGTGTTTTTAGTGAGAGTCCTGTTAGCCTAGCTTTTTATAATTTTCCTTAATTCTGAACAGTTCTTATTAAACTCAGTGAACTCTTCATTTTGGGTCCGAATCTCTCCCTCTGCACTTGGGCTACCACTGACCACTTGTTAGGGAGAGGACTCTTGGGGATAGGAATTCTATGCGTTTGGAAAACTATGGCTTAATTAGGGACAGTAATACAACTACTATACAGACATCCACAGCACAGTAAATTTTAAATTGTCCCATTCAGGCCTAAAGATTTCATCACTGTGGAGGACTTCTTACTCTTGTGGGATAACATCTTTCCTGACGGGAGGTGGGGGGTGGGGTCAGTCTGCTTGGCAGGAGAGACTTGTGGCTGAAATAATTTTAGGTTCTGGGACCTACTCCATGATGGTTGCAGGAGCTGACTCCGAGAGTAGGAAGTAATCTGACAGCTCTGGATACCACTTATCTCCTTTTCTTTTTCCTTTCCTTTCTCTTCTTTCTAGGACGTGCACCTTGATCTTGGGAAGGTGCATTTAGTTCACTCTTATTAATCCTTCTGTTGCTCCCTTTACAATCTGACCTCTTCTCTTGGTTTCCTCATCCACAACATCATCTGACAAATCCATTGACTCCTTTCTCTTTCGCTTCCGTTCATCATGCAGAGTAGATTCTAGTTCTTTATACTCACAAAAGCCAAATGCTTACAACTTCCCTGAAGCTCCTTGAACTCTCCTCTTGCTTAAAACCAAGCCACATTTTGCAAGTAACTGCCTGAATAGAATTTCAGAAACCTTTTCAGACATGTTGCCTACAAAAACGGTTGTAGTCGGACCACTACTTTTGTCACTTTTTTGCTCTCTCGCAGCAAATGGTTCTTCCTGGGTCCAATATGCTCTCCAACCAGAGGCACAGAGGTTGACAGCAACGTCTGGTTGTCCTCTGTTGGGCAAAGGTTCATGGTGTTAGGCATAGAGACAGTTGTGGCAATCATGCAGTACATTTCTTAATTTGCTTTTAGTTTTCTTCATTGTAGGGGATGTGGTGTGCAAATGGTAGATGGATTACCAACCAATTTGTAGTTGTCCAGCCACTCACATCCCCACAATGCTTACCCTCCTGTTTTTACTATATGTAAGCCCAATGTGGCCTGTTCATTATTGTATTTCATTGTTACAAATGTCATTCCTACAGGAGTTATCTTTTCTCCAGTACAAGTTCTTAGTTGGATATCTGCAGGTTTCAGTTTTGTATCTTTGAAATGCAGTTGTTGTGGAAACACTAACTAAGAACACCAGAGCGACTTTGAGTTTCATTTTAAGAGTTTATTAACATGATATCATGGAGAGTCTGCAGCAGTCTCCACCTCCACTAGAGCTCGTTTCTGCTGGTCTGGTTGGAGCAGTCAAACTTTGAAGCAAACTGTATGCCTTCAAGCCCAATGCCCTCAGTAAAATTGGTACTTGTTCCTCATTGGCTATTTAACTTGCTTCAAAATGTTGCTAAATTAGCTCAATATATACATTCCAGTTATCTTTTATGTAATCAAACATGTCAATTTTTCTGATGCAGCCAGCCACTTCTGTTTTTTATGATTATTATCACCTGGTACTCACTCTTTATGAACCTGTGAATTCCTCCATTTACTGACTTGCAAAAAAAAACTCGATCATGTCTTCCCTTCCAGAGAACATGTGCTATGCTGCTTCTTAAACTTGACCATCTCTGCACTTACTGAGCTTTCTAAAAAAAATTTAACTGTTCCTCACTGCGCTTTTTTTTAGTTCGAACGTCTCATTGATCTTCAGCAGGTCAATAGCTGTCTTGGGTTCATTATAAAAGTACCTCATCGCCAATAATAAACTGGATTGGTCAAAGAACTCTGAGGCTGTCTACAAGAAGGGTCAGAGCCGTCTCTATTTCCTGAGGAGACTGAGGTCCTTTAACATGTGCCGGACGATGCTGAGGATGTTCTACGAGTTTGTGGTGGCCAGTGCGATCATGTTTGCTGTTGTGTGCTGGGGCAGCAGGCTGAGGGTAGCAGACACCAACAGAATCAACAAACTCATTCGTAAGGCCAGTGATGTCGTGGGGATGGAACTGGACTCTCTGATGGTGGTGTCTGAAAAGAGGATGCTGTCCAAGTTGCATGCCATCTTGGACAATGTCTCCCGTCCACTACATAATGGACTGGTTGGGCACAGGAGTACATTCAGCCAGAGACTCATTCCACCGAGATGCAACACAGAGCGTCATAGGAAGTCATTCCTGCCTGTGGCCATCAAACTTTACAACTCCTCCCTTGGAGGGTCAGATACCCTGAGCCAATAGGCTGGTCCTGGACTTATTTCCTGGCATAATTTACATATTACTATGGAATTATTTATGGTTTTATTACTATTTAATTATTTATGGTGCAACTGTAACGAAAACCAATTTCCCTTGGGATCAATAAAGTATGACTACGACTATGACTATGATATTATGTTTTGTAACTTCAAAACATTAAACTAATATAAAGGAAGACACTGGAGTCTGAAGTCCAGGTCTACAGACTCTAGTGTCTTCCTTTAAATTAGTTTAATGTCCAGGTCTAACTTTGTGTTTACCTTAAGTGAGGTGCTCACTTATCATGTGGTAGCACGATGACATATGCAATTCATGTATTTATATATATAAGAATGCTTAATCAACCAATACATACACACAAGATTACTCAAATATTACATATACAACAATTAATATTTCTTTCTTTTTGTATTTGCACAGTTTTGTTGTCTTTTGCCCACTGGTTGAACAGCTTGTTGGTGCAGTCGTTCATTAATTCTACTATGGTTATAGGATTTATTGGGTATGCCCACAAGAAAATGAATCTCAGGGTTGTATATGGGGACATGGATGTACTTTGATAATACATTTGCTTATAACCTTGAGAATGAGCAACTCTGCTCTAAGCCATGTTGACTATCCACAATAAATCTGTCCCTTTCCAAGTCTGAGTGAATCCTTTCCCTGAGAATTGACCCCAATAATTTCCTTATCGCTGATGTAAGTTTCACTGGCCTCTAATTTTCTGCATAACCCCTAAAGTCCAAACAAAGTGACATGGCTGGCTATTCTCAAGGGTGCTCTGTCTTCCTCCCCCATCCCAAATAGGATGAGGAAAGGAGAGGAGAAGATGGCATGCATTACTAAATGACAATAAAAGAGGACTGCGTGTCCTCATAATCTAATAATCTAAAATATATGTGGGCTTGCCCTTGCTAAATCCCCCATATTGGTGAGTGATGAAACCTGGGGGAGCTAATGGGAATGGGGGATGAAACAATGGGATTAGTTGAGGAATTGTGTCAATGGGTGTTGAATGGCTTGTATAGGAAGGGTTATAGGAAGGAAATGGAAACTTTAGGGAGAATGCAGAGGAGGTTTACCAAGATGCTGTCTGGATTAGAGAGCATGGCTTTTGAAGAGAGGTTGAGAGAGCTAGGGTTTTTCCCTTTGAGGCGAAGGAGGATGAGAGTTAATCTGACAGAGGTGAACAAGATGATAAGAGGCATCGATAGAGTGGGCAGCCGAAGATATTTTCTCAGGGTTGAATTTGCTAATGCCAAGGGGCATAATTAAAAGGTGACAGGAGGGCTGAGGTATGCTTTTTACACAGAGAGTGATGGGTGCCTGGAACTTGCTACCCAGGAGTGATCGTAGAGGCAAATGCATTAGGGACATTTTAGAGACTCAAAGAGGCATATGAATGAAAGAAAAATGGAGGACTATGTGGGATGGAAGGCTTTGATTATCTTAGAGTGTGTTAAAAGGCTGACACAACATGGAGGGCTTGTCATCTAACTTTTGTGTTCTATGTTCTCTTGCCATGTTGTATAACATCATGACTCTAAACAGAGGGTCCCTTCACTCTCTCTTGTGGATATAAAAGAGCCCATGATACTATCCAAAGGGCAGAAACTTCCCCTTGGCAATCTGTTAATTGTTCTGCTGCTTACATTCATCTTCCACGGTCAGTCACTTGCTAGGGCTTATCAGCAAAGCTGCGGTCGGAGTGACTATGCGATAACTGTAAACCATCACCAATGCATTAATATTTGATTGAGTCATGTGTTTAGAATTGTTCCAGTCACTGCCTGTGTAACTGTGTGGGAGAAACTACTGAAAAGTACAAAATGTGAAAATGAACCACTCATATTAGCAATCAAATAAGAATAAAGGGACTCGTTTTGCATAATCGCCAATAATCAATCAGGCTACTTGTGATTTTCTGAAATCAGTCCCTTTGAACTGAACTGGGTTCTGTGGCTTTGTAACACGGAAGAGTCTAAGTGTGATGATCACAGAAGAGTAACAGCAATTTCTCATAAAGAGAATTGAATTGACTTTATTTCTTATGTCCTTCACATACATGAAGAGTAAAAATCTTTATGTTACGTCTCTGTAAATGTGCAATGTGCAATCACAGTAATTTATAATAAATAGAACAGTCAATGTAACATAGGAATACACTCAAATCAGTGTGAAGTCTGATGGCCTGGTGGAAGAAGCTGTCCTGGAGCCTGTTGGTCCTGGCTTTTATGCTGTGGCACTGTTTCCCGGGTGGTATAGCAAAATTAATTTCTGGAGGGAGCTGAGGTGAGAAATCTTTTATTGAGGAGGAGATTTGGATCTATGAAGGGTCGCCCTGAATTCTACAGAAAGAATGATGCTGTGGTTCCGAAGGAAGATTAGAGAGGGAAGGGATTTCAAAAGAAAAAGCTGGGTGCAAATTCAGAGCATTTTTGAAGAAGAGCGGGGTGGTCTGAAGAATGTCATTGGAGAATGATTTGCATTGCTCAGAATCAGAATCAGGTTGAATATTTATTTATTGAAATTCAGTGTGGAGTAGGCCCTTCCTTCGAGGCTCACCACCCAGCAACCCCCAATTTAATGCTCGCCTAATCACAGGACAATTTACGATGTCCAATTAGCCTACCAACTGGTACGTCTTTGGACTGTGGGAGGAAACCAGAGCACCAGGAGGAAACCCACATGGTCACAGGGAGAACGTAGAAACTACTTACAAGCAGCGACTGGACTTAAACCCAGGTCACCCTTACTGTAAAGCATTGTGCTAAGCGTTGTGATAGCTTGCCTCCCCAAAATCACTGGCATATGTCATGAAAGTTGTTATTTTGTGGTAGCAGTACACTGCAATACAAAAAAATAAAAACTATAAATTACAATAAGCAGTGTATATTTTAAAAAATTTAAATTAAATTATTAGTGCAAAAAGGAAGGCGAGAAAAGGTGCTGAGGTAGCCTTCATGGGCTCATTGTACCTTCAGAAATGTGCTGGTGGAGGGAGGGACTATTCCTGAAACATTGAGTGTGCGTCTTCAGGCTTCTGTACCTCCTCCCCTTTCATGGTAGCAATGAGAAAAGGGTGTGTCCCGGGTGGTAACAGTCCTTAATAATGGACGCCTTTTTGAGGCATTGCCTTTTGAAAATGTCATCAATGGTGTAGAGAGTTGACCCATGATGGAGCTTGCTAAGCTCCATCCGTCCTTTAACATCTGCCGGACGATGCTGAGGATGGTCTACCAGTCTGTGGTGGCCAGTGCCATCATGTTTGCTGTTGTGTGCTGGGGCAGCAGGCTGAGGGTAGCAGACACCAACAGAATCAACAAACTCATGCGTAAGGCAAGTGATGTTGTGGGGATGGAACTGGACTCTCTGACGGTGGTGTCTGAAAAGAGGATGCTGTCCAAGTTGCATGCCATCTTGGACAATGTCTCCCATCCACTACATAATGTACTGGGTGGGCACAGGAGTACATTCAGCCAGAGACTCATTCCACCGAGATGCAGCACAGAGCGTCATAGGAAGTCATTCCTGCCTGTGGCCATCGAACTTTACAACTCCTCCCTTGGAAGGTCAGACACCCTGAGCCAATAGGCTGGTCCTGGACTTATTTCCTGGCATAATTTACATATCACTATTTAACTATTTATGGTTCTATTACTACTCATTACTTATGGTGCAACTATAACGAAAACCAATTTCCCCCGGGATCAATAAAGTATGACTATGACTATGACTATGAAGTTTACAACACTGCAACTTTTTATGATCCTGTGCAGTGGCCCCTCCATACCAAACAGTGATGCAACCAGCCAGAATGCTCTCCATGGTACAACTGTAGAAATTTGCTATAGTCTTTGGTGACATACCAGATCTCCTCAAACTCCTGATGAACTATAGAGGTTGCTGTACTTCTTCATGACTGCATCAAGGTGTTGGACCCAGGATAGATTTTCTGAGATGCTAATGCCCAGGAACGTGGAACTGCTCATCCTTTCCACTGCTGGTCGCTTGATGAGGTGCTGGTGTGTTTTCCTTCAACTTCGCCTTTCCTGAAGCCCACGATCAAACACATACTGCTTGTTGTAGGCAGGTGCACAGAGTTTTGGGCTTAGACCCTTCTTCAGGACTGGAAAGGAAGGGGGAGGACTCCAGAATAAAAAGGTGGGGGAGAGGGTAAGGAGGGTGGTTAAAAGCTGATAGGTGAAGCCAGGCGGGTGGGAAAGATAAAGGGCTGGAGAGGAAGGTATCTGATCGGAGAGGAGAGTGGACCATAGGAGAAAGGGAAGGAGGAGTGGTGCCAGGGGGAGGCGATAGGTAGGGGAGAAGAAGTAAGAGGCCAGAGTGAGGAATAGAAGAAGAGGGGAGGGGGAGGGAAAATTATTTTTACCAGAAGGAGAAATTGATATTCATGCATCAGGTTGGAAGCTACCTAGCTGGAGTATGAGAGTGACCTTATCTCAGCACAAGAGAAGGCCACGGACCGACATGTTGTTTTGCAGCAGCAGTACAGTGCAATGTATAAAAATATAGCATAGGTGCCAATAAAAGTATACACACATAAGCAAGTAGTGCAAAAACAGAGCAAGCTAATGAGGTAATAGAAACAAAGAAACATAGAAATCCTACAGCACAATACAAGCCCTTTGGCCCACAAAGCTGTGCCGAACATGTCCTTACCTTAGAAATTACCTAGGGTTACCCATAGCCCTCTATTTTTCTAAGCTCCATGTACCTATCCAGGAGTCTCTTAAAAGACCCTATTGTATCCGCCTCCACCACCATCGCTGGCAGCTCGTTCCACGCACTCACCACTCTCTGCGTAAAAAACTTACCCCTGACATCTCCTCTGTACCTCCTTCCAAGCACCTTAATACTGTGCCCTCTCATGTTAGCTATTTCATCCCTGGGAAAAAGCCTCTGACTATCCACACGATCAATGCCTCTCATCATCTTGTACACCTCTATCACCTCTCATCCTCCGTCACTCCAAGGAGAAAAGGCCGAGTTCACTCAACCTATTCTCTTAAGGCATGCTCCCCAATCCAGGCAACATCCTTGTAAATCTCCTCTGCACCCTTTCTATGGTTTCCACATCCTTCCTGTAGTGAGGTGACCAGAGCTGAGCACAGTACTCTAAGTGGGGTCTGACCGGGGTCCTATATAGCTGTAACATTACCTCTCGGCTAGTCTTCATGGTCATGGGCCATTCAGAAATCTGATGGCACAGGGGAAGAAGCTGTTCCTAAAGCACTGAGTGTGTGCCTTCAGGCTCCTCTATCACCCCTGATGGTAGCAATGAGAAGAGGACATGTCCTGGGTGATGGGGTCCTTAATCGTCCCGCCTTCTTGAGGGATGGCCTTTTGAAGATGCAGAGGCTAGTACTCATCATGGAGCTGGGTGAATTTGCAACTTTCTATTGCTTTTTACAATCCTGT
Organism: Mobula hypostoma; assembly: GCF_963921235.1. Taxonomy (NCBI): domain Eukaryota; kingdom Metazoa; phylum Chordata; class Chondrichthyes; order Myliobatiformes; family Myliobatidae; genus Mobula; species Mobula hypostoma. The sequence continues at coordinate 5,757,997 of NC_086109.1, read as the reverse complement.
GCAGTGGCTCCTCCATACCAGATGGTGATGCAACCAGTTAGAATGCTCTCTATGGTATATATGTAGAAATTTGCGAGAGACTTTGGTGACATACTAACTCTCCCCAAACTCCTACTGAATATAGCCGCTTGGCTGGGCTTCTTCACAGTTGGAACAATATGTTAGGCCCAGGATGGATCTTCTGAGATGCTACAGGATGTTTCATCAGCTCGAAACTCACAGATTCGATTCACAGTCAGTGAAGTGGTTTTCGATTTTAATTTTAATATAAGAAATGATAAACCAATTTACTCACAGGAAGATACCACAGAGAGCAACGCAATGTGAGACCAGTCACCAGGACTGGGAATGGTCTTTTGAAAACCATCTTCTTGCTGTTTATTGTAAACAGTGCTGTGCAGAGGGGCATGAGTAATCTGGGCCTTACGTCGATACCGAGACACAACAATGACACACAAGGATTGGACTTATAAGAAAAATCATATAGATGTGCCTTGTCTAAAATCTCACATTAATCATCATAGGCTGTGGAGGAGTAACAGTGTGAAAAAAACACCCTTTTTTATACATTCTCCTCTGTAAAATATTACACTGATCATAGAAACATAGAAATCTACAACGTACTACAGGCACTTCAGCCCACAATGTTGTGCCAGCCAAGTAACCTACTCTAGAAGCTGCTTCGAATTTCCCCACCGCATAGCCCTCTATTTTTCTAAGCTGCATACATCCATCTAAGAGGCTCTTAGAAGACCCTATTGCATCCACTTCCATCACCGTCACTGGCAGTGCATTCCACACACCCACCACTCTCCGTGTGAAAAACTTACCTCTGACATCCCCCTTGTACCTACTTCCAAGCACCTTAACACTATGCCTCCTCATGTTAGCCAATTCAGCCCTGGGAAAAAGCCTTTGGCTATCCTCATGCTCAATGTCTCTCATCATCTTATACACCTCTATCAGGTCACCTCTCATCCTCTGCCGCTCCAAGGAGAAAAGGCCAAGTTCACTCAACTTATTCTCTTAAGCCATGCTCTCCAATCCAGGCAACATCCTTGTAAATCTCCTCCGCACTCCTCTATAGTATCCACATCCTTCCTGTAGTGAGGTGACCAGAACTGAACACAGTACTCCAAGTGGGGCCTAACTAAGGTCTTATATAGCTGTGACATTGCCGCTCAGCTTTTGAACTCAATCCCACGGTTGATGAAGGCCAGCACACCATACGCCTTCTTAACAACACTGTCAACCTGCCCAGCAGCTTTGGGTTTTCTATGGACATGGACCCCAAGATCTAGCTGATCCTCCACACTGCCAAGAGTCTTAACATTAATATTATATCTGTCTTCAAATTTGACCTAGCGAAATAAACCACTTCACACTTATCTGGGTTGAACTCCATCTGCCAATTCTCAGCCCAGTTCTGCATCCCATCGATGTTGCGCTGTAACCTCTGACAGCTCTCCAGGCTATCTACAATACATCCAACTTTTGTGTCATCAAAAAACTTACTAACCCACCCTTCTACCATCCTCCTTGCAGAATACAAATCATCTACAACCACCCTTTGCCTTCTGTGGTCAAACCAATCCTGGATCCACAAAGCAAGGTCTCCTTGGATTCCATGCATCAATACTTTCTGAATAAGCCTTGAATGGTGAACCTTATCAAATGCCTTACTGAAATCCATATACGCTACATCCACTGCCCTACCTTCATCAATGTTTTTTGTTACATCCTCAAAGAATTCAATCAGGTTCGTAAGGCATGACCTGCCCTTGGCATCCCCTGACTATCCCCAATCAGATTATGTCTCTCCAAATGCTCATAAATCCTGCTCTCAGGATCTTCTCCAACAAATTGCCTACCACTGAAGTAAGACTCACTGGTCTATAATTTCCTGGATTATCTCTACTCCCTTTCTTGAACAGGGGGACAATGTTTGTAAAGTTCCAATCCTCTGGCACTTCCCCCATCCCTATTGATGATGCAAAGATCATTGCCAGATGCTCAGCAGTCTCTTCCCCGGCTTCCCACGGTAGCTTAGGGTATATCTCATCCGGTCCTGGTGACTTACCTAATTTAATACCTTTCAAAAGCTCCAGCACACCCTCTTTCTTACTGTCTGTACACTCAAGCATTTCAGTCCACTGTAAGTCATCCCCACAAATGCCAAGGTCCTTTTCACTGGTGAATACTGAAGCAAAGTATTCATTAAGCACCTCCGCTACCTCCTCTGACACAATGCACACATTTCCAATATTACACCTGATTGGTCCTACTCTCACACGGCTCATCCTCTTGCTCTTCACATACTTGTAGAATGCCTTGGGGTTTTCCTTAATCCTGCTTGCCAAGGCCTTCTTATGGGCCATTCTCGTTCTCCTAATTTCATTCTTGAGCTCCTTCCTGGCAGCCTTGTAATTTTCTAGAGCTCTAACAGTACCTACTTTCTTGAACTTTTTGTAAGCTTTTCTTTTCTTCTTAACTAGATTTTCTACATCCTTTATACACCATGGTTCTTTAACCCTACCATCCTTTCCCTGCCTTAATGGAACATACCTATGCAGAATGCCATGCATTTCCCTGAGAACCTCTACTCCCAATTTATGTTCTCAGTTTCCTGCCTAATAGCATATATTTTCCCCTACTTCAATTAAGTGTTTTCCCAAATTGTCTGCTCCTATCCCTCTTCAGCATTATGGTAAAGGAGAGAGAGTTGTGATCATTACCTCCAAAATGCTCTCCCACTGAGAGATCTGACACCTGACCAGGGTTTGTTTCCCAATACCAGATCAAGTACAGCCTCTCCTCTGGTTGGCGTATCTACATATTGCATCAGAAAACCTTCTGAACACACCTAACAAACTGTACCCCATCTAAACCCTTTGGTCTAAGCAGATGCCAGACTATATTAGGAAAGTTAAAATCACTCATCACGACAACCCTGTTATTACTGCACCTTTCCAGAATCTGCATTTCTATCTGTTCCTCGATGTCTCTGTTACTACTGAGGGGGGGTGGGGGTCTATAAAAACACCCAGTAGAGTTATTGCCCCCTTCTAGTTTCTGACTTCCACCCACAATGACTCAGTAGACAATCCCTCCATGACTTCTTCCTTTTTTGCAGCCCTGATACTATCCTTAATTAGCAATGCCATTCCCCCAACTCTTTTGACTCCGTCCCTGTCCTTTTTGAAACATCTGAAGCCCGGTACACTCAGCAGCCATTCCTGCCCCCGAGACATCCAAGTCTCTGTAACGCCAGAACATCATAGTTCCACGTATTGATCCAAGCTCTAAGTTCATCCACCTTGCTTTTGATACTCCTTGCATTAAAATAGACACATCTCAAACCATCTGGCTGAATGCTTCTTTGCTCTATCATCTGCTTATCTTTCCTCATAAACTCCCTACAAATTGTCTCTACTTGTGCACCAAATGACCCATCTACTGCCTCTTCACTTCAGTTCCCACCCCCTGCAAATCTAGTCCTAACCCTCCCCGACAGCATTAGTAAATCTCCCTCCAGTTCAGGTGCAACCTGTCCTACTTGTACAGGTCACCCTTTCCCAGAAAAGATTCCAATGATCCAAGAACTTGAAACCATTACCCCTACACCATCTCCTCAGCCACTCATTCATCTGCACAATCTTCCTGTTTTGACCTAGCTCGTGGCACTGGGAGTAATCCAGGAATCACCTTCTTGGAGGTCCTGCTCTTCAACCTCCTTCCTAAATCCCTAAATTTACTACTCAAGACCTCCACGCCACTCCTGCCTATGTCATTAGTACCAGCATATACTACAACCTCCAACTTCTCACCCTCCCCTTCAAGAATATTCTGCAACTGCTCAGAGACATCCTGGACCTTAGCACCCAGGAGACAACACACTGTCCTGGTGTCTCGTTTGCTGCTGCAGAAACTCCTATGGGTCCCCCCAACTATCAAGTCCACTATGACTATTGCCCCGCCTGACTTCACCCTGCCCTTCTGAGGCTCAGAGCCGACCACAGTGCTATTGGTCTGGCTGCTGCTGTCTTGCCCAGATAGGTCATCCCCCTCATCACTATCGAAAGGGGTATACCTGTTGCTGAGGGGCATGGCCACAGGGGACCCTTCTCCCCTTTACCTCTCTCAGTGTTCACGCTGCTACACCTTGAATTCTGCACTCTGGGTGTAACCACCTGCTCAAAAGTCTTGTCTATTAATTGCTCTGCCTCCCAGATGATCCTTAGTTCATCCAACCCCAGCTTCAGCTCCTTAATGTGTCTTTCATGAGCTGGAGTTGGCTGCGCTTCCCGCAGGTGTAGTCATCAGGGAGACCGTCAGGTTCCATGAATTCCCACATCCTACGGAGGAGAATTCCATTGCCATATCAGCCATCCTGCCTGCACTGTTCAATGGGCAACCAAGACCAAATCAACAATAATGAAAAGAAAAACCTACCCTTCTTGCCTGTTCCTTTGGCCTCAGCTTCTTCTCATCAGAGCCGCTTGAGTCAAAGCCTGACGCTCCTGCTCTCACAGCTGGCCTACCCCCAACAATGGCCGCCCCACTTGCCCCTTCTCTACTTTTATTTAATTCGCGGTGCTCAGCTCCCTCCACCGACTGGGCCGGCAGAAAGCCATACGCCCGGAAAGCTCTACTTTTATACAAGCTTCGGTGACCTGCGAATAGCCTCTTCAAAGTGCTCAGTTCAGTGTTTGGGTGAGTGACGCTGTCCCCTCTGGTTCAGCAGCCTGTTGGTTGGGGGGGTGGGGGTAATACCTGTTTCCGATCCTGGTGGTGCGGGACTTGTGACCCTGTGCCTCTTCCTGATGGCTGCAGTGAGAAGAGAGTTGATTTATCATTGTCATATGCAGGTGAGATTCAGTGAAGATTTACTTGCCATCCAACAGATCATTTCACGCTTTCGTACGTTGAGGAAGAACGAAAAGAGGAACAATAACAGAATGCAGAATAAAGTGTTATGGTGGCTGAGAAAGTGCAGTGCAGGTAAACAATAAAGTGCAGAGGCAAAGACGAGGTAGACTGAGAGATCAAGACTGGATCGCTATCATACAACAGCTTCATTGGAGGGTCTGAATTCCTTGGTATTATCATATGGGAGGATCCGTCCAGGGACCAACATGTAAGCACCTTCTCAAAGAAGACATGACAGTGCCTCTACTTTCTTCAAAGTTTGCATAGATTTGGCATGCCATCTAAAACTTTGACAAATTTCTATAGATGCAGTGGAGAGTATCCTGACTGGTTGCATCATGGCCTGGAATGGAAACACTAGTGCCCAGGAATGGAAAAGTCTACATCCCAGGCAAAGTCCTCCCCACCATTGAGCGTATTTACATGGAGCGCTGCTACAAGAAAGCAGCATTCCTCATCAAAGACTCCCACCATCCAGGCCAGGCTCTCTTCTTTCACCTCAGACTGTTGAGGAAGTTTGGTATGAGCCCCCAGATCCTAAGAACTTTCTACAGGGGCACAATTGAGAGCATCCTGACTGGCTGCATCACTGCCTGGTATGGGAACTGTACCTCCCTCAATTGCAGGATTCTGCAGAGAGTGGTGTGGACAGCCCAGCGCATCTGTACTTGTGAACTTCCCATGATTCCGGACATTTACAAAGATAAACGTGAAAAAAGGGCCCGAAGGATCATTGGGGACCCGAGTCACCCCAACCATGATCTATTCTAGCTGCTACCATCCGGTAAATGGTACCACAGCATAAAAGCCAGGACGAACAGGCTCCGGGACAGCTTCTTCCACCAGGCCATCAGACCGATGAACTCACGCTGATTTGAGTGTACTCTATATTACATTGACTGCCTATCTATTATAAATTATTCTAAATGATAATGATTGCACATTGCACATTTAGACAGAGACGTAACGTAAAGATTTTTACTCCTCATGTATGTGAAGGATGTAAGAAATAAAGTCAATTCCATCCAGTTCAATACAATTCCCATGGAGTAGGAGGCACAGGAGCCTCAGGTCCCACACCGCCAGATTCAGGAACCGTTATTACTCCTCTACCATCGGGCTCCCAAACCAGTGTGGATAACTTCACTCACCTCAGCACTGAACTGATTCCACAACCTACAGACTCACTTTCAAGGACTCTACAACTTGTGTCCTCTGTGTTATTTTCTCATTTGCGTAATTTGCCTCCTTTTGCTCATTGATTGCTTGTCCGTTTTTACGAGTAGTCTTTTGTAAATTCTGTTCTACTTCTTTATGTCCTGTAGGTGCCTGGAAAATGAATCTCCAGGTAGTATGTGGTAAAGTGTACATTCTTTGATAATAAATGACCTTTGACTTTGATAACCGTGGGATAGAAGCTGTCCATGAGCCTGATGGTACATGGTACATGTCCCCAACCTTTCGTGTCCTCCACCGGATGGGGGGAATGAGGGAACACCTGGGTGGGAAGGGCCTTTGATCATGTTGGCTGCTTTACTGAGGCAGAGAGAAGTGTAGACAACCTGCTGGCCTTTGTCCACGTTTAAATTAGACCCCCTCTCATCCTTCCAAACTCTAGGGTATAGAGATGCAGTCTATTACCTTCTTCCCGAGACAGTCCTGTCACCTAAAATCTGTAAGGCTGATGTCATATGATTTTACTGTATGTACACAGTGCCCAATGACTCATTTGTTATGTACAGCATCAGAGGTTAGCAATGTATTATGTGATTATATTGACAAAGTACTATGTAGGCAAAACTGAGTAATACTGAATTAGATGTCTGATATTGAGCCAATAGCTTGAAACATTTTGACTTTCTTGACTCTTGAGCATATCCAAGATCCTGGGTCAGCTTTATTGGTTGCTGATTCCAAGGCTTGGAAAATTGGTTTATTATTGTCAATAGGTAGCGTAATGCTACGGCAGTACCAGAGACCTGGGTTCAATTCCCACCACTGTCTGTAAGGAGTTTGTACATTCTCCCCGTGACCACGTGGGTTTCCTCCGGGTGCTCCGGTTTCCTCCCACAGTCCAAAGACGTAGGGGTTCGTAAGTTATTTGGTCACATGGGTGTAATTGGATGATGTGGGTTCACTGGGCCGGGTGGGGGGGGGGGTGGCTGTTACTGTGCTGTATCTGTAAATAAAATATCCAACGTGTATCGAGGTACATTGGCTTTTCACCGTTCCCTCTAAGCTGTGTTGGGGGTGGTGCAGCTACACAGTAACTGAAATGCTCCTATGAACATAGCCTTTGTTGCCGTGCAGCTGCCATCTTCTTTTACTGTATACCAGGTGTTCCCAACCTGGGGTCCGCAGATCCCTCAGTTAACGGTAGGGTCCATGGCATTAAAAAGGCTGGGAGCTCCTGCAGAGTCTGCAATGCTTAATTAAACTGCTGGGCAGCGCTCAGGCTGTGCGAAAACCTCCTGCTCAGAGCAACGGTCGGTCCGCGAAGCTACAAAAGAAAATGAGAGGAAACCTTGGCTTTGCTACATTCGTACCGTGCATTGTCAAAGAAGGGGAAGATTTTTAATTAACTTTCTCAGTTTCTATTGCTCTGCAGCAGCCAACACGTCAACGGGGAGAGTTAGTTAGAGACCTCTGGGGAATGCAGTGAGAGTGGTGAAATCCTACCCGCTGGTCCAGCAGTTAAACACAGCTCAAGATGATTTTCTCCAGTTACGTGCAGTTGAAGAGGTCACAGTTCCTTGGGTTCTGCGAAACCCTAATCACTGCAGTTATGACCACTTCAACCAGCCTGTACTAAAATAAGTTTTGTTTACACTTCGCCATCTACCAATTTCCCGGTGGCCAGCCATTTTAATTGCCATTCCATTCTCGTTCTGACATGTCAGTCCTCAGGGTGGAGGAGCAACACTTCATATCTTGGTAGTCTCCAAACTGATAGCATGAACATTGATTCATCCTACTGGTTAAAAAAAATATCCTTCCCCCTTCCCTCTTCTTCTATTCCGCACTCTAGCCTCTTACCTCTTCTCACCTGCCTATCACCTCCCCCTGGTGCCCCTCCTCCTTCCCTTTCTCCTATTATTCACTCTCCTCTCCTATCAGATTCCTTCCCCTCCAGCCCTTTACCTTTCCCACCTGGCTTCACCTGTCACCTTCTAGCTTATCTTTCTTCTTCTGCACAGACCCCCCCCCCCCCAACCTTTTTATTCTGGCATCTTCCCTGAAGTGTTTCACCCTGAAACGCCGACTGTCCACCATTTCCATGGATGCTGCCTGATCTGCTGCGTTCCTCCAGCATTTCATGTGTATTGCTTTATCTTTATTTGTTCTAGGTGTGTTTTCTTGTCAAATTCTTGTATAATAAAAGCTTCGTGGATGTTTTTGTTGTGAATGCTGCTTATGTGACTCTTTGGTCCTGAAGAAGGGTCTTGCCTGAAACATGGGCTGTTGATTCATTTCCACTGATGCTGCCTGACCCGTCGAGTTCCTCTAGCAGTTTGTGGTGTTGCTCTGGGTTTCCAGCCTCTACAGATTTTCTCATGGTTATGACGCTGCATGCCTGCAATGCTGCTGCAAGAGAGCCTTACACTGCACCTTTGCAACCATGCACTTGTGGAGATGATATTAAACTCGATTTTGGCAGTAACTGACCATTTCAATCACCAAGGGCTCCTAAGGCAATGTACCAATGTTTACATCTGAGATAAGAGATCACTCCTTTAAGGTTGACAAAGCATTTTTTTTTCTTTCCACTTTCATAACTCTGTGAGAAAGTGGAAAATGTACCAGGTTTACTAGATTGATGTTTATCTGTTGTTCTCATAACCAGAATAACAAGTGTGATCTTTCAAACAGAAACATATTTCTTCCACTGTTTTTCTACTAAACAATTGGTTGAATATTTCCAACAACAGACGATTGCACTAGATTTTAATTCTTCTCCAGGGGAGAATAAGTACTCTCTTTGTTCTGTTGATAATTATTGAGTCTGTTCATATGTTCACATTTATTTCAGTTTGATTACTGACGTTTGCACATGTGACTATTCTGCTAATTGTTGATTGCTTACGGCTGCACTATTGTCTTGTAAATTGTTGGTTGCTATTATGTTGTCTGCTACGGTATTGTCCTGTGCTTTATGCTTGTCAGCAAACCACAATGAATTCTGGTATGCTCCACGTACTGGCAATAAAGTGATTCTGGTTATCACCGATGAGATGCTTTCATTGCAACCAAGCAACACTGGGAAACCTGGCATCTTCCAGCTACAGAGCGAAGACGAGCTCACCACCACCACCACTGGATCCTTGACTTCCTCACTGGGAGACCACAGAGTGTGCCGTTCGGAAATAACATCTCCACCTTGCTGATAATCAAGGATGTGTGCTTAGCTCACTGCTCTACTCTCTCTACACCCATGACTGCGTGGCTAGGCACAGCTCAAATGCCATTCATAAATTTGCTGATGACACCATTACTGGCATAATTTCAGATGGTGACAAGAAGGTGTACAGGAGCGAGATAGATCAGCTGGTGAGAGTGGAGTCGCAGCAACAACTTTGCTTGCACTCAACATCAGTAGGACCAAAGGATTGATTGTGGACATCAAGAAGGGTGAGTCGAGGGAGCACACACTAGTTCGTATCAAAGGATCAGAAGTGGTAAAGGTGAGCAATTTCAAGTTCCTGGGTGTCAACATCTCTGAGGATCAATCCTGACACTGATATATCGACGCAGCTACAAAGGAGGCACGACAGCAGCTTTATATCTCATTAGGAGTTTGAGAAGATTTGGTGTGTCACCAAAGACACTCGCAAATTTCTACAGATGTACCTTGGAGAGCATTTTATCTGGCCACATCACTGTCTGGTATGGCGGGGAAGGGAGCACGGGGGCTATTGCACAGGGTTGGAATAAGCTGCAGAAAGTTGTGAACTCAGTCAGCTCCATCATGGGCACCAGCCTCCCCAGCATCCAGGGCATCTTCATGAAGCAATGCCTCAAAAAGGACCCCATCACCCAGGACATGCTCGCTTCTCATTGCCACCATCAGGAAGGAGGTGCCGGAGCCTGAAGGCACACACTCAGTGATTCAGGAACAGCTTCTTCCCCTCTGCCATCCGATTTCTAAACAGACATTGGATCTACGAACACTACCGCTCTATTTTTTTCCATCTTTGCACTATTTATTTAATTTAGCTCATCCGCCTTCTCCGTCATAAGTTCAGTTACTGAACCTGCCGGATCTGCTGTTGGCCTTCGCTCGTATCCTGAGCAGGAACCCTTGCAGGTGCTACCGTTCCGGGTCGGAGCGGCCCTGGGAGCAATGAATGACTGAGGGGTAACTCCACCTTCCCCGAAGCTCTGAAAATCCCCAATCAGAGCCTCATCACCGGTTGCAGTTTGGAGTCAAACCCAGGACTAAACTGTAATTTACAGCTTTTGTTACTTTGTATTGCGTTGTACTGCTGCTGCATAACAACAAATTTCACGACACATGCCAATGATATTAAAGCTGATTCTGACTTCTCAACAGAGACCAAATTTGGAGTATTGTGTGAGGTTCTGGTCACCCATCTACAGGAAAGAAATCAATAAGATTGAAGGAGTGTAGAAAAAATTCACATGGATGTTGTTGGGACTTGATGACCTGGGTTATAGGGAAAGGTTGAATAAGTTAGGACTTTATTCGCTAGAGCATGGAAGAACGAGGGGAGATTTGATAGAGGCTTACAAAATAATAGGAGGTATAGATAGGGTAAATGCAAGCAGGATTTTTCCAGCAAAACTGGGTAAGAGTAGAACTAAAGGTCATAGGTTAAGAGAGAAAAAAAGTGAAATATTTAAGGGGAACTTGATTGGGAACTTCTTCACTCAAAGGGTGGTGTGAGTGTGGAATAAGCTGCCAAAGTAAGTGGTGGGTGCGGGTTTGATTTAAAAGACATACATGGATGAAAGGGGCCTAGGGAGCCATGTTTCAGGTGCATGTGTTTGGGACCAGGAGGAATAATAGTTTGGCACAGACTAGATGGGCCAACGGGCTTATTTCTGTGCTGTAGTGCTCTTCGGCCTATGATATTGTGCTGATCTTTTAACCTACTCCAGGACATGATGAAAGGTCTCAGCCAGAAACATTGTCTGTTTATTTCCCTTCTTAGATGCTGCCTGACCTGGTGAGTTCCTCCAGGGTTTTGTGTGTGTTGCTCAGGTGTACAACAGTTGAACACTTTCCCTGCTGTCCACTAGTACGTTGGGAGAATCCTTTGAAAGGCATCAGAGATTTTTGCGAGACAGTTAAAAAGTCTGATGGTTGCCCAGGCATTGTGTTCAATATAACCCATCTCCGCCAGCCTCTGATGGGGTTTGTTACAAGATCTGAAAGTTGAGTGTGAACCCAACAAACACCTATCGTGTCAAACTAACAAGTACGAGCTTGCTGTTACTTCCCTTTTAACTTCTCACTCTGCTTTCTGGCAAAGAGTTAGCAGAGACATGATAAACTCCGGTCTAAAACTGAAAGTCCTCACTTAATATTTACAGCTTGCACCATCCTACTACTAATAGCGTAATGGCCACTAATAGTGAGAATCGATGGTAAAGGAATGAATCAAGGGTAGACTGATTTGACCATATCCCTTAGTGTTTTCACTCTCAGAGGCTGGGACAAATGGTGATTGTATACAAAATAATCAGAGGGACTTTTGATCTTTGAATAAAGAGAATACTTATTCCGTCAGCCAGGCTATGATTATATTGATGACTTCCAATCCAGATTCAGATAGAGATACAGAGTTATTTATCAGATGTACATTGAAACATACATACATTGAAATATATTACTTGCATTAGCAACCAATATAATTAAGGATGAGCTGGGGGCTGCCTGCAAATGTGGTCATACATTCAGGTGCCAAAATAGCAGACACACAGATACACAGACACACACACACACAGAGACACACACACAGACACACAGACACAGACACACAGACACAGACACAGACACACACACACACACACACCACACACAGACACACACACACACACACACACACACACACACACACACACACAGACACACACACACACACACACACACACACACACACACACACACACAGACATGCACGCAATCTTCCAACTACTCCAGGCCAGGCCTCTGGGCCCTCCAGTCCTCTGATCATCCAATCCTCCAGGCCTCTGGGCCTCCAGTGGCCAGGCTTTGGCCATCAGGTTATGATTTCTGAACTTCCAACTGACCTTTGGGCTTTGGTCTTCATTATTGAACCCTAGACTAGCCACTGGCAGGATTCTGAACTCCAGGCTCAAAATGTAAGTGTGAACTGACCAGCCCTTGTGCCTCTTGCTCACAAAGATAAACACTGATTTTGGAATATTGGGGCCCAGCAAATCCATGTTTCTCATCTCACTGACACCAAGGGATATAGACCATAAGACCCTAAGACATAGGAGCAGAGTTAAACCATTTGGCCCATCAAGTCTGCTCCAGCATTCAATCATGGCTGATCCTTTTGTCCCCCTCCTCCACCCCACTCCCTGGCCTTCTCTCCATAACCTTTGATGTAGTGTCCAATCAAGAATATACCAAGCTCTACCTTAAATACACCCAACAACCTGGCCTCCACAGCTCCCTGTGGTAATAAACTTCACAAATTCACCACCCTCTAGCTCAAGAAATTTCTCCGCATTTCTGTTTTAAATGGCCGCCCCTCTATCCTGAGGCTGTTCCACCATGGGAAACATCCTCTCCACATCTACTCTGTCTAGGCCTTTCAACATCCGAAAGGTTTCAATGTGACATAGAACATAGAACATAGAATAGTATAGCACAGTACAGGCCCTTCGGCCCACAATGTTGTGCCGACCCTTAAACCTTGCCTCCCATATAACCCCCACCTTAAGTTCCTCCATATACCTGTACTAAGAGAAATAATGTATGAGATCATGAAAAGGCAACGTAACTTCATTGGACATGTGATTAGGAAAGAGGAGTTAGAGTGCACGGTAATTATGGGAAAGATTGAAGGGAAGAAAGCAAGAGGAAGACAAAGACAAATGATGATGGAGACAGCAGCCAGAGAACTGGAAATGAATACCAGTAAATTGATCCACTTGACCCGAAACAGGAGTGTGTGGGCCATGGCAGTCAAAGCTCAAACTGGGCATGGCACCTGATGATGATGATGATACCTGTCTAGCAGTCTCTTAAATTTCACTAGTGTATCTGCCTCCACCGCCGACTCAGGCAGTGCATTCCACGCACCAACCACTCTCTGAGTAAAAAACCTTCCTCTCATATCCCCCTTGAACTTCCCACCCTTTACCTTAAAGTCATGTCCTCTTGTATTGAACAGTGGTGCCCTGGGGAAGAGGCGCTGGCTATCCACTCTATCTATTCCTCTTATTATCTTGTACACCTCTATCATGTCTCCTCTCATCCTCCTTCTCTCCAAAGAGTAAAGCCCTAGCTCCCTTATTCTCTGATCATAATCCATGCTCTCTAAACCAGGCAGCATCCTGGTAAATCTCCTCCGTACCATTTCCAATGCTTCCACATCCTTCCTATAGTGAGGTGACCAGAAATGGACACAATACTCCAAGTGTGGCCTAACCAGAATTTTATAGAGATGCATCATTACCTCGCGACTCTTAAACTCTGTCCCTCGACTTATGAAAGCTAACACCCCATAAGCTTTCTTAATCACCCCATCTACCTGTGAGGCAACTTTCAGGGATCTGTGGACATGTACCCCCAGATCCCTCTGCTCCTCCACACTACCAAGTATCCTGCCATTTACTTTGTACTCTGCCTTGGAGTTTGTCCTTCCAAAGTGTACCACCTCACACTTCTCCGGGTTGAACTCCATCTGCCACTTCTCAGCCCACTTCTGCATCCGATCAATGTCTCTCTGCAATCTTTGACAATCCTCCACACTATCTACAACATCACCAACCTTTGTGTCATCTGCAAACTTGCCAACCCACCTTTCTACCCCCAAATCCAGGTCGTTAATAAAAATCACGAAAAGTAGAGGTCCCAGAACCGATCCTTGTGGGACACCATTAGTCACAACCCTCCAATCCGAATGTACTCCCTCTACCACGACCTTCTGCCTTCTGCAGGCAAGCCAATTCTGAATCCACCTGGCCATACTTCCCTGGATCCCATGCCCTCTGACTGTTATGGTCCAGTCCGTGAAGTCCGCATTCCGGTTCACGGTCCGGTCCGTGGACTCAGGACTCTGGGTCTTCCAGTGGTCCCTTGTTTGAGTTAATCATTGGCACCTGATTCCCATCTTTGGGCTTGCAATATAAGTAACCTTGGGATTGAGTGTGGGTGGCTGGTTTGTCTTGTCAGTCTCCCTTGGAGCAACCTGCTGATGGAAGGCTAGTGAAACCATTTGTGATCTCTAGACCTGGTTGGAGGACCACTGCTTCATGGAGCCTTGTTGCCACTTGTTGGAGCTGTCCTTGTGGTATGGATTTGGCTGTTTCCTGGGCCAGCTGAGTAGCTGCCAGCCACTCTGAGCTAGGTAGGGATCTGGCTGTTTCTGTAGCCAGCTGAGGTTGCTGGCTGAACTGGGACTTGGAGCTACCCTGGAGCAGAGATGGAACTGTCTGTTGTTCTTTGGTGTTTGTCTCTTCTTGTCCTTGTCTCTGGGGTAAGTCAGGCTGTCTTGCCATTGCCCTGTGGGGGAGGGTCATGTCTTGTCTTGTCCTTGCCTCCATGGGGTAAGTCAGGCTGTTTTGCTGTTGCCTTGTGGGGGTTATGTCTTGTCTTGTCCTTGCCTCTGTGGGGTAAGTCAGGCTGTCTTGCTGTTGCCCTGTAGGGGGATATGTCTTGTCTTTGCCTCTGTTGGGTAAGTCTGCCATCCTGCTGTTACCCAACAGATGGATCTGTCCCACCTTGGTGTGGAGAAGTTGAGTCCCAGCTTGTCTTAGGATAAGTCCTGGCTCTATGTTGATGTTTGTTTCCCAGTCTAAGCTCCAAGAATGCCAGCCTTGAGGATCCCAAGCCAAGATCAAGACCCAAGGCCTCAAACCATGTCATGTCCTTGCCTGGTTCTGGGGTCTGAGCCCAAGGCAAGACTCAGGTTCTGGGTCCTTGTCCAGTCTCGGGCTTGGAGTCTGAGCTTTGTCTTGTCTCCAAGCTCAGGCCTCTAGACCCCAGCCACATCCTGTCCTGAAGCCATGTCATGTCCTTGCCTGTTTCCAGGGTCCAAGCCCAAGGCAAGACCCAGGTTCTGGGTCCTTATCCAGTCTCGGGCTCGGAGTCCCAGCCTTGTCTCCTAGTCCATGGTTCCTAGTCCTGGTCCTGCTTTCCCTAGCCCAACTCTGCGTTCTTGTCCCTGCTCCCTGCCTGAATCCTGTCACATCCCTACTCTAGTCAAGTCCTGTTCCTTGTACTTCAGTGTCTGTGTCTTGCATTTGGGTCTGTTCCCAGCGCCCCCTTGTGACACTGACTTTCTGAATAAGCCTACTGTATGGAACCTTGTCAAATGCCTTACTAAAATCCATGTAGATCATATCCACTGCACTACCCTCATCTATATGCCTGGTTACCTCCTCAAAGAACTCTATCAGGCTTGTTAGACACGATCTGCTCTTCACAAAGCCATGCTGACTGTCCCTGATCAGACCATGATTCTCTAAATGCCTATAGATCCCATCTCTAAGAATCTTTTCCAACAGCTTTCCCACCACAGATGTAAGGCTCACTGGTCTATAATTACCCAGACTTTCCCTATTACCTTTTTTGAACAATGGGACAACATTCGCCTCCCTCCAATCCTCCGGTACCATTCCCATGGACAATGAGGACATAAAGATCCTAGCCAAGGGCTCAGCAATCTCTTCTCTCGCCTCGTGGAGCAGCCTGGGGAATATTCTGTCAGGCTGCGGGGACTTATCTGTCCTAATGTATTTTAACAACTCCAACACCACCTCTCCCTTAATATCAACATGCTCCAGAACATCAACCTCACTCATATTGTCCTCACCATCATCAAGTTCCCTCTCATTGGTGAATACTGAAGAGAAGTATTCATTGAGGACCTCGCTCACTTCCACAGCCTGCAGGCACATCTTCCCACCTTTATCTCTAATCGGTCCTACCTTCACTCCTGTCATCCTTTTGTTCTTCACATAATTGAAGAATGCCTTGGGGTTTTCCTTTACCCTACTCACCAAGGCTTTCTCATGCCCTTTCTTACTCTTCTCAGCCCCTTAAGCTCCTTTCTTGCCTCCCTATATTCCTCAATGGACCCATCTGATCCTTGATTCCTAAACCTCATGTATGCTGTCTTCTTCCACCTGATTAGATTTTCCACCTCACTTGCCACCCATGGTTCCTTCACCCTACCATTCTTTATCTTCCTCACTGGGACAAATTTATCCCTAACATCCTGCAAGAGATCCCTAAACATCGACCACATGTCCATAGTACATTTTCCTGCAGAAACATCATCCCAATTCACACCTGCAAGTTCTAGCCTTATAGCCTCATAATTTGCCCTTCCCCAATTAAAAATCTTCCTGTCCGCTGATTCTATCCTTTTCCATGATAATGCTAAAGGCCAGGGAGTGGTGGTCACTGTCCCCCAGATGCTCACCCACAGAGATCTGTGACCTGACCTCATTCATTACCTAATACTAGATCTAGTATGGCATTCCCCCTAGTCGGCCTGTCAACATAGGCCACACCCCCCCCCCATGTGGGAGGAAACTGGAGCAGCCTGAGGAAACCCACATGGTCATGGGGAGAATGTAAAAACTGCTGGTACTGTAATGATGTTACATTAGCTGCTATGATACTGTGCTGCTCATCATAAATTTTCTCCCCGTCAATGCCCGCAAGAAAATAAATCTCAAGGTGATTGTTGTTCCTGTTGTGTTTTGTGCAAGAAGTCAGGGGAGGGAAGGTCAATGTCCTTGTTGCATTTTTTTGTGTGGGGAGTGGGGAATTCAGGGGGCTGATTGTGTTTGGTGTGGGGGACGGGGTTGGGATTTGGAAGCCAATGTTCTAGTTCTGTTTTAGTTTTTGTGTGGGGGAGGGGGATTTGAGGGCTGGTGTTCCTGTTGCATTTCATGCAGGAGCAGGGGCTTCCAGGGTGGGGGCTGATGTTCGTGTTGCTGTTCTATTTTTATGCGGGGTGGTGGGTTTGATGTTTCTCTTTGAACGGTGTCCATGGTTTTTCTTTGTTTCATGGCCATCTGGAGAAGAAGAGTGTCAGAGTTGTATACAGCGTACATACCTTGATACTATGTGAACCTTTGAACCTTTGGTAATATATATGTACTTTGGCAATAAAGTTACTTTGAAGTTGACCTCAGGTGCTGCCTGTGTGCACTTCACAGGTACTCCCATTGACTGAATGAGTTTCCCTTACGAGATCAAGATTTCTCCCACATCCAAGGACACGTGGGTTGGTGGGTTAACTCAAAGTTCAAAGTAAATCTATAATCACAGTATGTGTATATCACCATATACTGCCCTCAGATTCATTTTCTTGCAGGCATTCACTATAGAATAAATCAAGGCAATAGATTCAATGAAAAGCTACACAGACAAGACTGACAAGCAACCAATGTGCAAGTCACATGGTGCAAATATAATTT
Source organism: Mobula hypostoma (assembly GCF_963921235.1). Classification (NCBI taxonomy): domain Eukaryota; kingdom Metazoa; phylum Chordata; class Chondrichthyes; order Myliobatiformes; family Myliobatidae; genus Mobula; species Mobula hypostoma. Next base: position 5,740,414 of record NC_086109.1, on the reverse strand, counting down.
TAAAAAAAATATTATTGAAAGCAAGAGTTGCAGAGTCCTTGCAAGTGAGTCTATAGGTCTTGCAATCAGTTCAGAGTTGAGGTGAGTGGCCATTGCAAATTTCCCCTGGTGTCTAGCTGAAGGTTGGAATCTGGGGGACTACATCATAGAAACAGGTCCTTTGGCCCAAGTAGTCCATGTCAAACTGTTATTCTGCCTAGTCCAATCGACCCACCCCTGGACCATCTATGTACCTATCTTAAATATTGCCATCAAACCCACATCCACCATTTTCACTGGCAGCTCATTCCACACTCTCATCCTCTGAATGGTTCCCCTTAAATACTTCACCTTTCACCCTTAACCTATGACCTCTAGTTGAGCCTCACTCAAACTAAGTGAGTGACTTCCAAAGGGTGGAAGTCACTGCCATGCAGAACAGTGCAGATAAATCTGACTGACCTTGCTTTCTCAATTAATTAATTCAAGAGATTAGTTGATTGACAATTGTCAAATGACTAACATGTTTGAGTAATCAATTAGTGATCAATTGATAAATTAATTGATTAATTATTAATTTGTTTAATTGATTAATTGGTTGTAGAACATAGAACAGTACAGTGCAGGAAGAGGACCTTTGGCCTACAATGTTGTGCTGAACCAATTAAATTAGTAATCAAATGGCTAGCAAAATGAATCCCTTCTGCCTACATATTGTCCGGATCCTTGCATTTTCCTCACATTCATGTGCCTATCTAAACATCTCAAGTCCCTAATGTATCTGCTCCTATCACCACCCAGAAAGCGCATTCCAGGCACCCACCACTCTGTTTTTTTTAAAATAAAATTAAAAAAAACAACTTGCCCCTCACATCAGCTTCGAAATTACTCCCTCTCACCTTAAGTGCATGCCTTCTGGTATTAGACATTTCAATCCTGGGAAAAAGATGCTATCTGTCTACTCTATCTATGCTTCCCTTAATCCTATAACCTCTATCAGATCTCTCCTGTGCCTCTGCAGTTCCACAGAAAAATCTCTTGTTTGTTTAGAGGGTATGATAGCACATGCCCACTAATCCAGACAACATTCTGGTAAACCTCCTTATCAACCTCTCCAAAGCCACAACATCCTTCCTATAATGGGGTGACAAAAAGTGTATGCAACACTCCAGGTGTAGTCTAACTGGAGTTTTATGAAACTGGTTGGTTGATTCTTTTGGAAGATGTGGACACTGACATCTCTAGGCAGCATAACAGAGGACAGTCCACTGTTTCTGGAAAATATCAGCTGGTGGGTAATCATTGGTGGAAAAGAGAACAGTGAACAAGTCTGCCCAAAGACCCTTTTCCCTGTAAGCAGTGCCAGTGCATCAGGTGCTTACTCGGGTTTTGAACGTGCCCCCTGCACACATCCACACACTTGGCATGAACTTCCGCGGCCTCAACACCCTTCAAAATCTTTCTATAATGCCTTTAACTCCTGTAGGAGTTCTCCCAGCCGAGGAACATACTTCCTTTGAAGTCACCCTCCTACGAACTCTTGCGCACATTAATAATGATACCAGTATTAACTTTGATCTTGATATTTTGCAAAATTCTGCAGCGCTACAGAGGGTGGCATTGCCTCTGAGGCAGAAACCTTCGTCACCCTTAAAGAGGTGGCATGGTAGCATAGTGGCTAGCAAAACGCTTTACAGTACGGGCAGCTCAGGCTCAATTCCCACCGCTGCCTGTAAGGAGTTTGGACGTTCTCCCTGAGACCATGTGGGTTTCCTCCAGGTGCTCTGGTTTCCTCCCACAGTCCAAAGACCCACTGATTAGTAGGTTAATTGGTCATTGTAAACTGTCCAGCGATTAGGCTAGGATTAAATCGGGAGATTGCTTGGCAGCGCGGCTTGAAGACCACGTTGTATCTCAAATAAACAAATAAACCAACAAACAAATAAACAGAACTTGAAGACTTATCAGGTGCAGGATATAGCTGGTTGATGGGATTAAGCTTTCATCACTACACTGACACAAGGGAACTGTCCCCTCAATTTTTTTTACTGCTGTGTGGACCAACTATTACTCAGCAGGAAATTTTTTACACCGCCTGAAAACTTGCGCGGCTCTTTAAATGTTATTTTTGTAATATGCACACTGAATACTTAGAATGAAAATTGAAACATCACATACTTGTGATTTGATTTATTGATTGAAGGGTAAAAGAAATACAGTACAATAAAGAAAATCTTCCACGTTTCATAAACTTTTTCTAGCTGCGTCCATTTCCAGCTGTGTGGCAATGAAGTCTATGTGCGTGGGAGTATTTTGATTACTTGTGATCTCGCAGCCATGCAGCTAGAGGGAACAGAACTCAAGGTTCAGATGGTCATAAACCAGATGTGATTCTATGTTGTATTTTCATATCCCTGAAAGATAACTGGTTTGCTACTGAGATGAAACGTGGTGCACGATGCAATACTGTATGTTATTTTGCAACATTCAGTAGTACTGCCAAGGAACTCTCTGTGCCTATTACCCCATGAATAGTCAGCAGTTTTGGGTTCTGTATCTAAGGAAGGGTGTGCCCGCAATGGAGATGGTCCAGAGGAAGTTGAGAATGATCCTGAGAATGAAAGAGTAAAGGAGCGCTTGCAGGTTCTGGGTTTGTACTTGCTAGAGTTCAGAAAGATGAGAGGTTCTCATTTAAACCCATTGAATATTTCAAAGGACTGGATAAAGTGAATGTGGAGAGGATGTTTCATATAGTGGGTGAGTGTAGGACTGGGGGCACAGCCTCAGATTAGAAGAATATCCCTTTAGAACAGAGAGAAGGAGGAATTTCTCAAGACATAGCATGATGAATCTATGGATTTCATTGCCACAGGAGAATTCAATCAATTCTGAACAATCCGCTGAATTTAAACTCCCAGTTTTCTTCAGAATCATTAATCCAGGCTGCTGGATTCCAAATATCAAAACATTTCCTCAGTGTGGTCAAACCCCTGGATGAGTTGTTTTTTTCCAGATGTGCGGAGGTTGAGGGGGGCTGTGTGTAAAATAATGGGAGCTCAGTCAGCATGAGCAAGAAGAGATATTTCTTTTAGCAGAGTAGTCAAAAAAAAATCATGGGATATGGGATTAAAGCCATTGGTAGGGGATTGGGGGGGAGATGAGATCATTGTGGGGTCCTGGAACTCATTGTCCACATGGGTGGTGGACGTGAAGGGCAGAAATCTTTCTCACACTTAAGCTGGACGTTAAGAGCTCCAAGGTGCAGGGTACAGACGCAGAGCTGAATGGTGGGACCACACCAACACAAGGATCAGGCAGTCCAGGTGTGGGCAATAGGACTAGGCAAAATAAGTTTGGTACGTATTAGATGGGCTGAAGGGCCTGTTCCTATGCTGTTGTTCTGTGTGACTCTGACTATTATTCTACATAGCTAGGGCACGGGGGGGCTGCAGTCCAGCTAAGGCATGGGGGGCTCTGGTCCAGGTGCAGATCTTAAACCATGTTAACTGTCTGTGACTCTACATTGTATTTTCATATTCCTGAGATACAACTGGGTGGCTAGTGAAATGAAATATGATGCATGACACAATGTGGTTCTGAAAATTATGCACATTTTGTAGTAAACTGCAGTTTTGGCCAACAGTATCGATTTCACAAGTCCTTGCTGTGTAGAAATGATTCGAGCCTTGATATAACCCCTAAGAGCCTCTTAAAATTCAGAATGCTGTGTGCATTTACTGGAAATACATGAACCGGAACTGTCAATCACTTACTGGATGTCAAGAATGGGTGTTACTTTAAATGTGAGATATATTTAGATGAATGAAAGATCAAAAAGAAACATTTGGTTCATTGCATATACTGCAATTACTTGTGTCTGAACATATATTATTTCCTTTAAATATTAGTTTTCAACGTCACTGGCAGAGTTTTTAGATGTTAATGGAATGACTCTCCAAGCAGGTTGGAGAAAGTTAACAGAAATGTCATATCAATAGAGTCATGGAGTCCCACAGTACTACGGCAGAGAAACAGCCCACCTAGTCTGTGCCAATCTGTTCTTCTGCATTGTCCCATCAGCCTCTGCCTGGACCATAGCCCTCCATCCCATGTAGAATAATAGTTTATTTACCGACACAAAGGTATAGTGTGGAGGAGGTCCTTCCAGCCCTTCGAACATGCCAACCCCAGCAACCCCTGACAAACCCGATTAACCCTAATCTAATCATAGGATCATTCCCAATGGCCAATTGACCTACCCGGTACGTCTTTGGACTGTGGGAGGAAACCGGTGGAGCTGGAGAAAGCCCACACGTTCCACAGGGTGGGTGTGCAGGGGCCCCTAGCAGAACGGAGCCGGAATTGATCCCCAAGCTCCGGAACGCCCTGAGCTGTAATAGCGGCGTGCTGTTGCAGCTACACCAGCTGCCATGGAACCCGATAGTGTTGTAGAGTCACAGAGCACAGCAACACACAGGCCCTTCAGCCCATCGAGTCTGTGCTGAACTGCTATTCCACACTCAGCGATTCAGATATAGCTTCCTCTCTGCCATCTGATTTCTGAATGGGCATTGAACCATGAAAACTACAACACTACTTTTTCACAATTTCTGTTTGCACTGCTTACTTTAATTTAACAACTTAATATACATATGTATACTGCTGTAGCTCAGCTTTCTTTCTATATTTATCATGTATTGCATTGAACTGCTGCCGCAAAGTTAACAAGCTTCAGGATATGTGCCAGTGATATTAAAACTGATTCTTATTCTGATTCCCGTTAACTGGCATGTGAACCCATCCCTCCAAACCTATTCCATATAGAACAAAAAAAACAAACAGAGGGAAGACACATGCAGGTCAGGCAGCATGTGGAGAGAATTTCTCAGTTCAGTGGTGTGCTGTATTTGTTGTAATGTTGGAAATGGAGCAACGCGCGCACACACACATACTTTTTTCCATCAATGCTGCCTGACCTGCTGAGTCCCTCCAGCATTCTGTGTGTTGCTCGGATTTCCAGCATCCGCAGATTTTCTCTTTGTGATACGCAAACTGGTGGAGGAACTCAGCAGGTCAGGCAGCATCTATGGAGCTGAATAAACGGTTGATGTTTCGGGCCAAGCCAATTCACCAGGACTGGCGATTTCCAGGCATCTCCAGAATTTCCTGTGTTTAGAACACGTAGGTGTGGGGCAAAACAGAGAATGGGCAGCGTTTACTACCTTGAAAGATATGACTGACCCATTGGAGATCGTGCAATGAGCCTGTGGAATCTTGTCTAGGAGTGACTATTCACTGTGCAACAACACCCCTGTGGTAATAAGTTGGCAGGAGACCTCAGATGTCCCCAGTGGACATCTCTTTATGTAGGGGGTCTTTCCCCTGTACATCGGGGACCTCGGGTGAAAGGTGTTACACAGCTGTGCCATGCCAGAGAATTTGAATCAGTTCACTGACTGATTCAAATCTTCCGACGCAGACTGGGAGATCATTTTGCTGAACACCTACGCTCTGTCCGCCAGAGAAAGCAGGATCTCCCAGTGGCCACACATTTTAATTCCACGTCCCATTCCCATTCTGATACGTCTATCCACGGCCTCCTCTACTGTAAAGATGAAGTCACACCAGGTTGGAGGAACAACACCTTATATTCCGTCTGGGTAGCCTCCAACCTGGTGGCATGAACATTGACTTCTCTAACTTCTGTTAATGCCCCACCTCCCCCTTGTACCCCATCCGTTAATTATTTTTATACACACATTCCTTCTCTCTCTCTCTCTCTCTCCTTTTTCTCCCTCTGTCCCTCTGACTATACCCCTTGCCCATCCTCTGGGTCCCCCCCTCCTTGTCTTTCTCCCTGGACCTCCTGTCCCAGGATCCTCTCATCCCTTTTGCCAATCACCTGTCCAGCTCTTGGCTCCATCCCTCCCCCTCCTGTCTTCTCCTATCATTTTGGATCTTCCCCTCCCCCTCCCACTTTCAAATCTCTTACTAGTTCTTCCTTCAGTTAGTCCTGACGAAGGGTCTCGGCCTGAAACGTCGACTGTACCTCTTCCTAGAGATGCTGCCTGGCCCACTGCGTTCACCAGCAACTTTGATGTGTGTTGCTTGAATTTCCAGCATCTGTAGAGTTCCTCGTGTTTACAGTTCACTGACTGCCCGGTCACTTGTCCTTGCTATGACCAGGAGGAGTCGGTCTACCATGCATATAATGAAAGTGAGGTTGATGCCCCCTGTTTGAATATCTAAAAAGAGTGCTCCTCAATTTCTGGCCTCACACTCCTGATCTATGACATTGAGTCTGGAGGGGAAAGGGCCGCCTGGGAGATCTCCTGGTCAGTCTGCTCCAAGATCTGGACAAGCTGGCCATTTGGGGGTCTAGGTGGCAGGCAGTTAAGGACTCTGCCCCAGCTGACTGCCTGTCTCTCTTCTGGGGTTACATCCCTAGGGAAGCATTGCGCCCCGGTGTCCCTAGGGAAGCATTGTGCAGTCTCTGTGGGCACAATGGGGGATTTCCAAGAACAGTCTCTCAGGGCTTGAATGCATTGTAGATAATAGTAACCGTATTTTAATTTGAACCTGTAAATAATTTATGAAGACCTGATTTATTGTACAATGTTTTCTTGGTGAATAAACATTTGTTAAAAAGGGAGGGAGGTTTCATAAACCACTGACACGTACTTTTCCCCGGTATCCTCCCATATCATTTTATTTCTTTTGAATTTGCATAGTTTGTTGTCTTTTGTGTGTTGTCTGTCTGTCATGTTGGGTGCGGTCTTTCATTGATTCCATTGTGTTTCTTGGATTTATTGAGAATTCCCGCAAGGAGACAATAGGAAACAGGAGTAGGCTGTTTGGCCCTTCGAGCCAGCACCGCGATTCACTGTGATCATGGCTGATCATCCACAATCAGTATCCAGTTCCTGCCTTATCCCCATAACCTTTGATTCCACTATCTTTAAGAGCTCCATCCATCTCTTTCTTGAAAGCATCCCGAGACTTGGCCTCCACAGCCTTCTAGGGCAGAGCATTCCATACATCCACCACTCTCTGGGTGAAAAAGTTTTTCCTCAACTCTGTTCTAAATGGCCTACCCCTTATTCTTAAACTGTGTCCTCTGGTTCTGGACTCGTCCATCAGCGGGAACATGCTTCCTGCCTCCAGCGTGTCCAATCCCTTAATAATCTTGTATGTTTCAATAAGATCCCCTCTCAGCCTTCTAAATTCCAGAGCATACAAGCCCAGTTGCTCCAATCTTTCAACATATGACAGTCCCGCCATCCTGGGAATTAACCTTGTGAACCTACGCTGCACTCCCTCAATAGCAAGAATGTCCTTCCTCAAATTTGGAGACCAAAACTGCACACAGTACTCCAGGTGTGCCACCCAGCTTTGTGTCATCGGCAAATTTGCTAATGTTACTTTTAATTCCCTCATCTAAATCATTAATATATATTGTAAACAGCTGCGGTCCCAGCACTGAACCCTGCGGTACCCCACTGGTCACTGCCTGCCATTCCGAAAGGGACCCATTAATCGCTACTCTTTGTTTTCTGTCAGCCAGCCAATTTTCAATCCATGTCAGTACTCTGCCTCCAATACCATGTGCCCTAATTTTGCCCACTAATCTCCTATGTGGGACTTTATCAAAGGCTTTCTGAAAGTCCAGGTACACTACATCCACTGGCTCTCCCTTGTCCATTTTCATAGTTACATCCTCAAAAAATTCTAGAAGATTAGTCAAGCACGATTTCCCCTTCGTAAATCCATGCTGACTCGGACCGATCCTGGTACTGCTATCCAGATGTGTCGTAATTTCATCTTTTATAATTGACTCCAGTATCTTTCCCACTGCTGACGTCAGGCTAACTGGTCTATAATTCCCTGTTTTCTCTCTTCCTCCCTTGAAGAGAGGGACAACATTAGCCACCCTCCAATCCACAGGAACTGATCCTGAACCTATAGAACATTGGAAAATGATTACCAATGTGTCCACGATTTCTAAAACCACCTCCTTAAGTACCCTGGGATGCAGACCATTCACAGGTTGTATATGGTGATATACATGTACTTTGATAACAAACTTACTTTGAACCTTGATTTTGGTTTACAAAAATTCTTCAGCTTCACATTTAAAACTATAAATTGAACTTTTATCAACTGCCAATTGCAGGAGGGGATTATCAAGTCTCTCTGCCCTTTCCATGAGAAAGGGCTTCTGACCTTCACTCTGGTCCTAGACTCCCCTGCCAGCAATAGTTTCTCTCCACGTGCAAAATGCTGGAGGAACTCAGCAGGTCAGGCAGCATCTGTGGATTTGCGTGCGTTGCTCTGGATTTCCAGCATCTACAGAATCTCCTGTGTTTACAATGTTCCACGTTACATTTGGCCAGGCCCTGAGGATGTATCTGCCTTTATGTGCTTTAAGACGGCTGGCACCTCCACTTTTGAAAAGTGTTTTTCTCTATCTCTCTGTAATCAACAGTTGAACTGTGAGGAGAAGTTCTGAATCTACAAGGGGAGCTGCCACAAATAAAGCAGTATTCATCATCATCAGGGACCCCCCACCATCCAGTCCAGGCCAGTTTCTCTTCTCACTGCTGCCATCAGAAAGAAGGTACGGGAGCCTTGGGACCCACACCACCAGGTTCAGGAACAGTTATTATCCCTCAACAGTCAGGCTGTTGAACCAGAGGGGACAACTTCACTCACCTCAACACTGAACTGATCCAACAACCTACAAACTCACTTCCAAGGAACCATGTTCTTAGTATTATTTATTTACTTACTATTTATTTATTTATTTTTATGTAATTGCACAGTTGATCTTCTCTTACACATTGGTTGGTTGTCACTCTGTGTGTGGTGTTTTGTTGATTCTATTGTATTTATTTGTTCTACTATGAAAGAAAATGAATCTCAGGATTGTATGTCGTGTATGTCTGCTGTCGTGTTTGCTGTTGTGTGCTGGGGCAGCAGGCTGAGGGTAGCAGACACCAACAGAATCAACAAACTCATTCGTAAGGTCAGTGATGTTGTAGGGATGGAACTGGACTCTCTCACGGTGGTGTCTGAAAAGAGGATGCTGTCCAAGTTGCATGTCATCTTGGTCAATGTCTCCCATCCACTACATAATGTATTGGGTGGGCACAGGAGTACATTCAGCCAGAGACTCATTCCACCGAGATGCAACACAGAGCGTCGTAGGAAGTCATTCCTGCCTGTGGCCATCAAACTTTACAACTCCTCCCTTGGAGGGTCAGACACCCTGAGCCAATAGGCTGGTCCTGAACTTATTTCCTGGCATAATTTACATATTACTATTTAACTATTTATGGTTTTATTACTATTTATTATTTATGGTGCAACTGTAACAAAAACTAATTCCCCCACCCCCCAGGATCAATAAAGTATGACTACTATGTATATGTGACTTGTGTAATAAATTTAATTTGAACTTTGGATATATATGTACTTTGATAATGTTTATTTTTAAACTTTAAACTTTGAGTATGCTGCCCACTGAAATGGCTGTAACTTGGTCCTGATGAAAGGTCTTGGTCAGAAACGACTGTTTACTCTTTTCTGTAGATGTCACCTATCCTGCTGAGCTCAAGTATTTCGTGTGTGTTGTCTTTGATTTCCAACAACTGCAGATTTTAACAATGAATTCTCCAACTTCCGGTAATGCCCTCCCCCTCCCTTCCCCCATCCCTATGCCCCCTCCCCAAGCTGCCTATCACCTCCCTCCTGTTTCCGCCTACTTCTACAACCCATTGTGCTTTCACCTATTCCTCCTTCACCTTTCCTGCATTTTCCCTCCCCACCACTTCATCTTTCCCCTTACTGGTTTTTCACCTGGAACCTACCAGCCTTCTCCTTCCCACCCTCCCCCCACCTTCATAGGGTCTCTATAGGGAGGTGGGGAGGAGAAGATGGCGACGCAACGCAGTGCGTGCAGCCACTCCGAAACAATATTGTATCTGTTAAGTAGGTACCGTGCACAATCCTGATTTGATGGAGACAGATGTGAGAAGCACAGAGGAACATTTGGAGAAACTTCTGAAATGCCTGCTTCGCTGCTGCCGCTACTGTGCAATCAAGAATCTCCGGAGGGGAAGGCCCCAAATCCTCGGCTTTGCTTGTTGCCGGGGCCGGGGTTGAAGCGCTTGGCAGAGATGGTGCTCAGTGTCGGAGGGCTGGTCGGAGACTCGAAGTTTTCGGACGGACTCGAGTCGGCTGTGGTCGGGTGCTTCCAGGGTGTTGCATCGGCAAGTTTGCGGTGCTGAAGGTTCATGGCAGGAAGAGAGTTTCTCTCCCTTCTACCGTCTGCGTGAGATGATGGGACTTTCAAGAGACTGAGATTTTTTTTTACCGTGCCCATGTTCTTTATCAAATTACGGTATTGCTTTGCACTGTTGTAACCATATGTTATAATTATGTGGTTTTTGTCAGTTTTTTTAGTCTTGGTTTGTCTTGTGTTTCTGTGATATCATTCTGGAGGAACATTGTATCATTTCTTAATGCATGCATTACTAAATGACAATAAAAGAGGACTGCGTGTCCTCATAATCTAATCTAAACTGCCCCTTCCCTCTTCAGTCCTGACGAAGGGTTCCGGCCCGAAACGTTGACTGATCGTTTCTGCGGATGCTGCCCGACCTGCTGAGTTTCTCCAGCGTGTTGTGAGTGTTGCAGATTTTCTCGTGTTTGTGGCTGTAACTCCGTGCAGTAACAGTCGAGTCCGCAACATTCTCACCCAGGGGATGTCGAGTTAGCACAAGGAACATACCCTGGATGTTTATTTCCAGTTTTGGTTTGAGAATTTCACAGTTCGTTCACACAATTAACCAAGTTCACACCTAACACTCATCAACTACCACTCCCTTGTAATGCATTTGACATGTTCGACTGTGAATTTTGCTGCAGCCCCCAGTTTGCTGAATACATGGTGAACTTATGGGCCTTTGTGAAACTGGTATTGTAGGTGAACAGATGAACAGTGGTTAGACCAATGAAAATAGCATCCAGTTTTCCCTCCGACTTTCTAATGTGCTGCTCGGCTCTCATTGTTTATGGCATAGCGGCATGTGTTTTTCAGAAGGGAGGAGATATTTTCAATTATTTCACTGTTTCATAACATACAGATAGAGATAAAAATAAACTACTGATTCTGACTGAACTGTCATACCAGATAAATTAGACAGGTTTAAGGCCATAAGATATAGGAGCGGAATTAGGCCATTTGGCCCATTGAGTCTGCTCTGCCATTTCATGCCCGATCGAATTTCCCTCAGCCCCAATCTCCTGCCTTCTCCCCGTATCCCTTCATGCCCTGAACAATCAGGAATCTATCAACACCTGTCTTAAAATAACTTGGCCTCCACAGCCACCCTGTGGCAATGCATTCCGCAGATTCACCATTCTCTGGCTAAAGAAATTCCTGCTCATCTCTGTTCTAACAGAACATCCCTCTATTCTAGGGCTGTGTCCTCTGATCTTAGACTTTTCCACCATAGGAAACATTCTCTCCACATCCACTCTATCAAGACCTTCCACCGTTTGCTAGGTTTCAATTAGGTCACCCCTCATTCTTCTGAATTCTAGTGAATACAGGCCCAGAACCATCAGATGCTCTTCATATGTCGAGCCATTCAATCCTGGGATCATTTTTGTGAACCTCTTTTGAATCTTCTCTAGTGTCAGCACATCCTTTCTAAGATAAGGGGCCCAAATTTGCATACAGCACTCCAAGTGAGGCCTCTCCAATGCTTTATAAAGCCTTGGCATTACATCCTTGCTTTTATATTCAAGTGCTCCTGAAATGAATGCTAACATTGCATTTGCCTTCCTCACAGCAGATTCAACCTGAAAATTAACCTTTAGGGAATCCTGCACTAGGACTCCCAAGTACCTTTGTCCCTCATATTTTTAAACTTTCTCTCCATTTAGAAAATAGTCTACCCTTTTCCTTCTTCTTATGAAGTGTATGAACATATACTTCCCCCCCACTTCTTTGCCTACTCTCCTGATCTGTCTAAGACCTTCTGTAGCCTCCCTACATCCTCAAACTACCTGCTCCTCCACTTAATACACTGGCTGAGAGACTGGTGCAGGGGGCAGGGCTTCAGATTCTTGGATCATTGGGATCTCTTCTGGGGGAAGTATGACCTGTTCAAAAAGGACAGGTTACACCTGAACCCGAAGGGGACCAATATCCTGGCGGGAAAGTTTAATAGAGCTGTTAGGGAGGGTTTAAACTAATTTGGCAGGGGGATGGGAACTGGAATGATAGAGCAGAGGAAGGGGAAAACAGAAATAAATCTAAGATAGTGAGCAGTAAAGGTGTCAGGAAAGACAGGCAGGTGATGGGGCAAATGTGTAGCCATTGGGATGAGTTGAAGTGCAATAAAGTTGCAGTGAAATCAAAGCAAAAAGTATCAAATACTGGTCTTAAGGTGTTGTACTTAAATGCACGCAGCACAAGGAATAAGGTGGATGATCTTGTACAGCTACAGATTGGCAGGTATGATATTGTGGCCATCACTGAGACCTGGCTAAAGGATGCACGTCTCTGGGAGCTGAACATCCAAGGATACACAGTGTATCGGAAGGATAGGCAGGTAGGCAGAGGGGGAGGCGTGGCTTTATTGGTAAGAAATGATATTAAATCATTAGAAAGAGGTGATACAGGATTGGAAGGTGCAGAATCTTTATGGGTTGAGCTAAGGAATAGCAGGGGTAAAAGGACTCTGATGGCAGTTATTTATAGGCCTCCAAACAGCTGCAGGGATGTGGACTACAAATTACAATTAGAAATAGAAAAGGCTTGTCAGAAGGGCAGCGTTATGATAATTGTGGGGGATTTTAACATGCGAGTAGATTGGAAAAATCAGGTCAGCACTGGATCTCGAGAGAATTTGTAGAATGTCTGCGAGATGGCTTTTTAGAACAGCTTGTTGTTGAGCCCACTAGGGGATCGGCTGTACTGGATTGGGTATTGTGTAATGAACTGGAGGTGATTGGAGAGATTGAGGTGAAGGAACCCTTAGGAGGCAGTGATCATAACATGATTGAGTTCACTGTGAAATTAGAAAAAGAGAAGCCGAAATCTGATGTGTCAGTGTTTCAGTGGAATAAAGGAAATTACAGTGGCATGAGAGAGGAACTGGCCAAAGTTGACTGGAAAGGGACACTGGCAGGAAAGTCGGCAGAGCAGCAGTGGCTGGAGTTCATGCGAGAAATGAGAAATGTGCAAGACAGATGTATTCCAAAAAAATAATTTTTGAGTGGAAAAAGGATGCAACCGTGGTTGACAAGAGAAGTCAAAGCCAAAGTTAAAGCAAAGCAGAGGGCATACAAGGAAGCAAAAATTAGTGGGAAGACAGAGGATTGGGAAGTTTTTAAAACCTTACAAAAGGAAACCAAGAAGGTCATTAAGAGAGAAAAGATTAACTATGAAAGGAAACTAGCAAATAATATCAAAGAGGACACTAAAAGCTTTTTCAAGTATATAAAGAGTAAAAGACAGGTGGGAGTAGATATAGGACCGATAGAAAATGATACTGGAGAAATTGTAATGGGAGATGAGGAGATGGCAGAGAAACTGAACAAGTATTTTGCATCAGTCTTCACTGAGGAAGACAGCAGGATACCGGACACTCAAGGGTGGCAGGGAAGAGAAGTGTGCGCAGTCACAATTACGACAGAGAAAGTACTCAGGAAGCTGAATAGGCTAAAGGTAGATAAATCTCCTGGATCAGATGGAATGCACCCTTGTGTTCTGAAGGAAGTAGCTGTGGAGATTGCGGAGGCATTGGCGATGACCTTTCAAAAGTCGATAGATTCTGGCATGGTTCCGGAAGACTGGAAGATTGCAAATATCACTCCGCTATTTAAGAAGGGGGTAAGAAAGCAAAAAGGAAATTATAAACCTGTTAGTTTGACGTTGGTGGTTGGGAAGTTGTTGGAGTCGATTGTCAAGGATGAGGTTACAGAGTACCTGGAGGCATATGACAAGATAGGCAGAACTCAGCATGGATTCCTTAAAGGAAAATCCTGCCTGGCAAACCTATTACAATTTTTTGAGGAAATTACCAGTAGGCTAGACAAGGGAGATGCAGTGGATGTTGTAAATTTGGATTTTCAGAAGGCCTTTGACAAGGTGCCACACATGAGGCTACTTAACAAGATAAGAGCCCATGGAATTACAGGAAAGTTACATACATGGATAGAGCGTTGGCTGATTGGCAGGAAACAGAGTGGGAATAAAGGGATCCTATTCTGATTGGCTGCTGGTTACCAGTGGTGTTCCACAGGGATCAGTGTTGGGGCCGCTTCTTTTTACATTGTACATCGACGATTTGGATTATGGAATAGATGCCTCTGTGACTAAGTTTGCTGACGATACGAAGATAGGTGGAGGGGTTGGTAGTGCTGAGGAAACGGAGAGTCTGCAGAGAGACTTGGATAGATTGGAAGAATGGGCAGAGAAGTGGCAAATGAAGTACAATGTTGGAAAGTGTATGGTTATGCACTTTGGCAGAAAAAATAAACGGGCAGACTATTATTTAAATGGGGAAAGAATTCAAAGTTCTGAGATGCAACGGGACTTGGGAGTCCTCGTACAGGATTCCCTTAAAGTTAACCTCCAGGTTGAGTCAGTAGTGAAGAAGGCGAATGCAATGTTGGCATTCATTTCTAGAGGAATAGAGTATAGGAGCAGGGATGTGATGTTGAGGCTCTATAAGGTGCTGGTGAGACCTCACTTGGAGTACTGTGGGCAGTTTTGGTCTCCTTATTTAAGAAAGGATGTGCTGACGTTGGAGAGGGTACAGAGAAGATTCACTAGAATGATTCCGGGAATGAGAGTGTTAACATATGAGGAACGTTTATCTGCTCTTGGACTGTATTCCTTGGAGTTTAGAAGAATGAGGGGAGACCTCATAGAAACATTTCGAATGTTAAAAGGCATGGACAGAGTGGATGTGGCAAAGTTGTTTCTCATGATGGGGGAGTCTAGTACGAGAGGGCATGACTTCAGGATTGAAGGGTGCCCTTTCAGAACAGAAATGTGAAGAAATTTTTTTAGTCAGAGGGTGGTGAATCTATAGAATTTGTTGCCACGGGCAGCAGCGGAGGCCAAGTCATTGGGTGTATTTAAGGCAGAGATTGATAGGTATCTGAGTAGCCAGGGCATCAAAGGTTATGGTGAGAAGGCGGGGCAGTGGGACTAAATAGGATAAAATGGATCAGCTCATGATAAAATGGCGGAGCAGACTCGATGGGCCAAATGGCCTACTTCTGCTCCTTTGTCTTATGGTCTTATTACATCGGAGCAGATTTAAGCCATTCAGCCCATCGATACTGCTCCGTCATTCTTCCATGGCTTTAGGAATCTACAGAGATCTGACATGACATCAAAAAGTTCAACAAACGGCTATAGATGTGTAGTGGAGAATGTATTGAATGGCCATATCACGACCTGGTATGGAAACACCAATGCCTTTCGAAGGAAATTCGGCCCAGTACATCATGGATAAAGCCTTCCCAGCCTTTGAGCATTTCTACATGAAACACTGTCGAAGGAAAGCAGCATCCACCATTGGAGATCCTCACCACCCAGGCCATGCTCTTTTATCGTTGCTGCCATCAGGCAGAAAGTACAAAAACTTCAAGACTTGCACCACCAGGTTCAAGAACAGTTACTACCCTTCAACCGTCAGGTTCTTGAACCAAGGGGATAACTACACTCACTTGCCCATCCATTGAGATGTTCCCACAACCAATGATCTCACTTTACGGACTCTTTGTCTCATTATCTCACGTTCTTGTCATTTATTGCTATTTATTTCTATTTGCATTTGCTCAGTTTGTTGTCTTCTGCACTCTGGTTGATCTTTCATTGATCCAGTTATAGTTACTATTCTACAGATTTGCTGAGTATGCCTGCAAGAAAATGAATCTCAGGGTTGTATGTGGTGACATATATGTTCCCCGATAATAAAATTTACTTGAGTGAACTTTGAGCTTCATTGTCTCCCGTCAACACCATTCTCCCGAGTGCAGAAAGGGCTGAGTTTCTTTGAGCTGGTGAAGTAACAGCAACTAAGGAATGAATAAAAACAGGCTAAAAGCCTGTTTAAAGAACAGAAGAACCAAACAGGGGAAGTAGCCATTGATTAGCTCTCTCGGTAATGCTTTAACAATTTATAAGGTATATGTCTCATTTTCTGCTTTCATTTCGCTGTCTTCTCTAGTTCAGATTCATGTAAAGAAATGGCAGATGGAATACAGTGACAGGAAGTGTATGGTCATGCACTTTGGTAGAAGAAATGAAAGGGCTGACTATTTTCTAAATGGAGAGAAAACACAAAAACCTGAGCTGCAAGGGTATTTTGGAGTCCTTGTGCAGGATTCCCTGAAGGTTAATTTGCAGGTTGAGTCAGTGGAGAGGAAGGCAAATGCAATGTTAGTATTCATTTCAAGAGGACTAGAATATAATGTTGAGACTTTATAAAGCACTGGGTGAGGCCTCACTTGGAGTACTGTGAGCAGTTTTGGGCCTCTTATCTGCAAAAGGAGGTGCTGATACTGGAGCAGGTTCAAAGGAAGTTCACGAAAACGATTCCAGGATTGAATGGCTTGACATATGAAGAGTGCTTTCTAGAATTCAGAAGAATGAAGGGTGACCTCATTGAAACTTACTGAATGGTGAAATGCCTTGAAAGAGTGGGCATGGAGAGGCTGTTTCCTTTGGTGGGAGAGTCTAAGACCAGAGGACACAACCTCTGAATTGAAGGGCGCCCTTTTACACCAGAAATTTGTTTTCCTCACAGTCACGAAACAAAGAAAACCGTGGAACCATTCAAAGAAAGATATCAAACCCTCCCCCCTCAGCACAAAAAGAAACAAAAAAATGGCCAAAAAAATAGCAAAAACGCAGAATATGTAACACCAACCCACAAAGTCATCAAAAGAGTCCAGGTTTATTCAGTTCACCTTAGTCCAGTTCAAACTAACACTGTGTTGTTCGTTATTTGCAGGCCGCCCCGATTAAAATCGCACAAGTTAGCGATGGAGAAGGAACGACCAGAAGCAGTAGAACATGAACCACAGAATCCAATCTACAAACCGCGTTGATTAATTTGTCTTTTACTATATGTGTGTTGTTGGTCTTTTGTACGTTGGCTGTTTGTCAGCTGAACTGATTCCACACTGACAGAATCACTTTCCACTCCGTATCTTGTTCTTTGAATGAACAGACAGGCGAACGGCTTTTGTTTTTTTTGCACATTGGTTGTTTGTCAGTCTTTGTGGGTAGTTCTTCATTGATTCTATAGTATTTCTCTGTTCCACTGTGTACGCCCACAAGGAAATAGGGGAGCCACAGCAGTGCAGCAGTCAACGAGACGCTCGGGGTGTCAGAGTTCGGAGTTCAGTTCCAGCATCCCCTGTAAGAAAGTTTGTATGACCTTCCCGTGTGCCTGTGGACTTCCCGCGTGTGCGTGGAATACCTCCAGGTGCTCTCATTTCATCCCACAGACTGAAGATGTACTGATCAGTAGTTAAATTCGCCATTATATATTTCCTGTGATTAGGCTAGGGTTAAAGTCTGTGGGTTGCTGGGTACCGCGGCTCAATGGGATGGAAGGGCCTGTCTGTGCTTTATCACTAAATAAGTAAATAGGTAAACTAACAACAAACAAACAAACAACGAAATAACAAACAATGAATCTCAGGGAAGTAGTAGTGTGATGATTGGAGTGGAGTACGATGATCTCCTGAGGGGTTGTCTATTGGTGAGTCCTCAGGTGACACCACAGGACTTAATCTGACATGTTGGGCTGGATTCCCTCAATGGAGAATGCCTGTGTGTGACTTTGTGGGGAGGCCGATGCTCGGGTAGCCACTGCACGGTCCTTGACAGATCGAGGCCAGGGTCCAGTGGCACGGAATCCAAGGTGACTGGGGACCCTTCGTTCCTGCGGTCTTCTTCCACCTTTGCCGCCATTGTGACGTGTCACCAGCTCCACCGCTGGGCTCCTGGTTGAGTCGCTCTTTCACTGGAACGCCTCCCTCGACCTCACCACCGCGGGTGACCCTACCAGCAGCTGATCGCCCTACGCCTGTGCTCTCAGGATCTCAGAAACTCACAAGCGTTTCCACCATGATAAGGTGCTGGCCCGTCAGGGCAGTATCTGATGACATATACGTACCCTGATAATAAATTTACTGTGAACTTTGAATTTCAGTACAGCCACCCCTTTACTTCAAAGTTCCAGGAGACAGAAGCTCAGTTTCTAAAAAAGTCACCCCGTACCAGAAAGTCCTCCTCCTAAACCAATGTGCCACGATGGTGAATGGGAGGGGTAGGAAATGCTTCCCCCACCCCCCGTTCTCAATAAAGCACTCGCTTGGGTGACCCTCCCTCAGAGGAAGCTGAAGAGAGGAGAGGGGGATGAGCCCCTGATGATGTACGCCCAAACGCAAGGGCCATTTGGTCACCTGCACCCACTCCAGCATCCGGCCTCATCATCTCATCCACCCCTGGCCTACGGCCAGTCCCTTGACGTCTCTGGTCTTTGCCTTGGGTTTTTTTTAACGCTGCACACGGGGCAGCAATCATTTCTATCTCCTTTGTTGTTCTGTTCAGGAATTGTGTCTGCCTCAATACCACAGTGATGTGGTTTTTCTTGTTCTCTCACTCTGTTTATGCTGCTAAGCATTCTTAGCCTTTAACTTAGCTCAAGTGTTTTCTCAGTTTAGATTTCCTCAGAAGACGTCAGCTTACCTTTGACACCGGAGAGATACTGTAACAAACCACATCAAAAAGGACTAAACTGATTCTGAGCTGATTACTCCTGTTAGAAATTATTCAGTAATTATAACCCAACACTAATGAGGGATCTCATCGACACAGCTGATGAAGAAGTCGAGGCTCGTTCTCTGTGGTACGATTGTGTTCCAGACGTATGGATGCAATCACTGCTGGAGTAGATCAATCCGTTTGTGGTACACAGTGACAACACATCAAAAGGCAAGGTGGCTTCAGTCAGAGCCACAAGACACAAACAATCATCAGTGTTTATCTGCGGGCCCCGATGTGTTACTGCATTAATGGGCAGCCACAGCCGAACGTGTAGCCGAAGCGAGCTCTGAACGTTCTTGAGTCTAGCATAAGGTGTCAGAGCAAGACTGCTGGCAGTTACCCCAAACCGCATGGTACAGGGATGAGCAAGGCATAGCAGCGTAACGCACGCGCAGTGCCGTTGGAAATCAGCGGGTCTGGCATCACCAGTGGAGGGGAATGCACAAGCGACGTTTCAGGCCGAAGCCCTTCATGAGGTGGGAGGAGAGGCGGGGAGTACAAGCTGGCAAGTGACAGGTGGGACAGGTGGACGGTAGGGGAGGGGAGGGGATGAAATGAGAAGCTGGGTGGCAATAGGTGGGAAAGGTAAAGGGCTGATAGGAGAGAAGAGCAGACCACAGGAGAAATGGAAAGAGGAGGGGCACCAGAAGGAGGTGATAGGCAGGAGCTAGCAACCCAGGTTCAATTCCACCACTGTCTGTAAGGAGTGGTAACATTCTTCCCGTGACCATGTGGGTTTCCTTCACGCGCTCTGGTTTCCTCCCACATTCCAAAGAGGCACAGTTAGGGTTGAGGCCCTCCATTGGTCAGGGGTTGATCGTGGATGTGGTGTCCCATTTGTCTATGTGATATACACAAGCCAGGGCAGTACGATATGGAGAGCAAACTGTTGCGTATGTAACGGGCCCCCCCTCTCCTCACAGCTGATGAATCCAAAGGAACGACGGGACCAGTACAGTTTGGCACCAGTGGTGTCACAGGACTTGGTTGTCAGAAACTACTCGACGCGCGTGCCATTGGGAGTATTTAATAGGTAGTGGGAGCTTGTCCCCAGTACCACCCCTGGCTATTACAACCTTAAGGAACCACAGTTAGGGTTAGGATTAGTAATTTGGGGGCATTAGACCAAGGATGTAGGGACAGAAATTTGGTTGGGTCAGAGAACTTTGGAGAGGAAGGGGAGAGGCACAGTTGAGAAAATTGGTTTGAAGGTGATGCTTTGGGAAAGCCATATGTGGGGTAGTCTGCTGGATCTCCTGCTGTTGGATTGGCCTGTCCCTAGATTTCTGGCATTTCCAATAATTCCCATCCTCTCGGAATCACCAAAAATTTGGTCAGGCCACACTAGAAGCATTGTGTGCAGTTCTGGTTGCCCCATAATAGGAAGGATGCAGAGAACGTGGAAAGCATGCAGAAGAGGTTCACCAGCAACATTACATCTATTTTCTTACAGCTGTTCAGCCCAACCATTGCTCTGAGAAGGGAAACTTTACATGATCTTAAAACTGCGCAGCACTTTAAATATTTCTTTTATAGACTGTGTTGGCATTCAGTGGGCCGGTAGTTTATTAACAATGAGCTACTGACTTCCATTCTGTGTTTATTGTTACAATTTGTAACAGTGTTGTAACTTGAAACACCAACAAAGTAAATACATTGAAGCTTTAAAATATTTGAAAGTAAAGGTTGTGGTACGTATATTATATAGAAAATTTATGGACTATATTCATTAACACAATTAATTTCACAATTATATTAACATAAAAATGAGAAAATTTGCAGATGCTGCAATTTCAGAACAACACGTACAAAATGCCAGAGGAACTCAGCAGGTCAGGCAGCATCTATGGAAATGAATAAACAGCTGATGTTTCAGGCTGAGACCCTTCATCAGGACTGTAGTCCTTCAGCTCATGTGCAAGTTATTTGCACCATTATAACTTGAGTTCAAACTGGCAGACCAGACAGATGTTGTTACTTAGCATAATACACATGGTCACAGACATAGGCAATTGATAGTTTTGTGTACTTATCATATCCGTGTACTCAGACAGCCCTGACAGCATTAATTTTGGATGCCTGGGACTTCAGCCACCTGAAGATTGTAGACTATTTGTGTGAATTACTTTGTGACAAAGGTGTTTGAACATTCAGAGGTGTCTGTCACTGTAGATCTGTAATTCAAGGGAAGCATTGTCAACCCAGAATATCGAAGGAAACAATGTCATTGTAACTATTGAAATTGTATTGTATCTCCTACTGTTACCTTTGATCTTAAGGGTATAAAAATGTGATGTAACTTTGGGTTTGTGAGCCTTTACTGAGAGAATCAACAGAATGATGCCTGCTTGTTGTGATGGAAAAAGGCTTTTATATCACCAGCTTCAGTGTCTCAATGGTGTCTTCAATCACTGTCACAACAAACGCGTTGAACCTTGAAGTGGATGGGCGTCAGCTGCAGAAGACCATGAACAGGAGGTACCTAATAAAGTGGCCATTGAGTGTTTTGTTATTATATTAACATGAAATTAAACACTTCACTGGCCCAAATGATTTTCTTTCCTCATCTCCCCTTATTTCATGAAAAAGATTATGGGAAAAAAGATTATGAGAGAGAACTGGCAGGGAACATAAAAACGGACTGTAAAAGCTTTTATAGATATGTAAAAAGGAAAAGACTGGTAAAGACAAATGTAGGTCCCCTGCAGACAGAAACAGGTGAATTGATTATGGGGAGCAAGGACATGGCAGACCAATTGAATAATTACTTTGGTTCTGTCTTCACTAAGGAGGACATAAATAATCTTCCAGAAATAGTAGGGGACAGAGGGTCCAGTGGGAAGGAGGAACTGAGCGAAATACATGTTAGTAGGGAAGTGGTGTTAGGTAAATTGAAGGGATTGAAGGCAGATAAATCCCCAGGGCCAGATGGTCTGCATCCTAGAGTGCTTAAGGAAGTAGCCCAAGAAATAGTGGATGCATTAGTGATAATTTTTCAAAACTCGTTAGATCCTGGACTAGTTCCTGAGGATTGGAGGGTGGCTAATGTAACCCCACTTTTTAACAAAGGAGGGAGAGAGAAACCGGGGAATTATAGTCCGGTTAGCCTAACGTCGGTGGTGGGGAAACTGCTGGAGTCAGTTATCAAAGATGTGATAACAGCACATTTGGAAAGCGGTGAAATGATCGGACAAAGTCAGCATGGATTTGTGAAAGGAAAATCATGTCTGACGAATCTCATAGAATTTTTTGAGGATGTAACTAGTAGAGTGGATAGGGGAGAACCAGTGGATGTGGTATATTTGGATTTTCAAAAGGCTTTTGACAAGGTCCCACACAGGAGATTAGTGTGCAAACTTAAAGCACACGGTATTGGGGGTAAGGTATTGGTGTGGGTGGAGAATTGGTTAGCAGACAGGAAGCAAAGAGTGGGAATAAACGGGACCTTTTCAGAACGGCAGGCGGTGACTAGTGGGGTACCGCAAGGCTCAGTGCTGGGACCCCAGTTGCTTACAATATATATTAATGACTTGGATGAGGGAATTAAATGCAGCATCTCCAAGTTTGCGGATGACACGAAGCTGGGCGACAGTGTTAGCTGTGAGGAGGATGCTACGAGGATGCAGGGTGACTTGGATAGGTTGGGTGAGTGGGCAAATTCATGGCAGATGCAATTTAATGTGGATAAATGTGAAGTTATCCACTTTGGTGGCAAAAATAGGAAAACAGATTATTATCTGAATGGTGGCCGATTAGGAAAAGGGGAGGTGCAACGAGACCTGAGTGTCATTATACACCAGTCATTGAAAGTGGGCATGCAGGTACAGCAGGCGGTGAAAAAGGCGAATGGTATGCTGGCATTTATAGCGAGAGGATTCGAGTACAGGAGCAGGGAGGTACTACTGCAGTTGTACAAGGCCTTGGTGAGACCACACCTGGAGTATTGTGTGCAGTTTTGGTCCCCTAATCTGAGGAAAGACATCCTTGCCATAGAAGGAGTACAAAGAAGGTTCACCAGATTGATTCCTGGGATGGCAGGACTTTCATATGAAGAAAGACTGGATGAACTGGGCTTGTACTCGTTGGAATTTAGAAGATTGAGGGGGGATCTGATTGAAACGTATAAAATCCTAAAGGGATTGGACAGGCTAGATGCAGGAAGATTGTTCCCGATGTTGGGGAAGTCCAGAACGAGGGGCCACAGTTTGAGGATAGAGGGGAAGCCTTTTAGGACCAAGATTAGGAAAAACTTCTTCACACAGAGAGTGGTGAATCTGTGGAATTCTCTGCCACAGGAAACAGTTGAGGCCAGTTCATTGGCTGTGTTTAAGAGGGAGTTAGATATGGCCCTTGTGGCTACGGGGGTCAGGGGGTATGGAGGGAAGGCTGGGGCGGGGTTCTGAGTTGGATGATCAGCCATGATCATAATAAATGGCAGTGCAGGCTTGAAGGGCCGAATGGCCTACTCCTGCACCTATTTTCTATGTTTCTATGTTTCCAGCCACATTTTGTTTCTGAATCCTCACAATTCTTGATCTAACCTTGGACATCCTTCTAATTCACTGTATTTTCAATTGCTATTCAAGTCCAATTTTATTGTCATAAGCAATGTTCCTTCTAAATTTTTTACAACTGCACAGACCAACCATTGCCCTGAGCAGGAAATCTTTACACAGCCTAAAAACTGTGTGGCACTTTAAATGTCTTTTTTTGGTAATATGCACATTAAACAAACATAAACCACAGCTCACAACACATGTAAACATGGCAGGCAGTCAAATCAACTGACAGGGAAACAACAGCAATAAAAAAAGGTTTTATCCAGATGGCACCAGTGTTCAGCGGGCCAGTGGTTATTAACAATAAACTACCAACTTCCATTCTGAGTTTACTGTTACAATTTGTAACAGTGTTGTAACTTGAAACACTGACAATGTAAGTATATTGAAGTTCTAAAATGCTTCAGAGTAAAGGTGTGGTTGGGGTATTATTTAGAAAAAATATGGATTATATTCATTAACACCATTAGTGGCAGGGTATTTCACAATTATATTCAAATAGATGGCTAGCAGGGTGGAGATGCATCTCTACCAGAGGAGCTGTAGGATGTTCCTTTCCTCTAATAGCCTGCAGGTTACCCTTGACCAAGGTGTAGGTCCTGCCTAACCCCCTGATCACGGTCATGAGAAGCCATGGGAGCAGGTGGTGGATGGTGGTATGAGCAGCTGGTGCAGATCACAAGTCCTGGTTATGCGACCACTGACTCCAGGCAGACAATCTCTGAAGAGCAGTGATAATGGCTGGGGTCACCCGTCTTGTAAAGACACTGCCCAGAGGAAGGCAATGGCAAACCACTTCTGTAGAAAAATTTACCAAGAACAATCATGTTCATGGAAAGATCATGAGCACCTACATCATACAACACGGCACATAGTGATGGTGATGATGATAATCAACACTGATTTTAATATTATATTAACATTATATAAAATAAATTTTCAGCTGAATGGCAACAAAGGCTATGTGCACAGGAGCATTTCAGCTACTGCGTGGCTGCACACCCGCGCAGCTTAGAGAAAGCAGTGCCCATAGGCTTACATGTCCAGGGTATTAATGCCATGAATATTAGCTTTTTGCAGCAGCAGCACAGCATATTACAAACACAACAAACTTAAGGTAACACAAATGAAATTAACCTACATGATCCAGAACTGAGGCAACAAAATGAATGCAAATCCAGTGCGTGTGGAGTGAGAGAGAAATACTGTCTCAGCTCGGGCTTTTCTCTCCGGAGTGAAGTTGAGAATGGAGTGAAGGGGGATGAAGATGAACGGTGACTTGATAGAGGTGTACGAGATGAGAAGAGACATAGATAGAGTGCACAGCTGGAGATTTTTTTCCCAGGGCAGAAATGGCTAATACAAGAGGGCATAATATTAAGTTGATTGGAGGAAAGTATAGGTGGGGGGATAACAGAGGTAAGTTATTTACACAAAGAGTGGTGGGTACATGCAACATACTGCCAGGGCCGGTGGTAGAAGCTGATACATTAGGAACATTTAAGTAACTCACAGATAGGCACATGGATTATAGAAAAATTGAGGACGTGGAAGGGAAGGTTTAGGTTGATCCTGGAGTAGATTGAATGGTCTGTATCGTGCTGTAGTGTTCTATGTTCTAGTGTTAAGCTTTTCTGGTTGGTTCAAAAAATATTCTGATTGGCTAGATAATTTCACCAAAGGACAATTTTGACTTGGGATTGCAGGTGACATAGTCATAGTCATAGTCATAGTCATACTTTATTGATCCTGGGGGAAATTGGTTTTCGTTACAGTTGCACCGTAAATAATTAAATAGTAATAAAACCATAAATAGTTAAATAGTAATATGTAAATTATGCCAGGAAATAAGCCCAGGACCAGCCTATTGGCTCAGAGTTTCTGACCCTCCAAGGGAGGAGTTGTGAAGTTTGATGGCCACAGGCAGGAATGACTTCCTATGACGCTCTGTGTTGCATCTCGGTGGAATGAGTCTCTGGCTGAATGTACGCCTGTGCCCAGCCAGTATACTATGTAGTGGATGGGAGACCACTCAGTCCCTTGAGAATGTTCCACTATTTACCAATATCTTGGATAATCTTGACTCCCCTCATCCATTTGAATTCCAGCCTGCAATACCCTCGCCCAAAAGAGATTCTCCTAGTCTCCGTTTTCTTCCATTTTAATTGACTCCTGGCCTCAGGAGGTTTTTGGGAGAGTGAGTCTTGTCAAGTTCCAGCAACCATAGAATCCCTTGTATTTAAGTTTTGTCCGACAGCCGGCAGTATCCTACATCACGTCCTGGAATGGAAACACCAATGCCCAGAAACAGAAAAGGCTACAGAAAGTGGTGGATACACCCCAGTCCATCATTGGAAAAGTCCTCCCCAGCATTGAGCACATTTACATGGAGCACTGCCACAAGAAAGCAGCATCTATCGTTCAGGACCCTTCATCAGGACTGGAAAATTTACACTTCTTCAGGGTATGGAAACCTCAAAGAGACTTTGCAGTGGAGCAGCAAATTGTGAATGCAAGAGATTCTGCAGATGGTGGAAATGCCTTTGAGATGTTCTTGTACCCTTCCCCAGACTGGGGCTTCTCTATCATTTCCCTGACTTGTCTTGAATGTTCATTTTGGTTTGGTCTGTTGAAAACCTACTGTACTGTTGGACCTTACAGAGGGAGGGGGTATTTATTCTAATGAATTCATGGAAAACAGACGTGACCCTCCAATTTTCTACATCAACAAATTGGATGAGTTGGTAAGGTAATACAGTATTGCACCTGAAGAAAGTTAGCGTAGTAATTACAAAGGGAGTGAATACATTTTCAGCCTCACAATTCTGGTTTTGTATAGTAAATTGTTGACAGGTTTTGGAATTTTTCTTTTGATTTGACGAGATGCACAATGCTTTTTTAGATTAGCTTAAAAAAAACCCTTACTTCAAAATATTTTAAATTTAGAAACAGAGATGGTAAAATGTGAAAATAGTGGTGGAGGCTGAATTCTTTCTCACAACATGATATTTAATTTGTTTCCTGTATATTTCTGATTGTATTTTATGTATTGCACCGCACTGCTGCCACAAAACGAAAAATTTCATGACATATGTCAGTGATCATAATTCTGACTCTGAATCTGATTCTGAACATTGGGTCCTATGGATGCAAAGGTTCAGATGAAGGATGGCTTTAACAATTAAAAAAAGGTCTCACTTCTAAAACAATGGAGGTTCTGCAGATGCTGGAAATACAGAGCAAAACACACACAAAATGCCAGAGGAACTCAACAGGTCAGAGAGCGCCTATGGAACAGTCGATGTTTCAAGCAGAGACCCTTCATCAGGACTGGAAGATTTAAACATCTTCAGGGTCTGCAAACCCTGAAGAGAACTCTGCAGTGGGGCAGCAAGTCAGAAACACAAGAGGTTCTGCGGGTGCTGGAGATCCAGAATAACACACACACAATGCTTGAGGGACTCTATGGAAATGACTAAACTCTCGACGTTTCTGGCTGAGACCTTTTTATCAGGACTCTCTTTTTCTCCACAGATGCTGCCTGACCTTCTCACGTTGGGTGCCTGTCTCAAATTGTACTGATCTCATGCTTGTGATTCATATCAAGATTTAAGCCCCTCTTTTGGCTGAGTAAAGCAAGATGATAGCACATTTCTTCTGAATTGTGATATTTTCATGTAATAAGAAACCCACATTAACAACCTAAGTGGAACATGTCCTATTACACCAGCCTTATTCACGTACTTAAGCCACAGAATGCTAGTGGTGCCTCAGGTATGTCCCCTGCGTTGACTGACACTCTGACTGCAGTCTTTCTTTCCACCAAACTCACAGGAAAATTGTGAAGATAGCATTTTGTTGAGTCTTCTTACGTTGAAAAAAATATCTGACTCACTGTGGAAGGAGCCTTGATGTCAGTCTCAGGCACTTCTTAACGATTGCCTATCTATGTGACTTTCTTTTTGCCACTAACCCACCCCTCCACAACTCCAACCACCACAACTTTATCATTTCCTGTCAGTCAACTGATGCACAGATGCTCATGTGCCGAGCATCACTTTATGGACATATAATCAATGTATATAAGCTGTCTTATGTATTCATATTTATTTTACCTTTTAAAATAAATTATTATTGTGTTTTCTGTGCTGCATTAGTGCTCCAGAGTGACAATTATTTCACCCTCCTTTACACTTGTGCGCTGGAATTGACATTGAACAACCTTGAATCTTAAATGACAGCTTAATTTACTCATTGTGATTGGCTGAGAGAATGTAAAGCTCATTAAATGGGTAACGCTAAGAGTCTGTTTTATTCTACAAGGGCACTGTTCAATAGTCTTACAACAATAATTCAATGGTTCAACTTAATATCAGAGAACATATACAGTATATAACCTAAACACGAGGAATTCTGCAGATGCTGGAAATTCAGGCAACACACATCAAAGTTGCTGGTGAACGCAGCAGGCCAGGCAGCATCTCTAGGAAGAGGTACAGTCGACGTTTTGGGCCGAGACCCTTCGTCAGGACTAACTGAAGGAAGAGCTAGTAAGAGATTTGAAAGTGGGAGGAATGTTTACTCTTCACAGACATCCACCAAACAGAAAAAAACCCAAAGAATGAATGACAGAAAACGTTCAAACCCCAAAGCCCCCCTCCCGCCTCCCACAGACATGCAGTAGCAAAAACATCAACACTCACCCCACTTGCTCCAGCAAAAGCATTAGCCCCACCCACCACCCCACCCTGTAAGCAATTGCAAAGTCCCCAAGAGACCATGATCTAGGGTCCATCAAAAACTACTATCCATCCCAACACATCAATATCTCAGGCAGGCTCGCTCTCTCACTGGCGAGGGAGAGAGATATTGTTCCTGCAGCAACGAGAGGGCAGACCAACAGCTCAGTGACTTGGTGTTACAGTCTGCCACGGCACTTGAGGAGAGAGAGGAGAGAGGAAGACAGGAAGAGAGGAAGAGAGTGAGAGAGAGAGGAGGGAGAGAGAGAGAGAGAGAGAGAGGAGGGAGAGAGAAAGAGGAGGGAGAGAGAGAGGAGGGAGAGAGAGGAGGGAGAGAGAGGGAGGAGGAAGAGGGAGAGGAGGAAGAGAGAGGGAGAGGAGAGGAGGAAGAGAGAGGGAGAGAGAGAGAGAGGGAGAGAGAGAGAGGGGGAGAGAGAGAGAGAGGGAGAGGGGAGAGGGAGGGGGAGAAGAGGGAGAGAGAGAGAGAGAGGGAGAGAGAGAGGAGGAAGAGAGAGGAGGGAGAGAGAGGGAGGAGGAAGAGGGAGAGGAGGAAGAGAGAGGGAGAGGAGAGGAGGAAGAGAGAGGGAGAGAGAGAGAGGGAGAGAGAGAGAGGGGGAGAGAGAGAGAGAGGGAGAGGGGAGGGGGGGAGAAGAGGGAGAGAGGAAGAGAGAGGGAGAGGGAGGTGTGAGAGAGAGGGGGAGGGGGGAGAGGGGGAGAGGGGGGAGAGAGGAGGGGAGAAGAGGGAGAGAGGAAGAGAGAGGGAGAGGGAGGTGTGAGAGAGAGAGGGGAGAGGGGGGAGAGGGGGGAGAGAGGGGGGGAGAGAGAACACCGCCTGCTGTCTCTACATTTCAATCTCCTGCAACACTTCCAGTTAGCGATCTCGGCGAGGAACTTGTTGTCCACGGGCCACACCCTGAAAACACATGAGTTCCAGGCTGCACCTGGAGATATCGAAACACCAGGCTGTACGGTGAGTCTGAGAAGGAGGACAATGCCCATGGAGAACCGCAGTTTGAGATGCAGGTGTAGAACATGGACTTTGACAGGACCCCAGCCACCTTGAAAAGAAAAGAAAGACAAGAAAAAAGAAGAAGAACAGCAGGGCAGGAGAAGAATTGGAGGAACAGAGCAGCAAGGTATTGTCCTAGGCAAACTGAAAGGTCCTAAGAGTGAATAAGTCGCCTGGATCAGATGGACCACATGTCAGTACCTCCAGTTGAACTCTGTCTTTTTGTGTGTTTCCCCCTAACTGTCAGTCTGTGGTTTTGTATTGCCATGTGCTCTGGTCTCCGCTCCTGCTCTACTCCGGCCCCTGTATTACTGAGTACTCCGTCTCTCACCTGTTTCTCATTATTACCTGTATTGCTGCCACTTGGGTCTCACTGTGCTCCACCTATCGTCTGCCTCTCTGTTTATTGCTCAGGGTATTTCTCTCCTGTGTTTTTACCAGATTGTGCTAATGAATTTTCCTGAGCCTTTCTAGCATTTGTATCTGTACTCTGTCTTTCTGAATATTAACTCTGCCTGATTTTGATTTTTGGATTTCTCTGGATGTTTTGAACCCTGCCTGAAGTTTGACACTGATTTGGTTTGCACCTTGGGATTTGTTACTTAATTAATATCACTGTGTGCACAGTACTGGGTCTGCGATTGGATCCCTGCTCCAGCGGCCTGACACTGCATCCCAGAGGGCTGAAAGAGGTTGCTGAAGAGGTAATGGATGCATCGGTCATGATCTTTCAAGAATCACTTGATTCTGGCATGGTCCTGGAGGACTGGAAAATTGCAAATGTCACTCCACTCTTTAAGAAGGAAATTGTAGGCCAGTTAGCCCAACCTCAGTGGTTGGGAAAGTGTTGGAGTCTATTATTAAGGATGAGGTTTGGGGGTACTTGGAGACTAATGATAAAATAAGTCAAAGTCAGCATGGTTTCTGTAAAGGGAGATCTTGTCTGACAAATCTGTTAGAGTTCTTCAAGGAAGTAACAAGCAGGGTGGACAAAGGAGAGGTAGTGGATATCACTTAGATTTTCAGAAGGCCTTTAATAAGGTGCCTTACGTGAGGTTACTTGTGAAGATTAAAATCCTCTTGTGTTACAGGAAATATACTGGATGGATAGAGAAATGCCTGATAGGCAGCAAGTGGAAATAAAGGGGGCCTCTTCTAGTTGGCTACTAGTGACTAGTGGTGTTCTTCAGAGGTCAGTATTGGGACGGCTACTTTTCACACTGTTTGTCAATGATTTAGATAGTGGAATTGATGTCTTTGTGGCAAAGTTTGCGGATGATATGAAGATAGGTGGAGGGGTAGGTGGCGCCCAGGAAGCAATACAATTGCAGTGGGACTTGAGCAAATTGGAAGAATGGGCAAAAAAGTAGCAGATGGGATACAGTGTTGGGGAAATGTATGATAATGGATTTTGTTAATAGTCTGCACTCTTGTTCCTTTTATATAAAAGGGGAAAAGCTTCAAACATCAGAGGTGCAGAGGGACTTGGGAGTCCTCGTGCAAGGCTCCCAGAACGTTAAGTTACAGGTTGAGTCTGTGGTAAAGAACGGAAAGGCAATGTTGGCATTTATTTCAAGGGGAATAGAATATAAAAGCAAGGAGATAGTGCTGAGCCTTTATAACACACTAGTCAGACTGCATGGAATATTGTCAACAGTTTTGGTCCCCAAATCTCAAAGGATGTGTTGTCATTGGAGAGAGTCCAGAGGAGGTTCACAAGGATGATTCTGGGAATGACAGCTTTGGGCCTGTACTCACTGGAATTTAGAAGAATGTACGGGGATCTCATTGAAACGTACCAAATGTGGAAAGGACTAGATAAGATGGATGTGGAGAGCATGCTTCCTCTGGTGGGGGTATCCAGAACCTCAAAATTGAGGGGCAACTTTTAGAACAGGAGTAAAAAGGATTTTTTTTTTAAAGCCAGAGAGTAGTGAATCTGTGGAACACTCTGCCCCAGACCGTGGTGGAGGGCAAGTCTGTGGGTATATTCGAAGTGGAAGTCGTGCCCTGCCATGTTACAGCCTTTGCACCCCCCGCCCCCCACTCACAGACACACATTCTCATCCAGTACTGGTCACTCTTCACCTGCTATTGCTGTGGTTTATTTACTTGGTGAGATACAGTGTCTTACCAGCTGTTTGAGCCGCATCACCGTGCAACCCCTGATTTAACCCTAGCCTAATCGGGACAATTTACAGTGACCAATTAACCCACCAACCAGTTTGTCTTTGGACACTGGGAGGAAACCGGAGCACCCAGAGGAAACCCACACAGTCACGGGGAGAATGTACAAACAGTGGCAGGAATTGAACCTGGGTCGCTGGTACTGGAAAGTGCCCTGCATGCTAACGTGATCAAACACAGTTTGCCTTTATTCCAACCCAGCTAGATGCCAAGAAAGTGCAAAGATCATTGAAAATAATGGTCATACTAACCTGAAGATGATGCACATGTGAAATAAGGAACTTGACAAATGGTAGGAGTTTTATCGATTTACTTATTTGTTTGGGTTCCTTGAGGTTGTTCTAGCTAGGGGTGGTAATGGGAACAAGCTCCCACTGCTGATTTTAAAAATGTTCCCAATGGCGTGTGTCTCAAATAGTCTTTGACAACCAAGTCCCGCTCCTGGCCTTCATGTGTAGCTTAGCTACTAAGCCAGGCGGAACCGTATCTACTGACAGGAGAAGGGGCAAAGGCAGGTTACTGGCACCTCAAAACTATTTGTTTCGGCCAGATGGGGCTCATCAGCCGTGGTTGGCAGCTCATCTAGGAGAAGGAAAACTCTGATCTCAAACCTCTGCTGCCTGGCATCTGTACCCACTTATGGGGAAGGCTTTGGGAGTAAACCACGAGGGAAAATTCCAGAGCTGAAGGTCCTATATTGAGTTCAATGTGGACAACAACTCCTATGACGCTGCTGGTACCAAACTGTATCAGTCTCTACTGTTCCTTTGGATTCAGCAGACGCATTAGGAGGGGAAGCCTGCTACATGGACAACAGCTTGCTCTCCATGTTGTACTACCAGGCTTGTGAATCTAGACAGCTAGGATGCAATATCCATAGTCAACTCTGACCGACAGAGGCCCTCTCCTCGCTATTTATTTTTTAAAACTACCAATTGGCATGTTCCATATTTCACATGTGTATCACCTTCATGTTAGTAGGATCATTGTTGGTTATTCTGCACACATATTAGTGCCATAGCACCACCCAGAACATGCTCCCCTTCTCGCTGCTGCCATCAGGTAGAAAGTACAAGAGCCTCAGGACTCACACCACCAGGTTCAAGAACAGTCACTACCCCTCAACCATCAGGCTCTTGAATAGAAGGGGATAACTGCACTCAGCTTCACTTGCTCCCTCATTGAACTGTTCCCAATGATCTCACTTTAAGGATTCTATCTCACTATCTCATGCACTTGTTATGTTATTTATTTATATTTGCATGGTTTGTTGTCTTCTGCACTCTGTTTGATCTTTCACTGATCCTGTTATAGTTAAGTATTCTATACATATGCTATACCCACAAGAAAATGTATCTTGGGGTTGTATATGGTGATATAACTTTGATAATATACTTTGAACCTCACATTTTATATCAGCCTGTCAATCTGCAAACCAAGCCACTCAGGAACTTGCGCTAATGTTATTTTGTGATATATGCTCAAGCTCAGAACTATATGTAGTATTTTGCACCTTGGCCTGAGAGGAACGATATTTCATTTAGCCATATACATTTGTATAGTTGAATAGCAATAAAGTTGAACTTGAAATCATTGTGAATATCAGATTGACCTGATGTAGAAGAGGAAAACCCCAAATTGTCTCTGCCCCACATAGATTTTAAAACTTGCACACTTCACTGTGATTATTACATGGACTCCGACCACAGGCACGTTTCAGAACAGCCTGTTCCAGACGATGTGCTAACACAGCTCTAATGACTGATTGGAATACTTATTATGTTGAAGTTTCAGTTAGAAACCACTGGGATTCTGGCAAAGGTCAGCATTTTACCTCCTGCTGCCTTTGTACTGAACTGGCAAATGCTATTGAAGTTTTGGGGAGAGCAGGGAAACACCAAACTGACTCATCAAAACTCAGGACCACTTCAGTCTGCTGAATCACTGGTGATCCAAGATAACACTCTGACATTTCATATCCTGGCAATTCTGGACAATTTTTCTTGCCCTCTGCATGCTACCTTGGCTGAACAGAGGAGCACTTTTATTAATAAACTAAGACAACAGTACTGCTCCAAAAAGTGCTATGTGAGGTAATTTGTAGCCTCAGCATTCAGCTCTATAACGAATCAACCTATAACTGGGGAAGTGATGACTCCATCCTGTTCGACTGTTTGAGGTAAATTATTTTTTATTTTTTCTTACTCCTCTTTCAACATTTGTATATCTGTGTACTTGTAATGGTACTACGATGCTCTAATTTCCTTCGGGATCAATAAAGTATTTATCTATTTAAGATCAATGCAGAGGTAAAACAATCGGGTACGCCACATCCTTGGACTGGACCATACTATCACCTCTGTTCAGTGACATCTGAGTGAGCCACTCACAGGGGATCTATTTGACCAAATCCCCACCTATTGGCATAACAATTCACTAAGTAAAGCCAAACTTTTAAAGAATGATAAATGCACAAAATGCTGGGGGAACTCATCAGGTCAGGCAGCACCTACGGGAATGAGTAAAGAGTCGAGATTTCAGGCCAAGACCCTTCATCAAGACAGATTAGAGATCAGACCATAAGATCAGAAGGCATAGGAACAGAATTAGGCCACTTGGCCCATCATGGCTGATCCAGTTCCCTCTCAACCCCATTCTCCTGCCTTTGACCTGCAATGTTTCATGCCCTGACTTATCAAGAATCTATCAACCTCCACTTTAAATAAACCCATTGACCTGGACTCCATAGCCAGATATGGCAACAAATCCATGGATTCACCATCCTCTGGCTAAAGAAATTCCTCCTCATCTCCATTCTAAATGAACATTGCTTTATTCTGAGATTGTGTCCACTGATCTTAGACTCTGTCACCATAGGAAACATCTTCTCCACATCCACTGTATCTAGACCTTTCAACATTCGATAGGTCTCAATGACACCCACCCCCTTTCTTCTAAATTGCAGCGAGTACAAGCCAAAAGCCATCAAACATATGATAGGCATTTCAATCCCAGAATCCCTTTAGTGAACTTTCTTTGAGCCGTCACCAATATCAGCACATCTTCTTTTAGATAAGGGGCCCTGAATTGATCACAATACTCCAAGTGAGGCCTCAGTGTTACATCCTTGTTTTTATATTCTAGTCCTCTCAAAATGAATGCGAACATTGCATTTGCTTTCCTCAACACCGACTCAACCTGCAAGTGAACCTTTAGGGAATCCTGCATGCGGACTCCCAAGTCCCTTTGCACCTCAGGCCTTTGAAGGCCTTTGACAATTTTCTCCCGTTTAGAAAATTGTCTATGCCTTTATTCCTTCTACCAAAGTGCATGACCATACACTTCCCAACACAGTATTCAATCTGCCACAACTCTGCCCATTCTCCTAATCTGTCTAAGTCCTTCTGCAACCTCTATGCTTCCTCAAACTACCTGCCCCTCCACTGTCTGCAAACTTGGCCACAAATCCACCAATTCCATCACCCAAATCATTGACATACAACGTACCAACACCAGCTCCTACAGAAAACCTCTAGTCACCAGCAGCCAACCAGAAAAGGCTCCCTTAATCCCCATTCTTTGCCTCTTGCCAATCTGCTCATGCTCCATCTATGCTTGTATCTTTCCTGTAATATCATGGGCTCTTATCCTGCTAGGCAGCCTCACGTGTGGCATCTTGTCAAAGACTTTTTAAAATCCTATACTCCTTTGTCTATCCTGCTTGTTATTTCCTCAAAGAATTCCAACAGATTTGTCAGGCAAGATTTTCCCTTGAGGAAACCATGCTGACTTTGGCCCATGTTATCATGTGCCTCAGAGTACCCCAAAACCACATCCTTAACAATTGACTCCAACTTCGCAACCACTGATGAAGCTAACTGGCCTATAATTTCCTTTCTTCCACCTCCCTCCCTTCTAGACGAGTGGCTTGATATTTGCAATTGTCTAGTCCTTCGAAAGCATGCCAGAATCTAGTGATTCTTGAAAGATCATTACTAATGCCTCCAAAATCACTTCAGCTACCTCTTTCAGAACCATGGGGTGTAGACCATCTGGTCCAGGTGATTTATCTACCTTCAGATCTTTCAGTTCCCCAAGCACCTTCTCCATAGTGATGGCAACTGCACTCTCTTCTGCTCCCTAACACTCTCAGAATTTTTGCATAACGATAATTATCTTCCACACTGAATACTGCTGCAAAATATTTATTCAGTTTATCCGCCATCTCTTGCCTCCAGTATCACCTCTCCAGCATCATTTTCCAGTAGTACAATAATTACTCTTCTCTCTCTTTTACTCTTTATAAATCTGAAAAGACTTTTGGTATTCTCTTTAATATTATTAGATAGCTTACCTTCATAGTTCATATTTTCACTCCTTATAGTATTGGATGCCTTCTGTTGGTTTTTAAAAGCTTCTCAATCCTCTAACTTCCCACTAATTTTGCTCTACTATATGCCTTCTCTTTTGCTTTTATGTTAGCTTTGACTTCTCTTGTCAGCCATGGTTGTGTCATCCTGGCTTTAGAATACTTCTTTGGGATGTTTCTATCCCCTGCCTTCCAAATAGCTCCCAGAAATTCCAGCCATTGCTATTTTGCTGTCATCCCTTCCAATCATTTTTGGCCGGCTACTTTCTCATGCCTCTGTAATTCCTTTTACTCCACTGTGATATTGATACATCTGACTATGGCTTCTCACTCTCAAATTGCTGGGTGAATTCTATTATATTATAATCACTGCCTCCTAAGGGTTCCTTTACCTTAAGCTCCATCTAGTTTATTATGCAACACCCAATCCAGAATAGCTGATCCCTAGGAGGCACGGTGCTCTAAAAAGCCTCCTCTTAGGCATTCTACAATTTTTCTCTCTTGGGATTCAAAAACAGCATTAACCTGATTTTGCCAATCTACTTGCCTATTGAAATTCACCATGACTCTGGTAACATTGCCCTTTTTACAAGCCTTTTCCCACATCCTGCCTACTCTTCAGAGGCCTGTATATAACTCCCATCAGGGTCTTTTAACCTTTGCAATTCCTTAACTCTACCAACAATGATTCTACATCTTCCAATCCTATGTCACCTTTTTCTAAGGATTTGATTTTATTTTTTTACCATAGAACCACAGCAACTCCTCTGCCAAGCTGACTATCCTTTCAATACAATATGTATCCTTGGATGCTAAGCTCCTAACTATAATCTTCTCTCAGCCGTGACTCAGTGATGCCCACAACATCATACCCGCCAATCTCTAACCGTGCTACAAGATCATCTACCTTAATTCATATACTGCGTGCATTCATATATAAGTCTTGTATTTGTCACCCTTTTCAATTTTGTCCCCCGCCACTCATTCCACTGACTGCAATTATGTCCTATTATCTGCCTGTCCTTCCTCACAGTCTCATTACACACTGTATCTGCTCGTATACCAACTGCCCCATCCTCAGCTCTGTCACTCTGGTTCCTATCGCCCTGTTGAATTACCTTAAACCACCCCCCCCCCCAACAGCTCTAGCAAACCTTCCCACAAGGGTATTGACCCGCCTGGGGTTCAGGTGTAACTCATCTCTTTTTCCAAAGGTCATACCTTACCCAGAGGAGCTCTCAATGATCCGAAAATCTGAATTCCTGCCCTCCCCCTTGCACCATTTCCTCGGACACACATCCATCTGCCTAATCATCCTGTCCATACCCTCACTGGCACGTGGCACAAGCAGAGATTACTACCCCAGAGGTCCTGTTTTTCAGCTTTATACCTGGCTCTTCAGGACCTCCTCCCTTTTCCTACCTATGTCATCGGTGCCAATATTAGATTATGAAGACACGTAGTCCTCCTTTATTGTCATTTAGTAATGCATGCGTTAAGAAAAGTACATTATTTCCTCCGGTGTGATATCACAAAACACAGGACAGACCAAGACTGAAAAAACTGACAAAACCACATAATTATAACATATAGTTACAAACAGTGTAATAATACCATAACTTGATGAAGAAGTCCATGAGCACAGTAAAGTTCAAAGTCTCTCAAATGTCCCACATCTCACTCAGACGGGAGAAGGAAGAAAAACTCTCCCTGCCATGCCGACCACAATCTGACTCTGAGTCATCCGAAAACTTTGAGCTCTGATCAGCCCTCCGACACCGAGTACTGAGCGCCGTCTCTGTCCGAACGATTCGACCTCCTTCTCGATTGCCAAAAGCAGGCAAAGCCGGGGATTTTGAGGCCTTCCCTCTGAAAGATTCCCGACCACACAGTAACGACAGCAGCGAACAGGCGTTTCAGAAATTTCTCCAGATGTTCCTCTGTGCTTTCACGTCCCTCTCCATCAAATCAGAATTGTCCACGGCCCCTATTTAACAGATACGATATCATTTTTCACCGGAGAGCTGCGCACGCGCAGCGCACCACCATCTTCTCCTCCCACCTTTATGTATCATGACTTCTGGCTGCTCACTCCCCGGCCCCCCCTTAGAATGCTGTGGACCCAAAATGAGAAATTCTTGACCCTGGCACCTAGGAGGCAACATGCCATCTGTCTGTCTCTATTTATTTGACAGAATCTCATCTTTGTTGCTCTAACTGTGGAATCCTTTAGTACTACTGCAAACCTCTGCACCTCTCTTCTCTTCTGAGCCACAGTGACAAACTCAATGCCCGAGACC
Organism: Mobula hypostoma; assembly: GCF_963921235.1. Taxonomy (NCBI): domain Eukaryota; kingdom Metazoa; phylum Chordata; class Chondrichthyes; order Myliobatiformes; family Myliobatidae; genus Mobula; species Mobula hypostoma. The sequence continues at coordinate 5,702,401 of NC_086109.1, read as the reverse complement.
TGATAACTATGACTTCCCCCTGGTAGGACGTTTCCCCACTCCCCCACCCCCCCACCCATAGTATCTAAAGTAGGATAATTATTATCGAGTGGAGCGGCCACAAGAGTACTCTGGACTGTCTGCCCATTTCCTTTGCTTCTCCTGACAGTCACTCAGGTACCTGTCACCTGCAACTTAGGTGCGACCAGCACCCTACAGCTCCTATCTATCACCTCCTCAGTTTCCCTTATGAACCGGAGGCCATCCAGTTCCTTAGCGCGTGCTCTCGGGAGCAGCCGCTCGGTGCACCTGGTGCAGATGTGGTTATCCGGGAGGCTAGAGGTCTCCCCGAGTTCCCACATCCCACACACAGAACACAACACTGCCCCTGGAACCATCGTCACTGCATTAACTATGCACTAATGTACTTATATAGTGATTTACTTGTCACAGGCACATCAAAACATCAAAACATGCTGTGAAGATGCATCGTTTGCATCAACAACCAACACAGTCGGAAGCTGTGCTGAGGGAAGCCTGGAAGTGGCAGCGTGTTTCCCTCGGATCAAATCAGTGAAGTTCAATCCCTTGGCCGCAACACCTCCTTGGGTAGCTCGGTCCTCGATTTCCTCACTTGCAGAGACCAGTCAGTTCAGATTGGCAACAGCATCTCCTCCGCTATCTCCGACAGCTCTGGTGCGCCTCAAAGCTGTGTGCTTTGTCCCCTGCTCTGCTCACTTCATACTTATGACTGTGTGGCTAGGCCCAGCTCCTGTGTCTGCTGACGACACCGCCGTCGTAGGTCCAATCAAAGGTGGTGACAAATTGGCACGTAGGAGGGAGATTGAAAACCTGGCTGAGTGGTGTCATAACAACAGCCTCTTACTCAATGTCAGCAAGATCGAGGAGGTGATTATTGACTTCAGCAGCAGGAGAGGTCCACGAGCCAGTCCTCATCAGGAGATACGAGGTGTCCCGGGCCCAACATACAAGTGCAATTACGAAGAAAGCACGACAACGCCTCTACTTCTTTAGGAGCTTGCAAGGATTTGGTATGACATCTAAAACTTTGACAAACTTGCTGACCAGCTGCATCACAGCCTGGTATTCAAACACTAATGCTTTTGAACGGACAGTCCAACAAAAATTAGTGGATGCAGCCCAGACCATCATGGGCAAAGCCCTTCCCATATTGAACACACCTACAGGAAGCATTGCTGCAGGAAAGCAGCATCCATCATCAGGGACCCCCACCACCCAGTTCATGCTCGCTTCTCGCTGCTGCCATCCGGAAGAAGGTACAGGAACCGCTGGACTCACGCCACCAGGTTCTGGAACTGTTATTCACCCTCAACCGTCAAGCTCTTGAACCAGAGGGGAGAACCACTCAACTTCACCCGCCCCATCATTGAAGTGTTCCCACAACCAATGGACTCACTTTCAAGGACACTTCACCTCATGTTCTCGATATTTATTGTTTATTTATTATTATTATTCCTTTCTGTTTGTATTTGCATACTTTAATGTATTTCACACACTGTTTGAACACCCAAGTTAGTGTGGTCTTCCATTGATTCTGTTATGGTTATTATTCTAAAATGTTTTTATTGAGTATGCCCACAAGAAAATGAATCTCAGGGTTGTATATAGTGACATACATGTACTTTGATAATAAATTTACTTTGAACTTTGAGTCAGACAGTAATTTGTCAATCAGCATCTGTCAGACAGCCATCTGTCAGACAGCATCTTCCCTGCTGATCCCAGTTGCCGGCATTCCCCCCTTCCCCCCCATGTAACAATCCAAATGCCTCCTTCAGTGTTGCAATTCTGCCTGCCTTGACCACTTCCTCTGGCAGCTCATTCCACGTGCTCTACCGTCTACGTAAAGAAGTTACCTCTCAACTCGCTCAAGTCTCCCCGCTTCTATCTTGTATCTGTGCCCTCTGGCTTTTGACTTCCCAGCCCTGCGGAAGAGACTGTGACTGCCCACCTTGTCCACACTCTTCACGGTTTTACAGATTTCTGTGAGCAGACAGAATGAATACACGCGATTCTTTTAAGAGTTCTATGATCACCCACTGACCCACCCAACCACCACTGCTTTATCATTTTGTGTCCTTACGTACAGCTAGTTACTCCTGTGCCTAGCTCACTTTATGGACGTACAATCTAGGTCTATAACCCATCCTATGTGTTTATATTTATTGGGTTTTTTATTATTATTGTTGGTTTTCTTTTACCTTATTGTATTTTTTTGTGCTACATCAGTTCCGGAGTGACAATTATTTTGTTCTCCTTTGCAGCTGTGTACTGCAAATGTCAATAAACAATCCTGAATCTTGCTTTCAACTGGTGTCCCAGTATTGACAGTGCTTGAGGGGGAATGTCATATAATTACCAGCTCTGTGCAATAAAATTTAATTTATTAGTGCAGAAATTAGAGGCCCCGAGGAGAAGCAGGCTGAGTGTTAAAGAATCCCATGAAATATCTGGATCTCAGTCACGGTGCTATATAAATGCAGTTTGTTCTTATTGGTACCCACTGAGTTTGCAGGCACAGTCACTCAGCCAAAGTATCTGACATGACTGACATCTAGTGGTGGAAGAAGACAAGACACCCTCCTTCAGTCTGACACGAGAGATTCTTCGGTTGCTGGAAATCCTGAGCAACGCACACAAAATGCTGGAGAAACTCAGCAAGTAAGGCAGCTTCTGTAGAGGGAAATGAACCCAAGGCCCCGACCTGTTCATTCCCCTCCATGGATGCTGCCTGACCAGCTGAGGCCCTCCAGCATTTTGAGCGTGTGCAGCTCTCCTTCACTCTGAGACAAGTAACTTTGGTGCTGGGTGTTCTGTCGTCAAATCTAGCATTTAATTTTCAGTGGGAAACAAAATCGGGTATCTTGTGCCCCTCTGCTCTGGAGCTCCATAAAGGGAGAGTCTGATCGTCCACTTGCCTGTCCCACACCAGCTTCCACTGACCTCCTGAATTGTACTCCAACCTGTTCCAATGGCATAGTCTTCCTACCAGTCATCTGGCAACACCTTCAGAGAATGCTTCTGCTGTCTCCATCTATGTCTCCACTGGACCCAACCTTTAACTTTTCCTCCTCTCTCATTCCGATGCAGCAGCCTCCCCCATTACTTTTTCTTTGAGTGATTCCATAGTTTTCTTTGACTCATGGCTGTCTGTGGCAGAGACGAATCTCAGGGTTGTATATTGCATACATACTTTGATAATAATTGTACTTCGAATCCTCTTGCACCTCCTGCATTCCATCCACTTGCTGCTTGCCCTCTCTCCTCTGTTTAAAGATTTAAAGATAAAGATTACCTTTGTCAAAGAAATTGGTCATTACTTAGATACAATGATAATGGAGAGGTTTCACCTCCCATTCTATGGGATACTCTGAAGGCTGTCTTAAGAGGGAAAATTATAGCGATATCTTCATAGAAGAAAAAAAAGGAATAAAACATTAGAGGAATTACAAAATAGCCTGAAGGAACTAGAAAAAAAAACACAAATTGAATTTGGCACATGATACATTAGAGGAAATTTTAAAAATTAGGAATGAAATTAATAGTTTGGCTACGCAAGAAATCAGGAAAAATTTAATGTTTCTGAAACAGAGGCATCATGAAAGTGGATCTAAGTCTATGAAAATACTGGCGTGGAAACCGAAAAAAAAAGATAGCAGAAAATACAATTCATAGAATTAGGGACCAAGAACAAAAACGATAAAAAAAATAAGCTAAGTGAAATTCAAGAAGCTTTTGAAGTGTTTTACAAAACTCTATATTCTGAAGTCCCGGGGGAAACATAACCCAAACTGACACCTTCGTGAATTCTCTAGAGTTACCCACTTTAAGCGAAGAACAAAATAGAACGATGACTGCTGACATAACTGAAGTTGAACTAAAAGCTGCAATTAGTAGGCTTAAATTAAGTAAGTCACCAGGTTCAGATGGGTATACGGCAGAGTGGTACAAAGAATTTAAAAATGAGTCAATTCCTGTCTTACTCCCCACACTGAACTGGGCTCGAAAAAAGGCACAAATGCCCCCCAGCTGGAAGGAGGCGATAATCTCAGCTATACTGAAAGAAGGCAAGGATAAAATGGAATGTGGGTCACTTAGACCAATATCCGTTCTTAATGTAGGTTATAGATTATTTACCTCCATCATGGCCAAACGATTAGAAGAGTTTCTACCCATACTGATACATAAGCATCAGACAGGTTTTATACAACAACGCCAAACACAAGACAATATACGAAGGACACTTCACGTTATGGATCAGATACAAAAAAATAAAATCGAAGCAATAGTGGTAAGCGTGGACATTGAAAAGGCATTTGATTTGGTTAATTGGAATTTTCTTTACAGAGTTTTACATCGATTTGGTTTCCATGACACAATTATTAAAAATATACAGGCACTATATGACAACCCTACTGCTAGGATTAAAATTCATGGATATTTATCAAATAGTTTTACTCTAGAAAGGGGCACGAGACAGAGTTGTGTATAGTCACCGCTAAACTTTGCATTATATCTGGAACCATTAGCTCAATACATCAGAGAAAATGAAGATATCAGGGGAATTACTATTAAAGGGACAGAGCATAAGTTGACCTGTTACGCGGATGACATTTTGATCTACCTAGGGCAACCAACATACTCTTTACCTAAATTGATGCAATCCTTTGAACAATATGGTCAATTATCAGGTTAATAGATCAACATAGATAAAACCCAATTACTTTCATATAACTATAGCCCACCAAGAGAAATTGAAAGTAGATATCCCTGGGCATGGCAAACAGTCTTTCAAATATTTGGGCATCATTATGCCAAAAGATTTTGCAAAATTATCAGAATGAAATTATCTGCCTATATATAAAAAAATTAAGGAAGATATAACAAGATGGAACCTAGTTCCTTTTCTTAGTCTCAGTTCAAGGATTGAATCTATTAAAATGAATATACTGCCTTCTCCTTCCCACCCTCACCCCAGTTTCTTTATAGGGCCTCTGCCCCTTCCCTCTTCAGTCCTGATGAAGGGTTCTGGCCCGAAACATTGACTGATCATTTCCACGGATGCTGCCTGACCTGCTGAGTTCCTCCAGCATGTTCTGAGTGTTGCTTTGACCCCAGCATCTGCAGAGTATTTTGTGCTTTTGAAAAGAGATAAATTTTTAATGAATATACTGCTGGTGGCTGGTAAAAAGACCCTTACCAGGAAATGGTTATCACAGGAGAGCCCAACTTTAAACGAATGGATGGAAATTACAATGGACATTTACAAAATGGAGAAGATAACAGCATCTGTTAATTATCAGTTGGAACAATTTGATTCATACTGGGAAAAATGGTTCAACTACTTAACACCTCATAGGCCTGATTTTATTCTCACAAATCAATGATTACGTTGTAAAAAAAAAGATCACTCCCTACTTGTACAAATTTTTCTCCTTTTGCTTGTTCTTTCTTTCCTCTCTTTTCTATAGGTTATACCTCAGATAAATATGTGGAGATTTGTAGCATATATGACTATATGATATATATGTACAATAACTGAAATACATTTTATAGAAATGTTTGTTTGATGATGAACTTCAATAAAAAATAAATTACAAAAAAAAGATTACCTTTGTCACATGTACGTCAACACATAAAATGAAATGTTTTTTTTTTGCGCCAACGACCAACACAGTCCGATGATGCGCTGGAGGCAGCCCACAAGTGTCGCCATGCTTTTGGCACCAACATCGCGTGCCCACGACTTACTAACCCTAGACCACATGTCTTTGGAATTTTTGGTCTTACTGCACCTTTGCCTTTTCCCTGATATGGTGAAAGGACACCGACCTGGTTCGTTAACCCAATTTCTCTCTGCACTGACTGATGATCCATTCCAGACTTTTCTACTTCTATTTCAGATGTCTAGCATCGACAGGATTTTCCCTTTTGTGTTATCTACCTCATATGGAGGTGTCGAAAGCATTTTCTTCCTCCAAATGTACAAGTCCTTGGCTAGTTAGAGACATTTTGTACCCTGTACACACGGTAACCTGGCCTGGAACTGCATCACATCGTGACCAAAGCATTCCCTTGGTCTCGCTTTGATTAGAAATGTTTAGAGTCTGTCCCTTGGCTTGCGAGTTCCCTCTCGAATGAGAAGCAACAACTGGCATTGCAGGCAGACAGGATGGTGAAGAAGGCTTTTGACACACTGGTCTTCATCAGTCAGGGTACTGAGTAGATCTACTCACCTGGCCAAATCCCCTCCTCTTTCCCTTTCTCCTATGGGCCACTCTCCTCTCCTGTCAGATTCTTTCTTTTCCAGCCCTTGACCTTTCCCACCCACCTGGTTTCACCTATTACCTTCTTCCCCCCACCCCCCCGACTTTTTATTCTAGCATCTTCCCCCTTTCCTTTCCAGTCCTGAAGAAGGGTCTCAACCTAAATCATCAGCTATTCATTTCCTTAGATGCTGCCTGACCTGCTGCGCGCGTTGCTTTGGATTTCCAGCATCTGCAGATTTGCTAGTGTATATTACTGAGTATAGAGGTTGGGTTGTTATGTTTCAGTTGAATTTGGATTCTGTTAAGCTGGAAAGAGTGCAGAAGTTTATGAGCAGTTGCTGGGACTCAAGTGACCAAGTTCGAGAGAAAGGTTGGGACTTTTTTCATTGTAATGTAGGAGAACATAGAACTCAGAACACAGAACATAGATCATAGAACATAGTCCTTTAAAGATGGTGCTGGTGAACCACAGTGACGTTCTGTGGGCTGTACACAATGCTTCTAAATATACCTTTAAATATACCTCTTTCGAATTACTCTCACTTAAATCTGCAGCATGTAATTTCCCTCCAAGTAAGGTTTTTTTTAAATCAACTTAATGATCTCTTATATTATTTGTTTCTTTTTGTATTTGCACAGTCTGTTGTTCTCTGCGCTCTGGTTCAACACCCTAGATGGGCGGTCTTTCATTGATTCTGTTGCGGTTATTATTCTATAGATTTATTGAGCTTGTTCATAATAAAATTAATCTCAGGGTTTTATATGGTGATATGTGTACTTTGATAATAAATTTACTTTGAACTTTGGAACGTAGAAAGATGGCAGATGGAGTTTAATGCTGAAAAATGTGAGGTGCTACATTTTGGTAGGACTAATCAAAATAGGACATACATGGTAAATGGTAGGGCATTGAAGAATGCTGTAGAACAGAGGGATCTAGGAATAATGGTGTATAGTTCCCTGAAGGTGGAATCTCATGTGGATAGGGTGGTGAAGAAAGCTTTTGGTTTGCTGGCCTTTATTAATCAGAGCATTGAGTATAGGAGTTGGGATGTAATATTGAAATTGTGCAAGGCATTGGTAAGGCCAAATTTGGAGCATTGTGTAGAGTTCTGGTCACCGAATTATAGGAAAGATGTCAACAAAATTGAGAGAGTACAGAGGAGGTTTACTAAAATGTTGCCTGGATTTCATCTCCTAAGTTACAGAGAAAGGTTGAACAAGTTAGGTCTTTATTCTTTGGGTAGAAGGTTGAGGGGGGACTTGATAGAGGTGTTTATAATTATGAGGGGGATTGATAGAGTTGACGTGGATAGGCTTTTTCCATTGAGAATGGGGGAGATTCAAACAAGAGGACATGAGTTGAGAGTTAAAGGGCAAAAGTTTAGGGGTAACATGAGGGGGAACTTCTTTACTCAGAGAGTGGTAGCTGTGTGGAACGAGCTTCCAGCAGAAGTGGTTGAGGCAGGTTCGATGTTTTCGTTTAAAGTTAAATTGGATAGATATATGGACAGGAAAGGAATGGAGGGTTCTGGACTGAGTGCAGGTCGATGAGACTAGGTGAGAATAAGAGTTCAGCACGGACTGGAAGGGCCGAGATGGCCGGTTTCCGTGCTGTAATTATATGGTTATGGTTATATGGTTATTGACCAGTACAGGTCCTTCGGCACATGAGGTTGTGATGACTGTTTAACCAAGATCAATCTAGCCCTTCCCTCCCACAGAGCCCTCCATTTTTTTTAATCATCGATGAGAATGAGGGGTGACTGTTATAACATCAAAACGGACACGGATACGGTTTACGTGCACAGTCTTTTCCCAGGGTAAGGAAATATCTCCTCATCTCTGTTCTAAAGAGACACCCTTCTTTTCTGAGGCTGTGCCCTCTGGTCCTGGACTCCCTCGCTGCTGGACATACCCTCTCCACTTCCACTCTGGCCAGGCCTTTCAGTCATTCTGGTCTGCATCACAGTTACCTTCTGCCTTGCCCGCAGTGCATGGTGCACTGTCGACCCTGAGGGTCACGTTTCGAATGGGATCAGGGGATAATCACAGGGGACCTTGTCCATAAAGGTAAGGAGCAGGAATGATTTAACTGTGGAAGGAATGAGGCACCAGCTAAGTGAGGAACAAGCTTCATTTGGTGTTAATAAAGCCAAACACCATCCTCCACCTTGAGTGACTGCATCTTGGCACAGATGACTCCTCAGGCTGCAGAAGCAACACCATATCTTTCATCTGGATAGCTTCCAACCTGATGGCGTGAATATTGATTTCTCCTTCTGTTAAACAAATTACAAACCCCCCCCCCACCTCTTCCTCTATTCCACAATCTAACTTTTATCTCCTCTCACTTGTCTATCACCTCCCCCACCCCCCCCCGGATCCCTCCTCCTTCCCCTTCTCCGATTGGTCACTCTTCTCTCCTATCAGATTCCCTCTTCTCCAGCCCGTTACCTTTCACACCCACCTGGCTTCATCTATCACCTCCCAGCTTGCCTCCTTCCCCTCTCCCCCACCTTTTTGTTCTGGCACCTCCCCCTTTTTTCCGCAGTCCTGAAGAGGAGCCTCGGCCCGAAACGTCGACTGTCCGTTCGTTTCTATGAGTACTGCCTGGCCTGCTGAGCTCCTCCGGAATTCTGCGTGCGTCACTTTGGATCTCCAGCATCATCAGAATCTCCGGAGTTTATGGTGACATACATGCTCTTTGATAATAAACTTACTTTGGACTTTGATCGCTTCTCACTGAAATTGACTGTAGTTTTTTTTTGGTTTAAATTGTGTTCTTTCTTGTAAAAATTGTGCATAATTTACATTTAACAGATGTTCTTCTTGTGAATGCTGTTTGTCTGATTCTGTGTGCCAGCGGTGCCTCCGTGGAGTTTCCATCGCATGGGTTTATTGAGTATGCCCACAAGAAAATGAATCTCAGAGTTGCATATGGTGTCACGTATAACCCCCTAGTGTTCACTCAGCAGAAGAAGGGCTCTATTGTGCTCGAATATGGATTGATGGCACAAGTTTGGGCTCTTTTGTTACATGATTGTGATACTATTTGTGATTGCTATCTTGTGAGTGGTTTGAGCTGGGTATGACTGTTGGTACTCTGTTTTGTACCTCGATCCTCAAGTAACAATGTCTCATTTGGCCGTATTCATGAGTACTCATGAATGGTTAAATGACAATTAAACTTAAATTGAATTGAAACATATTGACTGTATGTACTTTGATAGTAAATTTACTTTGAACTTTGAAATTTGAATAGATGATGATGCTAAACTTATTTTAAACACATCTTGGATATTCACATAATAGTACAATCCAATCCACTCCTGCTTTGAGTTTGAATTTCCCGTTGAATACTGAAGCTTGGCGATGACCTAGATCCTCAACAATTCCTCACCCCTCACAGATGCTGCTCGACCCACCGAGTTCCTCTGACGGGTGGCGTTCTGCTTCAGACTCCAGCATCTCATTCTCTCTTGTGTCTCCTCCTCAATTTCCCTGGCTCCATTCCTGTTTCCCCACTGCCGAACTTTGTATATGCTGCTGATTTTTCCAAAAATGTCCAAAGACATTTTTGTGGAAAGATGGGTTGCTGGGAGCTGTGGATCATTGGGCCAGAAGGGCCTGTTCTACACTGTAACTCCAAATAACTAAAATCCTCAACTTGGCCACTTCTACTTCTGGAAAATGCACAGTGCAGAAATACCTCCACGACCTTGTCTCTTGTCATTCCTGTAACCGCTTCCAGCCCCAGCACCCACCAGATCTCTGAGCTCCTCAGTTCAAACTGTTTGAATATTCCTAGTTTCCATCACTGCTCCTGGACTGTATCATCAACTGCTGAATGTTTGAATTCTCTCCCTAAACCTTTCAATCTCTCTCTTTCTCTATCCCTTCCTCCCTTTGTCTCTCTTTCTCCCTCTGCCTCCTACCATCTCTCTCTCTCTATATATCACTCTCATTATCTCTCCCTCTCTCCTTATCTATCTATCTATTTTGGTTTCTCTCTCTCTCTCTCTCTTCCTCTCTCTTTCTTTCTCTCTCTCCCTCCATCTCTCTCTCCCTCTTTCACTCTCTCATTCTCTCTCCCTCTCTCTTTATCACTCTCATTTCCTCTCCCTCTCTCTTTATCTATCTATCTATCTATCTTGGTTTCTCGCTCTTTCTCTCCCTCCCACCGCCTCACTCACTGCCCCCCCCCGATTTCTCTTTCTCTCTCTCTCTATCTATCTATCTAGAACATAGATCATAGTACAGCCGAGCACAGTACAGGCCCTTTGGCCTATGATGCTGTGCCAGCCCTTCAACCTATTGTAAGATCAGTCTAACCCTTCCCTTCCCTAATGCCTTCTATTTTCCTATCATCCATGCTTCTTAAATATTCCCTAACGTATCTGCCTCTAGCTCCTCCGCTGACAGGGTGAAGGAGGCACCCACTACTCTGTGGAAAAACCTACCTCTGACATTCCTGCTGTCATTTCCTCCAATCACCTTGAAGTTATGCCTTCCTGTATTTCACCCCGGGAAAAAGTCTCTCTCGCTCACTCACTGTCACTCTCTCTCTATCGATCTATCTATCTATCTATCAATCACTCTCATCTGTAACGCTGTCCCCTTCGACCTCAGCTTTGGTGATTATCTTTTCATCTCTGAACGTGACTCATTGTGTACTTGCTGTTATTCCTGCTGCCATCTGTTTTGCTACGTTGCACATGATTCATGAAGGAAATGTTAATTTTCCAGATGTGTAAGAGCTTAGATGAGAAATCAAACCTCAATTATTGAAGTGTGTGTTCTTTAATATTGTAAAATACGAACATCATTGACTACTGAGTATTGAAATGTCAAAAGATTAACTCAAAGGATTCCGTTTTCTATCTGGTCAAGACTCAGCAGAAATGAACAGGAAATAACTTGCACGTCAAGAAGGCAAAAAAATTTAGATCGAAGATTTATACCTATGCATATAATTTCCATTAGATCAATATAAAGATCACAGTGGTAAAATGCTATTTTATTTTAAATTTTTAAAAAAAGGAAGGCACTGGAAACAGTGGGAGGGTGGTGACTCTGTGGAATTCAGATGGAAGTCATTGGGTATATTTAAAGCAGAGGCTGATGGGTTCTTGATTAGTCAGGACGTCAAAGATTACATAAGAAAGCTGGAGAATTCGGTTGAGGGGGAAAATAAATCAGCCATGATGAAATGGGAGAGCAGGCCCAGTGGGATGAATGGCCTCATTCTGCTCCATGTCTTATGGTCTTATGGGTCAGGTTACATCGGTAGAGAGAGATAAAGAGATAGTGGTTCAATCAAACTAATGATCCGATGAAGGATCTCCCATCTGAAACATTAACTCACTTTCTCTCTCCTCAGATGCTGTCTGATCTGCTGACTGTTTCCAGCTTGGTTTGTTTTCATTTAGATTTCCAGTGTCTGCAGAACTGTTCTGATTATTACTACAGGCCAATAATGGAAAAAATGACGTACAGTAATTTTCAAAGGTAAAAGACAAGAAAGCACAGTAAATGCTATGTCATGTGATCTGGAGGTTGAGGGGAGTAGGCCTGTACCTCAGGCAGGCATTTCACCTGGAACAGAGGCTGACTGGAGATTCCACCTGTCCTTCGCAAGAAACCGTAAAATACCGAATATTCGATTTTCAATCAATAGCAAAAATCTTAAGCCGGAAGGCTGATCAGAAACTCTGTTCCCTCTAAGCTGTGTGGGTGCATGGCCGCACAGTAACTGAAATGCTCCCTTGAACATAGCCTTCGTTGCCAAGCAGCTGGAATAAAGACAGACAAGAACAAGTTTACGAACATGAAAGATTTTCTTTATTGCACTGTATTTTATCATACCCTTCACTTAATAAATAAAATTAACAGTATGTGAATCTTCAGCTTTCATTCTAAGTATTAAGAGTATGCATAGTACCAAAATATAGTGCTGCACAGTTTTCAGGCCATGTATAAAGTTCCTATTCAGAGCAATGGTTGATCCATGCAGCTATATAAAAAAATAGAGGGAACGTCGATCAGGAATCTGGAAGTCAAAGGCTAAAAGGCAAAGTCCTGAGACTGCAAGTCTGCATTTCCACTGGGGCAGTCAGAGTCCATGAGTCCGTGAATCACACCCAAAGATGGCCTGTCCTGGCGTTGGAGGCCCGTCTGCGTGTGTGTGAGTGGGAGGGAGGGTGGGAAGAGGCTTATTTTGGGGTTGGAGGCCTGTCTGTAAGTGTGAATGGGTGGGAGGGTGGGAGAGGCCTGTCCTGGGTTTGAAGGCCTATCCATCTGTGTGAGTGGGTGGGAGGAGGCCTGTCTATGTGTGTGAGTGGGAGGGAGGGTGGGAAGAGGCTTATCCTGGGTTTGGAGGCCTGTCTGTAAGTGTGAATGGGTGGGAGGGTGGGAGAGGCCTGTCCTGGGTTTGAAGGCCTATCCATCTGTGTGAGTGGGTGGGAGGAGGCCTGTCTATGTGTCTGAGTGGGAGGGAGGGTGGGAAGAGGCTTATCCTGGGTTTGGAGGCCTGTCTGTAAGTTTGAATGGGAGGGAGGGTGGGAAAGGCCTGTCCTAGGTTTGAAGGCGTGTGTGTGTGTGTGTGTGTGTGTGTGTGTGTGTGTGCGCGCGCGCGTGGGAGGGTGGAACAGGGCTTGATTTTCAATTGTTGTGTAGTTTTGTTGGTGTGACTGGACACAGAATGCAGGACACAGGACTTCTGATCTGGCATTGTTCTGCTGAACATTGTGGACGTGTTATGTTGCCGCCAGAATGTGTAGCAACATTTGTGGGCTGCCCCCAGCTCATCCTTGGGCTGTGTTGGTTGTTAACGCAAATGACGCAGTTCACTATATGTTTTGATGTACATGTGGTAAATAAATGAATCTAAAACTTACATCTTAAAACTTCCACAAGAGTTAAATCTATGTAACTCTCTGTTACACACCAGACGTTTAATTCAGTAACCCAAACTAGAATAAGTAAGGACATACTGCTGAGGCTTTATAAGGTATTGTTCAGACTATATTTGGAGTATTGTGAGCAGTTCTCAGTCCTGTAGTTAAGGAAAGATATGCTGGACTGGTGATGGTTCAGAAGAGGTTCACAGAAATGATCCCAAGAATATCCCAGCACATCCCAACACATTGATGGAATTCCAAAGAAGGCACGCCAGCAGCTATATTTGATTAGGAGTTTGAGAAGGTTTGGTAAGTCACCAGAGACTCCAGCAAATTTCTACAGATGTCCTGTGGAGAACATTCCGACTGGTTCCGTCACCGTGTGGCACGGAGGCGGCACTGCACAGGATCGGAAAAAGCCTCGGAGCGTTGTAAACTCAGTCAGGCCCATCACGGGCACTTGCCTCTCCACCTTTGAGGAACTCTTCTAAAGGCAGCGCCTCAAGAGGGTGGCACCCATCACCGAGGACCTTCACCATCCAGTATGCTAGTTGATCCACCATCTTCTCATCACTACTTTCAGGGAGGAGGAACAGAAGGCTGAAGACCCACACTCATCAATTTAGGAACGTTTCTTCTCTGCCATCAGAGGCCGTTTTGGGGCTCATGTTGCATGTGTTCCTGGATTCTGGTTACCCTGTTTTTAAAACGCGAGAAACTCTTTTCTTTTTTGCTGTTTAGGAGCTGTTTGATCAGGGCAATCGATGCGGACCGGGGCACTTTGGTGAAGCATGGCCCTGTGTCCTGAAATGGCTGACAGTGTGGCGCTGAACTGAACTAAACTGATTACTACCGGTTTGATGTTTTTTATTCTATGTGTTGCTTGTTCGCTTTTGGGCAGTTAGTTCTTTTTTTTCACACGTTGGATGTTTGATGTTTTCTTGAATGAGCTCCATGGTTGTTTCTTTTTGTTGTGGCTACCTGTGGGAAGATAAATCTCAGAGTTTTATTCTGTACACATACTTTGAATCTTTGAGTTGTTGTTGCAGAATCCTGCAACACTAACTGTCACAAGGACTTAGTCGGGGAGAGGAAGTGTAGGGGAAATCTGAAAGTCCTCACGAGTCCTGGCAGGTGCTGATACAAATATTTCACTGTGGTTTCTGACTCATTCAGTCTCACACAGGCCAAGCGCTATGGTTGCTGGCATGTCTACTTATGAGCACCAAATTTAGAATTGAACCCGGGTCCCCGGAGTTGTACTGCTTCACCCAGCTATCAACTGACACTGGGTTATCTTTCCCCTTCTCTCTGTCACTCACTGCTTGTATACCCACTGCATACTTACACTCAGTGGTAACTTTATCAGGTATCTCCTGTACCTGATAAAGTGTCCACTATCTGTTCATGGTCTTCTGCTGCAGTAGCCCACCCACCCCAATGTTCGGCACATTGTGTGTTCAGAGATGCTCTGCTGCACACCACTGTTGTAACGCCTGGTTGTCTGAGTTACTGTCACCTTCCTGTCAGCTTGAACCAGTCTGTCCAATCACCTCTGATCTCTCTCATTAACAAGGCATTCTCGCCCACAGATGTTTTTTCTTTTTGCTTTTCACACCGTTCTCTGCAAACTCGAGAGACTGCTGTGCATGAAAATTCCAGGAGATCAGCAGTTTCTGAAATACTCAGGCCACCCTGTCTGGCACCAACAAACATTCCATTGTCAAAGTTATTTAGATCACAGCTCTTCCCCAGTCAGAAGTTTGGTCTGAACAACAACTGAACCCTTTGAACATGTCTGCATGCTTTTATGTATTGAGTTGCTACCACATGATTGGCTGATTAGATATTAATGAGCAGGTATACAGGTGTACCAAATGAAGTGGCCACTGAATGTACATAAATGTTGTGTCCAGTGTATCCTCAGTGATGAGCCATTGGGGCATGAATTCTTGTGACTAACCAGGTCTCTCTTCCTTGAACTTCTATTTCCCTGATTTCTCCTCCCACTTCCCTCTTTTTCCATTCCCTTTTCTGGTTACTCTCTCACCTCTTCTCTTCTTACTTGTCCATCAAATCCCTTTGGGTCCCCTTCCCTTTCCCTTTCTTCCATGTTCCGCTCTCCTCTCCCATTAGCTTCCTTCTCCTTCTGCCTTTTCCACCTATCATCTTCCAGCTTGTACTCCTCCTCCTCCTCCCACCTTCTTATTCTGGCTTCTTCCTTCCCTTCCAGTCCAGCTGAAACATCAGCTGTTTATTCCCCTCCATAGATGCCGCCTGACCTGCTGAGTTCCTCCAGTAAATTGTATGTATCGCATTGGATTTCCGGCATCTGCAAAATTTAAACGTGAGAGGTTCTGTAGGTGCTGGAGATCCAGAACACCGCACGCAGAATGCTGGAGGAACTCAGCAGGTCAGGCAGCATCTATGGAGATGAATAAAGAATCCGTGTTTTGGGTGAAACGTGCAATCTGCAGAATCTTTGGTGTTCATCTCCAGTTAATCTCTTGTTGCTGACAGCTGAGCTCCTTTTAGCATCAAATACCACGATCATACAAACATCGTTCAGCCGTTCTCAGTGCTTTTAGTGTGTTTGATAATAAGCACTCGAAGGCCCCGAGGACAGTGCGCAGGTGCACAGAGCCTCTGTTACAGCAGTGTTGTCCATATTACAGTTCCTTCTATACTGTGAGACGTATCGGCAGGCCAGGCAAGTAAATTTGTGGTTAAGTTAGCAAATCATTCTGCCTATTGCACTGTCATTCCTTTGTTTCTCTCTTTCTCACTCTCTGGCTTGTTTTCTTTCCACTCACTCTCTCATTTGCTCTGTCTTTTTCTCGCTCTCCTCAATCTCTCACTTTCATTTTTCCTCTCACTCTTTCTCTCCCTCATTCTCACTTTCGTCCAGTCTCTCTCCCTCTTCCTCTCCGCTCCCTCTCCCTCTTTCTCCCTCTCTCTCCCCCACCCTCTCTCTCTCTCTCTCTCTCTCATCCGTTCTTTTCTGTTATCTCAGCTCACACAGAGCTTTGCTCCTCATGGGGTCTGCTGGTATCCTAAACTTCCAATTATCTGTTGGAATTTTTAGTCACCAGTTATCATCTGTTCATCTGCCTGGCTCTCTTGATGAGGGTGTAGTTGTCCAATGTTGATCTGTACAGTTGGCCAGTGTAGATGTGTACAGTCGGCCAGCATTGATATGTACAGTCGGCCAGTGTAGATGTGTACAGTCGGACAGTGTTGATGTGTACAGTCGGCCAGCATTGATATGTACAGTCGGACAGTGTTGATGTGTATAGTTGGCCAGTGCTGGTATGTACAGTCAGCCGGTGTTGATGAGTACAGTCAGCCAGCATTGATGTGTATTGTTGGCCAGTGCTGATGTGAGTGCAGTCTTATGATCTTATGGTCTAAGGAGCTATCATGGACTTGATGGGTTGAGTGTCCTCTCCAATTCTGCAAATCATATGATTTTCTCCTTCCCTACAAAGATCAATCTAATACTTTCCTCCTAAGGATCCCTTCACTTTTCTAGCTTCCATGTGCCTATCTAATAGTGCCTTAAATATCCCGAATGTATCTGCCACTACCCCCAGCTGGGCATTCCATGTTCCCACCAATCTCTGTGTCAAAACCTTACCTCTGATATTCCCCCCAATATGTTCCTCCAATCACCTTAAAATTATACCCCTCGTATTATGATGAATTATGTTGGAGTAATTAAAAGGGCGTGGCGCGTGGCCAAGTGGTTAGGGCGTTGGGCTCACGATCTGACGGTTGTGGGATCGAGTCTCGGCCAAGGCAGCGTGTTGTGTCTTTGAGCAAGGCACTTAACCACACACTGCTCCAGTCCAACCAGATGAAAATGGGTACAGGCAAATGCCGGGGGTTAACCTTGCGATAGACTGGCGTCCTTTCCGGGCGGGGGGGGGGGGTCTCGTACTCTCAGTCTTCACGCCACAGAAGCCGGCATAAGCGCCAGCCTGATGGGCCGCAAGGCTCGGGACAGACTTTATCTAATTAAGAGGGCAGAAGTGCGTGGGTTCAGAAATCTCAGGGCTGGAAAAGTTGATAAAGATAAAACAATCTAGATTAGCTTTGTCACTTGTATATCGAAAACTGAAACACACAGTGAAAGTATCATTTGAGTCAACAAACCATCGCTGTCCGAGGATGTGCTGGGGTCAGCCCACAAGTGTCGGTATGCAGACATGTTTCCGATGCCCACAACTCACTAACCCTAACCGGTACATCTTTGGACTGTGGGAGGATACGCACACGGTCAGTGGGAGAATGTGCAAACTCCTTACAGAGTCCGGCAGAAAAAGAACCCTGATTCTAGATCGCTGGCACTGCACAGTGTTACACTAACATAGCGGGCTGCCCAGCGCAGCCCTACAATCCTCACTGGTTTAACTTCACACAGATGATGAATTTCACTGTTTGATTTGATGTTTCAATGTAAAAGTGACAAACAGAGCTAATCTCTTAATGCTTTCACCCCAACCTTCTGTTGTCTACAACCAAGATTATTTGCATATTTATTGGACTACGGCACAAAATAGGCCCTCCTGGACTGCAAGCTGTTCAGCCCAGCAATCCCCTGATCAACCCAGGCCTAATCACGGGGCAATTTACCATAACCAATTAACCTACCAACTGGTACGTCCTTGGACTGTGGGAGGAAGACCATGAGGTCAAGGGGCGAAAGTACAAACTCCTTATAGATAGAGATGAAAATTGAACCCAGTTCGCTGGCTTTCTGCTAACCACGACACTACCATATCAACCCATTCTACGAAATCACTGTAGATGCCATGTGACTTAACCTTCTGGGTCAGCCTACCAGCAGGGACCTTGACAAATGCTTTACTGAAATCCCTGCAGACAAGATCCACTGCCCTAGCCTAACCAATCTCATCATTTCCTTAAAGAACTCAACCAAGTTTGTAAGACATGACCTTCCCCACAGAAAGCTGTGCAGACTATGTCTAATAAATCAGTGATCTTCCAAATATGGCCACATGCTGGTCTCCAAGAATCCTCCTGAGTAATTTACTGTACAGTTTTTTATTATTATGTCTTGCAATGTACTGCTGTTACATACCAACAAACTTCACGACATATGCCAATGATATTAAACCTGAGTCTGATTCTGATTTGTTACAACCTCATTGAAACATAGAGTCAAATGCATCGTTCTGTATCCAGAGAATTCAATGAGGGTTGTGCTGGTGTCGCTACGTTTCCAGCCCCAACACAGCTTGCCCACAACATACAAACCCTGACCGCACATCTTTTGAACGTGAGAGGAAACCGGAACACCCAGAAGAAACCCAGACGGTCGTGGGGAGAACGTACAAACTCCTTACAGGCAGCCGCAGGAACTGAACCCCGATTTGGTGCGGTAACATGTTGCACTAACTGCTACACTAATGTGCTGCCTTACCCTGGTGAAAGGATCACTGGCCTATAATTTTCTTGATATCTCTATTTCCCTTCTTAAACAGAGGAATGACACTGACTATTCTCAAATCGCCTGTGGCTAAAGGAGAAATAATGATCTCCACCATGGCCTCAGGAATCTCCTCTCTTGCCACTCTCAATTACCAGGGAAGGGTCCCATCAGGCCCGGGGACTTGAAAACGGGTTTGCTCTTTCCTGATATCAACATGCCCTAAAATATTGCTATACCCTTCCCTGTTCTAACTATGATGTAGAGTTAGAGTCATGGAGCCATAGAGTGCTACAGCACAGAAACAGGCCCTTTGGCCCATCTAGTCCATGCCAAGTTGTCATTCTGCTGAGTCCCGTCGATCTACACCTGGACCGTCACCCCCGTAACCCTCCCATCGATGTACCTATCAAAAACTTCTCTTAAATGTTGCAATCAGACCCACATCCGCCACTTCCGCGGGCAGCTCGTCCACTCCCTCAACATCTTCTGAGTGAAGAAGCTCCCCCTCGGGTTTCCCTTCATCTTTCACCCTTAACCTATCATGTCCCTATAACTCCAGTCCACAAGTCCCCGGCAACATCCTTGTTGAGCTCTAAGCTGTGGAATTAGTCTAAAAAACGTTTCAAATTTGCTTTATTGAAGATGATTTACCCATAAGACCGTAAGACATAGGAGCAGAATTAGGCCATTCAGCCCATTGAGTCCACTCCGCCATTTCATCATGGCTGATTTACTATCCCTCTTAACCCCATTCTCCTGACTTCTTTCTGGAACCTTTGACACCTTGTTAATTTGAGCCTAAACCTCTGGTTTAAGTATATCCAGTGATTTCACAGCTAATTGTGGCAATCAATTCCACGGAGTCAATACCCTCTGGCTAAAGAAACTTCTCCTCATCTCTGTTCTAAAGGGTTGCCCTTGTAATCTGAGGCTGTGCCGTCTGGTCCTGGACTCTCCCACTATAGGAAACATCCTCTCCACATTCACTCTATCTAAGTCTTTCAATATTCAATAGGATTCAATGAGGTCCCCCTTCATTCCTCTAGACTCCAGCGAGTATAGGCCAAAAGCCAACAAGTGCTGATCATACGTTAACACAAGAGATTAATGCAGATGTTGGAATCGTGCAATTCAAGAAAGCCCTCCCTGCAACCAGAGAACTCAATGCTCCTCTGCGGCCTAACACCACAGACAGAGAGGCTGGTAAAATGACAAATAATTAAATAGAACTGTGCATTTTCACTCCACTGCGCACTAAAATAGTTAGTTATGGGGAGAACCCCTGTTTGATATGCCATAGAAAATGACGGACAATTCTTGTTAATCGTCTGGCATTTGAGAAAGTTCTGAAGAGAAAAATTAAATCACTCAACCAATCCAGCAATATCGAGTCAATGATCAAATGCTGTCTGATTATTTCAGCTGTGGGAGTTTCATTCCTGAGTAAAACGGAGACAACATTTCCCTGAGACAAGTTTCTCATGATCTACTTCGATTCACACCCTCCGCAGTACTGTGCATGCCGACTGATATCTGATCAATCTTCATGTGGAAACACTTACTATGTCACAATGTCACTATTTCACTTCCGCTGTGGTCTTCTGGGAATTGCATTTTTATCATTTATATTGGAGATCTGAAATACAATTAGTACTGATAGAAAGGACTTCCATTGAGGCTGTCTCAGGATTTAAAGTTCAGAGTAAATTTATTACCAAAGTACATACAGTATACATCACCATATACAACCAGAGATTCACTTTCTTGTGGGCATTCTCTATAAATCCAAGAACCATCGAACCAATGAAAGATTGCTCCCAGCAGGGCAGAGAAATATCCAATGTGCAAAAGGCAATAAACTGCAAATGTAAAAGAAAAAAGATAATAATACAATAAATAAGCAATAAATATTGAGAACATGAGGTGGTGTCCTTGAAAGTGAGTCCACAGATTGTGGGAATATTTCATTGATAGGAAAAGTGAAGTTGCGTGAAGCAACACACGTACTGGCATAATTTACATATTTACTGGCATAATTTACATATTACTATTTAACTATTTATGGTTCTATTACTATTTATTATTTATGGTGCAACTGTAACAAAAACCATTTTCCCCCGGGATCAATAAAGTATGACTATGACTATGACTATAAAATTTGCTGGTGAACGCAGCAGGCCAGGCAGCATCTCTAGGAAGCGGTGCAGTCGACGTTTCAGGCCGAGACCCTTCGTCAGGACTAACTGAAGGAAGAGTTAGTAAGAGATTTGAAAGTGGGAGGGGGAGGGGGAGATCTGAAATGATAGGAGAAGACAGGAGGGGGAGGGATGGAGCCAAGAGCTGGACAGGTGATTGGCAAAAGGGATATGAGAGGATCCTGGGACAGGAGGCCCAGGGAGAAGGAAAGGGGGGGGGGAACCCAGAGGATGGGCAAGGGATATAGTCAGAGGGACAGAGGGAGAAACAGGAGAGAGAGGGAAAGAATGTGTGTTATATAAATAAATAACGGATGGGGTACGAGGGGGAGGTGGGGCATTAGCGGAAGTTAGAGAAGTCAATGTTCATGCCATCAGGTTGGAGGCTACCCAGACGGAGTATAAGGTGTTGTTCCTCCAACCTGAGTGTGGCTTCATCTTTACAGTAGAGGAGGCCGTGGATAGACATATCAGAATGGGAATGGGACGTGGCATTAAAATGTGTGGCCCAGTGACGAAGGGTCTCGGCCCGAAACGTCGACTGTACCTCTTCCTAGAGATGCTGCCTGGCCTGCTGCGTTCACCAGCAACTTTTATGTATGTTGCTTGAAATTCCAGCATCTGCAGATTCCCTCGTGTTTGAGTGAAGCTATCACCCTTGGTTCAAGAACCTGGTGGCTGAGTGGTAATAAATGTTCCTGAACCAGGTGGTGTGAATTCTCAGGCTCCTGTACTTTCTTCCTGATGGCAGCAGTGAGCGTAGAGCATGGCCTGGGTGGTGGGAGTCCCTGATGATGTATACTGCTTTCCTGCAACAGCACTCCGTGTAGACGTGCTCAGTGCTGGTGGTGGGGGTTTACCCGTGATGGACTGGGCCGTATCCATTAGCATTTCCAGACCAGATTAAAGTTTTGAGGCTCTGAGGTGGGAGATGAGGCCAGTGTAGGAGCCACGGACTCTGCCACAGAGGTGGCTGGTGGATAGATAGTGAGGGCGGGTGGTGGATCCATTCCTTCCATCACTTACCTTCTGAGATGTCAGTAGAACTTCCGTTGATCCTCCTGTTCCATTCTGGTCACCCCATTATGGGAAGGACGTGGGAGCTTTCGAGAGGGTGCAGAGGAGATTTACCGGGATGCTGCCTGGATTAGAGAGCATGTGTTATGAGGAAATGTTTGGCGAGCTGGGGCTTTTCTCTTTGGAGCGAAGGAGGGTGAGAGGCGATGAGATAGAGGTGTACAAGAGAGATAGAGGCATAGATAAAGTGAAGAGCCAGAGCATTTTACTCAAGGCAAAAATGGATAATATGAGAGGTCATCCTTTGAAGGAAAGCGTAGGAGGGATGTTCATTTGTTCATTATGTGCCATGTTGTATAATGTGGGCGATTGTTCTTGGCAAAATTTTCTACTGCAGTGGTTTGCCATTGCTTTCTCCTGGGCAGTGTCTTCACCCCAGCCATTACAAATACTCTTCAGAGATTGTCTGCCTGGCGTCAGTGGTTTTTGTGATCTACACCGGCTGCTTATACGACCATCCACCACCTGCTCCCGTGGCTTCACGTGACCCTGATCAGGGGCTAAGCAGGTGCTACACCTCGCCCAAGGGTGACCTGCAGGCTAGCGGAGGGAAAGAGTGTCTTATACCTCCTTTGGTAGAGGCCAAACCACCCATATAAGGGCGATAAAAGAGGTAAATTTTTTACACAGAGAGTGGTGGGTACATGGAACATACTGCATGCAGTGATGGTACCGGTAGATACATTAGGAGCATTTAGGAGACTCTTAGAGATGCAAATGGATGATAGAGAAGTGGAGGGCTATGTGGGAAGGTTGGTTTGGGTTAAACATTCAGCACAACCTGTACTGTGATGTACTGTTCGATGCTTTGTGTTCATCCCACACAAATAAAACCATCTCTTCCTTTCCATGGTGCACAGAAACAGAAGAAGTTCGGCTCAGTTTCTGTCCCTATCCCCCACCATTCTGTTAGGTTCTGGACTGACTCTCCAGAGGATAGCATGGACAAGATGGGCTGAACGGCCTGTTTCCCTGCTGTAGGTTTCAAACACTCTATGTTCTGATGGTGTCTCCACTGAAGCCTACCAGTGTTATATGACCATAACAGGGTAGCAGCAGGGTAAAGTTAGTCCTGGTTGGGTTACCAGAACAGCAGAGCACAGTACAGACCCTTCAGCCCAAGATGCTTTGTCAACCCTTTAACATATTCTAAGATCGATCGAACCCTTCCCTCACACACTGCCGTCTAATTTTCTTTCATCCTATCTGAGAGTCTCTAAAATGTCCCGAAGTTCAGGAAAAAGGCCCTGAGGTAAATGATGAGCTGGGATTGTACTAAATGGTGGAGCAGAAACAAGGGGCCGATTGGCCTAAATCTGTACCTTATGTCCTTCAATGTGAGTGGACCTTCCATCCTTCTCATGTCCCTCAGCTAATCTGACTGACAGCACAGGACTGGTGGTTTCTGTCGTGTCTGACAATGACAGGAAACCTGTGCAGGAGAGTTTTTACAGTGGAAAAGGTGCTGCAGTGGGGCATCTCCACTCTCCCAGCCTCAGCAGTCCAAGTCCAGTGATGCGAACCAGCATCAGTTGCTGTGGATGACCATGACGTCTTCTGCACCTTTCATGCCCTTCGCTCTCCACGGAGCTTTGCAGAACCACCCTCCCAGGCCGCTGGATCTCACTGTAGGTCTCATCCGCTCGGTCCGCTGGAGTTGACGTACATGCTAGGACTGGCATGTCCCTGTCTCACTGGGGTATGAGGCTGCTGGCTTCCCTTGCCTGGTTGAGCCCTTCTGTCCGGGGTGAACTGGGGCTGCAGCTGCTGTCCCATGCAAACAGCTACCTGGAGCCACGGCCGAGAGCTGAGTGTCCAGTGGGGACCAAAGGTGAGGGAACTGCCCCAGAACGGACATGACAAGCCCCTTTACCAGAGATGCTAACCCTCCCTGGACACCCAAACACCCCACAGGGTAACTACCTCCGTGTTATTTGTGGGGTGAAGATCCTTGCTTAGTGTTACTCCAATCTGAAAGAGGCACAAAACTTATTGCTTCACGATCATTTTATTAAGTGTTGATAGAACAAAGGAAATTGAATCGGACAGTGACAGGAGCAGAAGCTAAGATAAAGATGGTACTGACCTTGGAGTGCAGTTCTTCTATAGCCATAGATAAGGAGAATTCCATTCAAATTTGTAGATAAGAGTTAACCAATGAGATAGCACCTATTCAAATAGTGCAGTACCAAGAGAAGCCTCCAGAATCGTACCAACATAGCCTTGGGGCACATTGAACTTGCATAGACACCCTATGACCACTGGGAAGCTTGCAGAGAGTGTCCTGACGAAGGGTTCTGGCCCGAAACGTCGACCGATCTTCTCCACGGATGCTGCCCGACCTGTTGAGTTCCTCCAGCATGTTGTGAGTGTTGCAGAGACATCTGTTACATGTATATAAGAATGACTTCAAAGTTCAAAGCAAATGTTATTATCAAAATGCATGTACGTCACTGTATACAACCCTAAGATTCATTTTCTTGTGGGCTTACTCAATAAATTTATAGAATAATAACTACAACAGAATCAATGAAAGACCACACAACTTGGTTAGTCAATCAGAGTGCCGAAGACAACAAATTCTGCAAATACAAAAATAAATAAATAATAATAAATAAATAAATAATCAACAAATATCGAGACTATGAGCTGAAGAGTCCTTGAAAGTGAGACCATAGGTTGTATTGGTTGTATGCTTGTGTGGTGCGAGTGTGTGTGTGTGTGTGTGTGTGTGTGTGTGTGTTTGTTTGTGTCTCTGCGTGTGTGCCTGTGCCTGTGTGTATGTTTGTACGTGTGAGTGCATGTGTCTCTGTATGAATGTGTGTGTCTGTCTGTGTCTGTCTGTGTGTGTCTGTGTGTCTGTGTGTGTGTATGTTCTATTTACAGTATCTGTGTTTTTTTTATTTGGAAGGAAGATCTTATATTACATCGTCGGTGCAAAAGTGACAAGAGTGTTTCTGCTCTCTGTTGCTGGAGGCTTATTTCCAGCTCCAGCCTGGGTAACCTATTCTGACAACATTGCTGAACTTACGTAACGTAAAAGCTGCATTTGTGTCAACAACCAACACAGTCCGAGGATGTGCTGG
Source organism: Mobula hypostoma (assembly GCF_963921235.1). NCBI lineage: Eukaryota > Metazoa > Chordata > Chondrichthyes > Myliobatiformes > Myliobatidae > Mobula > Mobula hypostoma. Next base: position 5,677,396 of record NC_086109.1, on the reverse strand, counting down.
GGGCAGCTCACAAATGTCATCATGCTTCCGGTGCTAACATAGTATGTCATCAGTTTACTAATCCTAAACCATACGCCTTTGGAATGTGAGAGGAAACCAGAGCACCCGGAGGAAACCCACACAGTCACAAGAAGAATGTACAAACCCCTTACATACGGCGGTGGAATTGATTATACTACCCACTGCATTATCATGCCAATGTAGACAGCATCTTGCCAGGCTGTATCTCAGCCTGGTACAGCTACTGCTCTGCTCCGGGCTGACAGGGACTGGTAAACACTACCCAGTCTATCCCAGGCTCTGCTTCCATCCATCCCGACCATCTTCACCATGTGTTGCTTCAGGTACATTGATTTAGATGATAATGTGATAAACTACATCAGCAAATTTGCAGATGACACCAAGATTAGAGGATGTTTCCTATAGTGGGTGAGTTTAGAACCACAGCTTCAGAATAGAGAGATGTCCGTTTGGAACCGAGATGAGGAGGAATTTCTTTAGCCAGAGGCTGGTTAATCTGTACAGTTCATTGCCTCAGACGGCTGTGGAGGCCAAGTCATTATGTATACTTAAAGAGGAGGTTGATAGACTCTTGACCAGTCAGGATGTGAAAGTTTACGGGGAGAAGGCAGGAGAATGGGATTGAGAGAGATGATGGAATGGTGGAGCCGAATGCCCTAATTCTACTCCCACATTTTATGAACAACACGGCGCTAAATTGAACTGAACTGAACTACACTGAACATTCCTGGACTCTGTGGTTTGATGTTTTATATTCTGTGCTTTTCACTGGTTTTTTGCCACTTGCACAATTTGTGCTTTTTTTTTCATGCTTTGGGTGTTTGATGTTTTCTTTCAATGGTTTCCATGGTGCTTCTTTGTTTTGTGGCTGCCTATGGGGAAGACAATCTCAGGGCTGTATGCTGCATACATACATACAGGGTTGTATGCTGCATACATAAACGTACTTTGGATCTTTGAATCTTATTAACACAAGAGATTCTATAGATGCTGGAAATCTAGAGTAACACATACAAAATGCTGGATCAGTCCTGATGAATGGTCTCGGCCTGAAATGTCTTTAGCTGTTTATTCACTTCCACAGACGCTGTCTGACCTGCTGAGTTTGTATGACAATTAACTAATCTGAATCTTTAGTTAATGCTGGATCCAACCGTTTAATTCTTAGATGAGACTGCTTAATTGTTACTTTCTTTGAATTTAACAATTAATTATCAAGCAGATAATTAATCTGCTTGTAAAATGCAAGCATACAACCAATACAACCTACAGACTCACTTTCAAGGACTCTTCATCTCACGTTCTTGATCTTTATTGCTTATTTATTTATTATAAATATTTATTTCTTTTTGTATTTCAAAAGCTTGTTGTCTTCTGTACTTTGGTTGAATGCCCAAGTTGGTGCAGTATTTCATTGATTCTGTTTTGGTTATTATCCTATGGATTTATTGAGACAATGAATCTCAGGGTTGTATTTAATGACATATACAGTATGTACTTTGAGAATAAAACTTGTTTTGAACTTTGAAGTAGTTCTTGTATGCATGTGTCAGATGTCTATGCAAGCTTCCTAGTGGTTATATGTCTACGCAAGTTCAAAGGCTGCAAAATTGTAAATGTCATTCCACTTGTCAAGAAGAGGCGGAAGAAAGGGTGGCCTTTTTCGTGTCCTGCACGTTGTGCAGCTCAAAGTTCAAAGTTCAAAGTAAATTTATTATCAAAGCCCGTAGACGTTACTACCTTCAGATTCATTTTCTTTCAGACACTTACATGAAAAAAAAGGAAATACAATCGTAAATGCACAAGATTCTGCAGATGTCAGAAATCCGGAGTAACACACACAAAATGCTGGAGGAACTCAGCAGGCCAGGCAGCATCTATGGAGAAGAATAAAAAGCCAATCTTTCGGGCTGAGACAATAGATGTTTGTTATAAAGTATACACAAACTGAAAACAAAAACAAAAACACGAGAAGATCTGCAGATGCTGGAAATCCAAACCAACACACACAAAATGCTGGAGGAACGCAGCAGGTCAGGAGCACTGATGGAAAAGAGTAAAAAGTCGATGTTTTGGGCCGAGACCCATCATCAGGACTGGAAAGGAAACAATGTGCAAACAAGACAAACTGGAAACAAAAATAAGACTGAAAACATGAGGCATAGCTCACTCCTGACTGCCTGTTATGTTACTGCATTTAGGGTAGTAATGAAGACCCGCTATCTCTGTCTGTTCTTGGCCAATTTTGGTCTTGGTCTTGGTGGTGTTCAGGGCTTCCTTCCTCGCGTCAGTAGCTTCCTCTCGGCTTTCACCACAGTCAATCATGCAAGTCTCAGGTGGGGATGCGGGAATGCCTCACACACAATGTAGGGGGAGTCTTCATTGCTGTTTCTGTAAGTTTTTGTAAGTGTAGTTTGACCAGTCGGGGTTGTTAGCCCTGAGCTGAACCCCTGAACCTGGAGGACCAGTGAACCACTCTTGGTCGGGTCTATACCCTTTGACCTGTTTGGCATGGGTGACCCTACCAAAAGCCAAAGTATAAAGGCCTGACTCCAGCCAGCACAGCTCTCTGGAGCATTGGGGCACGCAAGCCTCCAAACCCCACGACAAGCTTGTGGTCCTCTTGGAGGGTGAGTTGTAAAGTGTCTTGGAAAATGAGTCTGAGGGAATGTCAAATTTGGTTCTTTGTGATGCGATGAAATCTTTTCTTAGAGGACAGACAATTTCATATTCAGTAGGTTCAAGAAGGAAAACTAAGGCAGAATTTTTACTGATCACTAATAGGATTAAAGAAATAGATAAAGTTTATTCAGTAACGCCTAGTGAAGATCTCTTTAAGGAAAGGGTGGAACTCCAAGCACAACGTGATTTGCTTTTGACTTTTTGCATTGAACAGCAACTTCTTAAATCCAAAAGCCAATTTTATATACATGGAGACAGGTCAGGCAAATTATTAGCTGGTCAGTTAAGAGCAAATATGGCTAGAAGGCAGATCCTGAAAATACGAAGACCTGATAGAACTGCAACGGTAGATCTTTATCAAATTAACAAGATATTTATGGATTTCTACTCTAACCTTTATGAGTCTGAATTTTCAAATAATATTACATTTATGAATAGTTTTTTGCAAAAATTGAATATACCTAAAATCTCTATTCAAGATATGAATACATTAGCTGCAACTATTAAACAAGAGGAAATAGCAAGGGCTATATCCTCTCTCCAATCAGCTAAGGCTCTGGGACCGGATGGATATACAGTGGAATTTTATAAAACTTTTACTGATATACTTATACCTTACTTATGTCAAATTTTCACTGATTCTATATCCTCTGGGACTTTCCCGAAAACTTTCTATGAAGCTTCAATCTCTTTAGTTCCTAAAAAAGGTGAAGATTTATCTGAATGCGCCTCCTATAGACCAATCTCTCTATTGAATGTGGATTTTAAAATTCTCTCTAAGTTCTTGGCTAATAGACTTGAGAATATTCTACCTACTGTTATTTCCAATGACCAAACTGGATTTATTAAAAATAGATATTCACATTTTAACATTCAAAGATTATTAAATATTATTCACTCTTCTCCATCTAAAGAATCTGAATGTGTTGTTTCTCTTGATTCAGAGAAAGCCTTTGATAGGTTGGAGTGATCTTACTTATTTGAGGTTTTGGAAAGATTTAATCTTGGCCCGGGATTTATTTCCTGGATTAAATCATGCTCCTATGGCTGCTGTTATAACTAATAATCAAAAATCTCCCTATTTTAGATTACAGAGGGGTACTCGACAGGGATGTCCCCTTAGCCCTTTATTATTTAACTTGGCCTTAGAACCCCTTGGAATTGCTCTTAGAGATTCTAACACTGGTCAAGGTATCAAGAGAGGGGACAAAATACACAAGGTTTCGGTAAATGCAGGTGACCTATTAGTTTATATTTCAGATCCTAGGAGATCTATTCCTTCTATGTTATCTATATTTTCTGAATTCAGTAGTTTTTCTGGGTATAAATTAAATTTATATAAAAGTGAGTTATTTCCTATTAATAATTACTCAGATCCAAATCATCAAATACCTTTTACTATTGCTAAAAATTACTTTATTAAAATTACTAAAAATTTTAAGAATCTCTATACATATAGTCTTTTTCCATTAATTGGCTACACCAAACAAATACTTTCTAAATGGTCGTCTATGACATTATCATTAACAGGTCGAATTAATGCTATTAAAATGATAGTTTTACCAAAATTTTTATATATATTTCAGGCAGTTCCTTCCTTTGTTCCTAAAAAGTTCTTTGACAGAATAGATTCTATAATCTTATCTTATATTTGGAACAATAAAAATCCTAGATTGAGTAAACCCTTATTGCAGAAATTAAAAAAGGATGGTGGTATGGCTTTGCCTAACTTTAGAATGTACTATTGGGCAATTAATATTCGATATATTACTTTTTGGATTCACTATTCAGATATACATGGTTGGACTTGGAGATAAACTCGGTGAAAGGATTCTCTTTGGCCTCTTTACTGAGATCTCCTTTTCCCTTTTTGTTTTCTAAGATTAGTAGACAAGATTTTAATTCCATTATTAAACATACATTAAAAATTTGGTTTCAGTTTTGTAGATTCTTTGAGTTAAATAATTTTATTCTTTTTAGTAATATCTATCCCAATTATTTTTTTAAACCATCAATTTTGAATAAGGCCTTTTTAATTTGGAAAACCAAGGGAATAATAAGTTTTTCAGATTTGTTTTTAGGGAACTGTTTAATATCTTTTTCTCAGTATGTGGATAAATATGATTTATCTAATGAACACTTTTTTAGATATTTACAAATTAGGAAATTTTTACGTGGTTTGTTGCCAAATTATCCTTCTGCTTATCCACCTAATATGATAGATGCTCTCTTTCAGTTTAAACCATTTCAAAAAGGGTTGATAGCTATAATCTGTAAACAGTTATTGAACTCACGAATGATATCTAATGATAAAATTAAACGAGCTTGGGAATCGGAATTTCAAGAGTCATTTTCAGATCATCAATGGAGTAAAATTTTTTATTTGGTTAATGATTTGTGCCCATCATTCCTTGATACAGTTCAAGGTAGTGCATCGGGCCCATATGTCAAAGGATAAACTAGCACGTATTTTCTCCAATATCAATCCTATTTGTGACAGATGTAATACTGAGCTGGCCACTTTAACTCATAGGTATTGGTCTTGTATAAAGCTAGATAACTTTTGGAGAGATGTTTTTAAAATACTATCAAAGGTTTTGGATCTTGATCTACAACCTAATTTGCTTACGGCAATTTTGGGGATTATCCCATCGGAAGCAGGAAACATTCCTGTTTCCATTCAACATATGATAGCCTTTTCGACCTTACTGGCTAGGAGGCTTTATTGAAGTGGAAGGATTCTAATCCACATGCTGTCTTTTATTGGCTCTCCTCCATTATGTTCTGCTTAAGTTTAGAGAAAATAAGAAGTCAGACATTTGATACATCCTTTAAATTTGAGCAAATCTGGCGACCTTTTATTCAATATTTTCATTTAATTTGATTTATTACTCTTTCAATCTTATTTTTCGAAGTTTTAGATTTGATCAGAAAGCCTTTCTTTCTTTTTTTTTGGTCGTATCCCCAAAATGGACTGCCCAGTCCCTTTTTCTGTTATTTTGTTTTTTTTTATATAGTGTAGTGGGTTTTTTCCCTCTTCACTTAAAACTCAATGTTTTTTCTTTTCTCTTCATAAACTGATAAGAGGAGAATTGCTATTTTCATTTTTTTATTATCTATTTTATACTAGTTTAACAATATCTATGATTTTGACAATGTTTATCTTAATCTCGGTTTATATTATTACTGATATATATATTTGAGATAATTCTCCTCTTGATTGTATTTATGCTCCTTTTAAATCAATAAAAAGATCAATAAAGAAGGAAAAGGAAAGTGAGTCTGTAAGTCATGGAATTAGTCTAGACATGTGGTGAGTGAAGTTATTCACACTGGTTCAGGAGTGGATGATAGCAAGAGAGGTAGGAGGGACCAGATCAAGGTTGTGAAATCCAACGTGCCCAGCAGGGTGGGAAGATTATTTTCGGTAAAGGAGGCTCCACCCACATTTACATAGCTCGGCTGAAACACTGACGTTCATGTTTTCCAAAAAAAGTGTGTTCATTTCTGTCACATCTGACATCATTAACGCACCTGCATCTCTGCAATGCATTTGTTATGGTAATTTTAAACAGATTTCTATTTCACCCTTTATCCTGCTGATGGTATATCTCCCACCCATTATCTGCATGGACTCAGAATTATGCCCAAGGAGTGGGAGTCGGCCATAAATTGGAATCAGAAGTTAGTGTCGGTAAACCAAGTTGACCAATTCAGGCAAATGTGCAACTCTACACCCTCTTCTCGTTACTATCATCAGGGATGAGGTACAGGAGACTGAAGACATACTCTCAGTGCTTTAGGAATGATTTCTTCCCCTCTGCCATCTGATTTCTGAAAGGTCATGTTGAAGTTTTACAAGATGCTAGTGAGGCCTAATTTTGAGATATTGTGTGCAGTTTTGGTCACCGACACAGGAAAGATGTCAATAAGGTTGAAAGAGTACAGAGAAAATTTACAAGGATGTTGCTGGAGGATCTGAGTTATAAGGAAAGGTTGAATAGGTTAGGACTTTATTCCTTGGAACATAGAAGATTGAGGGAAGATTTGATAGCGGTATACAAAATTATGAGGGGTAGAGATAGGGTGAAAGCAAGCAGGCTTTTTTCACTAAGGTTGTGTTGGACTACAACTAGAGGTCAACTATGGGTTAAAAGTGAAAAGTGAAAAGTTTAAGAGGAGCATGAGGGGAAACTTCTTCACACAGAGGGTCGTGAGAGTGTGGAACGAGCTGCCAGCACAAGTAGTGCATACGAGCACGATTTCAATGTTTAAGAGAATTTTGGATAGGTACATGCATAGTAGAGGTATGGAGGGCTATGGTTTGGGTACAAGTCAGTGGGAGTTATCAGTTTAAATGGTTTGGCATGGATTAGATGGGCCAATTGGCCTGATTCTGTGCTGTACTTTTCTATGACTCTACGACTCTATGTCCACGAACCCCTGAACACTACCACATTTTCCCTCATTTGCACTGTCGCGCTCCTACAAAGCAACTAATTTCACCACATCAGGCTACTTAGATTCTGATTTGATATTACCGTTGCCTGGTCTGAGTCCTACCGCAAGGAAACATTCCCTTCAGCACAATTGGTCCATGCCTACCAAAATTTCACTTCTAACCTAGTCCTACTTGCCTGTGTGTGGCCCATAGCCTTCTAAACCCTCCCCATCTATACACCCGCCCAAGTGCCTTATGAATATTGTTAATGTACCTGCCTCAGCCATTTTCTCTGGCAGCTCCTTCCATATAGGAACACTCATTTGTTCCTTATACGCCGTGTCTTAAGGAATGATTGTTCTTGGAAATTTGTTCTACAGAACTGGTTTGCCATTGCCACCTTTTGGGCAGTGTCTTCACAAGACGTGTGAGACCAGCCATTATCAATACTCTTCAGAGATTGTCTGCCTGGTGTCAGTGGTCGCATAACCAGGACTTGTGATATGCACCAGCTGCTCATTCGACCATCCACCACCTGCTCCCATGGCTTCACGTGACCCTGATCGGGGGGGGCTAAGCGGGTGCTATACCTTGCCCCAGGGTGACCTACAGGCTAGCAGAGGCAAGGAGCACCTTCTGCCTCCCATTAGGAGAATAATACTGGCCAATGGGACTAGCTAGTATGAGGCAACTCAGTCAACGTGGGCCAGTTGGGCTGAGGGCCTGTTTCAGTGCCATCTGACTCCATAACCTGTCCAAATGTGATTTAAATGTTGTAATTGAACCGGCCTCAACCACGGTCTCTGCACCTTGTTCCACATACCACCTCCCTCTGCATGAAGAAGTTGCCTCTCAGGTCCCCTTTAAATTTTCCCACATTCACCTTAACCCTGTGCCCTCTAGTTTTGGACTCCCCTACTCTTGGGAGAAAAAAACTATGAGCATTCATGAAATTTAACTGATTCATGAAAGCAAAAGTGATTATGCTATCAGACTAACACACACAGAATGCCGGAGGAGCTCAGCAGGCCAGGCAGCATCTACGGAAATGAATAAACAGTCGACGTTTCAGGCCGAGACCCTTCTTTGGGACTAGAAAGGAAGGGGGAAGATGCCAGAATAAAAAGGTAGGGGGTAGGGGAAGGAGGATGGCTGGAAAGTGATAGGTGAAACCAGGTGGGTGGGAAAGGCCAAGGGCTGGAGAGGAAGGAATCTGACAGGAGAGGAGAGTGGACCATGGGAGAAAGGGAAGGAGGAGGGGACCAAGAGGAAGTGATAGGTCGGTGTGAAGTGAAAGGTCAGAGCGGGGAATAGAGGAAGGGGGAGAGTGGGGAATTGGTTCACCGGAAGGAAATATCAATGCTCATGCCACCAGGTTTGAGGGTACCCAGACAGAGTATGAAGTTTTGCTCCTCCACCCTGAGGGTGGCCTCATCTTGGCACAAGAGAACGCCGTGGATCAACATGTTGGAACGGAAATGGGAATCAGAATTAAAATGTGACGCGTTGGAACAGGAATGTCAAACTTCTCGTCAGTGCTCAGCAGGAAGAGGTGTTAGTGAAGAAAGTGAAGTTCTTATACTTAGCCAAAGGTAAAGAACGAGAACCGGAATCAAAATCCAAATCCAAACAGAAATCAGATTTGATATCACTGACATATGTCATGAAATATGATGTTTTGCAACAGCAGTGTATTGCAATACATAATAAATCAATAAATAACTAAGAAAAAATATATATAAATTAAATAAATAGTGCAAAAGAGAACAAAAAAAGAAAAAAATAGTGAGGTAGTGTTCATGGCTTCTGGGATCATTCTGAAATCTGATGGCAGAGGAGAAAAGCTGTTCCTAGATCATTGCGTGTATGTTTTCAAGCGACTCTACCTCCTCCCTGATGGTAGCAATGAGAAGAGGGCATGTCCTGGGTGACGGGGGTCCCGAATGATGGATGCCGCCTTCTTGAGGCATCAACTTTCGAAGATGTCCTTGATGGTCAGGAGGCTCGTGCCCATGCTGGAATTGGCTGGGTTTGCAGCTTTCTCCGATCCTGTGCAGTGGCCAGATAGTGACGCAATGGAACAATTGTCTTTTTTCCAAAACCGGAGCACTTCCAAGCACTTCACCAGCCAAAGAAACGCTTTTGAAATGTCCTCGTTTTGTTCTGTAGGAAATCCCACAGTTCAATTGTACTCAGCAGGACTCCAACAACAAGGAGCACGCACAGCGCGGCAGGAAGACATACATCATAGTACAATAGTCTCTGTTTTATTACTTCATACACTATTATTGCACATTGGTAAATTATTACTCTGTACTTTATTATTAGCTTATATCATTATTATTATATTTTTTATTATTATTGTGTGTTGGCATGTGGCCAAGTGGTTAAGGCATTTGTCTAGTGATCTGAAGGTCGCTAGTTCGAGCCTTGGCTGAGGCAGCGTGTTGTGTCCTTGAGCAAGGCACCTAACCACACATTGCTCTGCGATGACACCGGTGCCAAGCTGTATGGGTCCTAATGCTCTTCCCTTGGACAAGAATCGGTGGCGTGGAGAGGGGAGACTTGCAGCAGGGGCAACTGCTGGTCTTCCATACAACCTTGCCCAGGCCTGCGCCCTGGAAACCTTCCAAGGCACAAATCCATGGTCTCACAAGACGAACGGATGCCTATAATAATTATTACTGTTAAATGTATTTTTAAATGTTGCTGCTGTAATGAAATAATAAGCAATAAAGTATTTATTATTAATATTTATTAAAACGCTGGAGGAACTGAACTCAGCAGGTCAGTCAGCATCTACAGAGGGAAATGGACAGTTGGTGTTTCATCAGGACTGGAAAGGAAGGGAGCTGAAGCCAGTGAGATACAGTGAAAAGCTTGTCTTGTGTACTGTTCACTCAGATTAAATCATTACACAGTGCACTGAGGTGGAACAGGATAAAACAATAACAGTGCAGAACAAACTGTTACAACTACAGAGAAGGTGCAGGGCTGGTAGACAATAAGGTGCAAGATCATAACAAGGTAGACTGAGAGGTCACGCGTACGTCTTATCATACGAAGGAACTGTTCAACAGTCTTATAACAGCGGGTAGAAGACGTCCTTAAGCTTGGTGATGTGCACTTTCAGGCCTTTGCATCTTAAACCCAATTGGAGGGGGGAGAAGAGAGAATGTCTGGGGTGGGTGGGATCTTTGATTATGCTAATTAGACCAAATTTCATCACGTGCAGTAAACCTGGACCAGATTCTGAATGAAGAGTGATATTATGGAGGTATTATGATATTATGGAGGGGCATAGAAAGGGTGAACGTGCATCGCCTTTCACCCAGAGAGGGGGGAGATTTAAGTGAAATGTGAGGAGCAATCTTTACACCCAGATAGTGTTCCTGTGGGGTGGTCTCGTTCATGGAGAACTGAAGGAACTGGATTTGGGGTAGCTCACTCTGCTGCCTGCGTTGAAGGCGGGTGTCGCTGTTGAACAACGGTGATCACCTTAGTTGCTTCTTTTGTGATCACAAGGCCCTGTTGGACATTGCTAATGTGGAATGCTGCAAGTCCGATGCTTTGATTTATTGGCGGACAATGGGGGACAACAGCAGGGGAAACTGTGTGGCCTTGGTCATAGCGAGGATTAGGCCTCAAGCCACAGTGTTGCCTGTTTACAACCGCCTAAGAGGGAGGTGTCGGAGTCGAGGCACTCCACTGGAGTGCTGGAGGTGAAATAGCACAACATCCAAAGTGGAATCGATGCAGGTCCCTCCGCCCCCCAGTGTTCACTTGACAGAAGACAAGCAATATTGAGTTCAACTGCAGACTGTTGCATTCGTGGACTCAGGGAACTGGACTATATTTCTTTGTGTGACTGTGTTTTACTGATATCTTATATGTGCTACAGTACATGTACCTTGTGGCTGTGTGTTGTTACTGTGTGTTGAACCTTGGCCCCAGAGTAACACCCTTTCATTTGTCTGTATTCAAGGGTATTCATGTATGGTTGAATGACAACTAAACTTGAACTTGAATTTAATAAGGTGCGTTTATGACACAGGTTGAAAAGTAAACAGTATAACGCTACTGGCAGTTCATATGTGACACGGTGACAGGTACTTGGATAGGACAGATGTTCTGTAACAGATAAGTATTGTGATTTTATTCATTTTTATTTAGAGATACAGTATGGAACAGGGCCTCCTAGCCCGACAAACATCACTGCCCAGCAGCACTCTTATTTAGACCTAGCCTTGTCTCAGGATAATTTACAATGACCAACCAACCTGTATGTCTTTGGACTGTGGGAAGAAACCAGAGCACCCAGAGGAAACCCACACAATCACCGGGGGAGAACATATAAACTCCTTACAGAGAAAGGCGGAATTGAACTCCAACACTCCAACACTCCGAGGTGCGACAGCCATTGCCCTAACCGCTACACGACCATGATGACTCGCGATGCCGTACGAGCAGAAACCACTGACGGCTCGAAAACAGCTTTATTCAAAGTTATCAGCTTGAACGATACAGCTCTCAAAGTGCAGAACAGTATGTGCTTTGCAAAGCATAATTCTTTATTTCAGGGAAAAAGTTTCATAGAACAGTACAGCACAGTACAAGCCCTTCAGCCCACAATGTTGTGCTGACCCTTTAACCTACTCGACTATCAATCTTACCCTTCCTACTCACATAGCACTCCATTTGCTACCATCCATGAGCCTACCTAATAGTCTTTTGTGTCCCTAATGTTTTTGCCTCTACCACCACCCTGACAGCGTGTTCCACACACCCACCATTCTCCCTGTAAAAAACCTACTTTAGACATTTCCCCCCCGATACTTCCCTCCAATCGCCTTAAAATTATGCCCTCTTGTATTATCCATTTTCATCCTGGGAACAACTGCCCAGTTGTCCACTTTATCTATAGTTTTTATCTTCTTGTAGACATCTATCAACTTCTTTTCTTTAAGAGAATGTGCACTTACAAACAGCAACAATGTTTGAAGCTGTGGCTGTTGTCTTAGAGAATAGCTGGTATCTTGGGGAACAGTTTGTTGTCCTGGAAAACAGTTGGTGTCCTTGCAAACAGCTGGTGTCCTGGAGAATAGCTGGTATCCCGGAGAACAGCTGGTGTCCCGGGGAACATTTTGGTGTCCTGGATAAACGATGGTGTCCTGGGGGACAGCTGGCAGAGCCCAGGTCCCAGCATAGTGCCACTTTCCCGCAGCACTGAAATCTTTGCAGAGGGATTCAAATAAACAGCCTCCTACCCAAGAAGCTGTGACAGGGAAGTGGCTTGAAAAAAACAAGGCCAGCCGGCCAATGTGAAAGAGCAGGCTGAAGGTAAACAGCTGGTCAAAGGGAAACAACTGGACAAGGGGAAACAACTGGACAAGGGGAAACAGCTGATCAAAGGGAATATCTGGATAAAGGGATATAGCTGGGGAAAAGAAATGGCTGTCAAGATGAAACAGCTGGACAAGGGGAACAGCTGGAAACAGCTGGCCAGTTGGCTGAAGGGAACAGATAGACAAAATATTTAGATGTGTGGTGACATTGATGTATTTAAGCACATTTTATTCCTCATCTGTATGTTAACGTCTAACTTTATTTTATATAATTCTTTGTTCCTTATAACTGTTAAATGTTGTTTTTGGTGCATTTCACACCCTTACCAACACACCTCAGCAAATGTCCAATGTATATGGTGAATAAAGTTACTCCTTGATTGTTGAAGGTGAACAGCTGGACAAGGGGAAACAGAGGGAGAAACAACACAGAGACGGGAAGAGGTCTGCAACTGTCCAGAGAAACGAGGCAGACAACGGATACACAGCTGGACAAAGATACACAGCTGGACAAAGATACACAGCTGGACAAAGGTAAACAGCTGGACAAGATACACAGCTGGACAAAGATACACAGCTGGACAAAGATAAACAGCTGGACAAAGGTAAACAGCTGGACAAAGATACACAGCAGGACAAAGATACACAGCTGGACAAAGGTACACAACTGGACAAAGATACACAGCTGGACAAGATACACAGCTGGACAAAGGTACACAACTGGACAAAGATACACAGCTGGACAAAGGTACACAACTGGACAAAGATAAACAGCTGGACAAAGATACATAGCAGGACAAAGATACAAAGCTGGACAACAATACACAGCTGGACAAAGGTAAACAGCTGGACAAAGGTAAACAGCTGGACAAAGGTAAACAGCTGGACAAGATACACAGCTGGACAAAGATACACAGCAGGACAAAGATACACAGCTAGACCAACATACACAGCAGGACAAAGATACACAGCTGGACAAAGGTACACAGCTGGACAAAGACACACAGTCGGACAAACACACATCTTGGCAAGGATACAGAGCTGGAAAAGATACAGAGCTGGACAAATATACACAGCAGGGCACATATTCACATCTTGGCAAGGATACACAGCTGGTCAAATATACACAACCGGACAAGGATAAACAGTTGGGCAGAACTGCACAGCTGGGAAAAAGGTGCAGAACTGGTCATGGTGCACAGGTAACCGAAGAGAAACATCTGGACAAAGGTGCACAGCTGAAAAAGAGTCATAAGTGACCAGCTGGAAAAAGATACACAACTGGACAAAGATACACATCTTGGCAAGGATACAAACTGGTGAAAGTGCACAGGTAACCAACGATAAAGAGCTGGCTAAAGGTGCACATCTGGCTAAAGGTGCACAGCTGGAAAAGAGCCATAACTGACCAGCAAGCCACAGCTGGAGGTCTCCACCAACACAGATTGTGTCAAAGCCTCTCATTCCAGTGCATTTGGTAAAGGAAGGAAATGGAAATGTTTGGAGAGGAATTGCTGTAAACGGGCCAGGTGAGCAGAATGGAATTATGCAAACGAGTGAGGAAGTGAAATGTGTGGCCGCAGGGAGCAGGCAGTTCTGGGGACATCAGCAGAGATCCCCGCTCCTCGACACCTGTATTTAAGGAGCCCGTCCTGAGCAGCCCGGCACTCCAGCTCAGCAGAGCAGTACAGTCGCTTCAGAAGCTTCAGGTAGGGTGCACCTGGCCACGAGTTCGAGACCCGCTCCCCCGTCCCTCGGGCACCGTTAGAATCATCTTCTGCTCCCCTCCCTGCCGACTCTGCCCGACTCGCTCAGTCTTTCCAGCGTTTTCTGTATTTTTATTCCAGTGCACCGCGCCGCGGGTTTTCCGGCAAATTTCAAACTAATCTCTTCTCGTTCGCCCATCCTTCTCTTTAACCTGTGAGCTGGACGGGCGGGGAACGGGACAGGAGGCATCCCAGCATCGGCAGAATCTGGTGTTCACCATTGCGTTCACAGCGCACACGGACCGCTCCATGCTCGGCGGTAAAGCCGGCGGAGTTACGGTCTCTGTGATGCCAGTGGCCGGTGCGAGGGGCTCCTGCTGTCCCACGCCTCGCTCGGGGACCGGTCCCTGCCGTCGCTCTTGTGCCCCCACACCGACTGACCGGACCATGTCCCGTCTCTGTCGCAGGTTCCTCGCTGCTTCGCCATGCGGACTCTCGGCGCTACCTACACCCTGGCCGCTTTGCTCGCCTGCCACCTCTGGGCTGTCCACGGCAGGCGCCTGACCTTCGGCCAGTGCACGCTGACGGCCAGCCTGGCTCAGATCCAGCAAGCCTTCCTGGATATTAAGCAGACAATAGTAAGTATGAGCGGTTCCCCCACAGCCTGCTCCTGTACTGAACCGGCTGCTCAGGTAGATGGCGGGGTAAGGGACGCGTGTGACATGGTTGTGTTCATCGGCCGGGGCACCCAGTATAAAAGTCAGGAAGGCATGTTTCAGTTGTATAAAACATTGGTTTGGTCTCATTTGGTGTAAACTTTATGCAGTCCAAGTTTAAGTTGAAGTTCAGTTTATTGTCATTCAGACGTATACTCATGTACACTGTCAAATTAATCAATGTTTCTCCGGACAAAGATGTACACAGACATACACATAAAGCAATATTGCTACAGATAAATTATCAAATAATAAGATTCATTCACTACACAAGTTAAAAGTGATCAGTATGACACCAACGGCGTGATGAGACCTGGGTGGTGCTCGGGAGTTCAGAGATCTTACGATCTGAGGGGGTATACAGGAACGGAGGGATAAGGATCATGTACAGACTGATGGGATGTAGTTTACTTTGTCATCGTGACATTGTGATCCAAAGAACCTGATCACGGACTGTACTGTGCTGGGTTCTATGAACGGTTACCCATTGTATATCGGGAAAGCTAATCACCAGCTCCAATGTTGCCTCGACAGCAAGCTGAAGATGAAACGGACCACATCAGGCTTCTGAGCAGATCTATCTTCCACAGCATCCAGGTGAGTATTGTCTGACTGTTCACCCGCCATTCCTTCTCCCTGTGACCGAGGCATCATCTGCCTCACGATTCACCTCACTGGAATATACTTTGATGCTGGGGCTTAACGGGATTTCATTAGTCACCAGTTAATAATTCAGATTCAGATTTATTTATCACATTTACATCAAAACATACAGTGAAATCCATTGTTTACACAAACAACCAACACGTCCAAGCATGTGCTGGGACCAGCCGCAAATCTCACCACACATTCTGATAACGACATATCCTGCCGGCATTTGGTGGTAGAACAACACGGAGCACAACAAAACAGAACATGCCAAGCAGCTAAACAAACCCTGCTTCTCCCTCCCATCCACGCGGGCAAATGCACAGCAACACACACAAAATGCTGGAGGAGCTCAGCAAGTCGGGCAGCCTCCATGGAGGGGGATAAACATTCGGTGTTCGGGATAAGACCATTCACCAGGATCTATTCACCTCCAGCATCTTGCATCTGTTACTCCGCGTTTCCAGCATCTGCAGAATCCCTTGTGTTTATCACTCACATACACAGTCCTCTGACCCCAGGACAGGCTGTCTTCTTCAGCCTCTGACTTTGTTGATTCACAGACAATTGGCCTCTGACTTCCCCATCGTGATAATAATGTTGGCAGTGGTTTATCATCTCCTGCAACACATCATTAGATGTTGGACTGACTGAGATTTTAGCTCCCTCACCCCATTTGTCTGCTCCACCCCAGGCTCAGGAGAGCTGCTGTTTCCTGCACCACGTGCTGAGGTTCTACGTGGAGACCGTGTTCAAGCACCACACCCCATCCAGCACCCTCATCGAGAGGAGGACCAGCAGCCTGGCCAACTACTTCCTCAGCATGAAGATCCTGGTGCGACAGTGTGTAAGTACTGACAGCAACCCCCACGCTCTTTCGTATTCGGGGGCAGTGTCACATCTTCCATATCATGAACGTTGGTGGAGTTGGGGATGGTGTAGAAGGTTGTCATAAATTGCTGCAGAATATTGATAAGATGGGCTGAGAAGTGACAGATGGAGTTTTATCCATTCAAGTTTGAAGTGATGCACTTTGGAAGGTCAAACTTGAAGGCAGAATGCAAGGTGAGTGGCAGGATTTTTAGCCGTGTGGAGGCACAGAGGCATTTTGGAGCCCATGTCCATAGATTCCTCAAGGTTGCCATGCAAGCTGATAGAGTTGTTGAGAAGGCATCTGGTGTGTTAGTTAGGGGATTGATTTCAAGAGCCATGAACTTTATAATGCTGCATCTTGATAAAACTCTGGTCAGAACGCATTTGGAATATTGTGTTGATTTCTGGTTGCCTCATTATAGAGAGGACATGGAAGCTTTAGAGAGGGTGCAGAGGAGATTTACCAGGATGCTGCTAGAGAGCTTGTCTGTAGAGGAAAGGTTGAGTGAGCTAGGGCTTTTCTCTTTGGAGCGAAGGAGGATGAGAGGTGACTTCAAGCTTCAAAGTAAGTTTATTATCAAAATACATATACTTCACCATATACAACCGTGAGATACATTTTCTTACGGGCATACTCAGTAAATCAAAGAACCATAATAAAATCAACAAAAGACTGTGCCCAACGGGGCCGACAAACAACCAACGTGCAGATGTGAAAAAGAAAAAAAATAATAATAATAATAAATAAGTAAGTAATAAATATTGAGAACATGAGTCCTTGAAAGTGAGTCCTTAGGTTGTGGGAACAGTTCAGTGAGGGAGCAAGTGAAGTTGAATGAAGTTACTCCCACTCATTTGAGGGCCTGAGGATTGAGGGGTAATAAATGGTCCTGAACCTGGTGGTGTGACTCCTGAGGCTCCTGCACCTTCCTCCTTGAGGCTGCAGTGAGACGAGAGCATAGCCTGCGTGGTGGGCATCCCTGATGATGGACGCTGCTTTCCTGCGTCAGTACTCCATGTAGATGTGCTCAATGGTGAGGCAGAGTCCACCCGAGGCTTTGCCATGACTTGATAGAGATGTACAAGATGATCAAGTAGATAGCCCAAGACATTTTCCCAGGGCAGAAATGGCAAATACGATGGGACATAACTTTAAGAGGAAAGTGTAGGTGGATATCAGGGGAGTGCATTTTACACTGAGAGTGGTGAGTCTGTGGAACGCACTGCCAGAGATTGGTAGAGGCAGATGCATTAGGAAAATTTAAGAGACAATTCGCTAGACACATATATGATCGAAAATTGGAGGGCTATCTGGGAGGGAATGGTGAGATTGATCTTGGAGTGGGTAAAAAGTCGGCACAACATTGTGGGCTGAAGAGCCTGTACTGTTCTATGTTCTATGCTATATGTTGCTGTGATATTATTAGTATAGTCGTTTTCAGGGTTCTTGCTGGTAGGCAACCCTTCACTCACTCTCACCTTCTTCACCGGGCAGCACGAGGAGATGAAATGTCATTGTGGAGAAGAAACTCGAGAGAAGATAAAACTGATCCACAACACCTTTGGAAAGGTTCGTTGCTGTCGCTTGTTCTCATCAACGTGGCAACGGCAGTTTTGTTTTGTAACTTGCAGTAATTTTATGTCTGACACTGAACTGTTTCTGTAATATAATGTCTGTCTGTGATAATACACAATTATGAGGGGTATAGACAGGGTAAATGCAAGCAGGCTGAGGTCATGTGAGACTAGAACTAGAGGTCATGGGTTAAGGGTGAAAGGTGAATATTAACAACTTTCACGTCATGTGCTGGTGATAAGAAACCTGATTCTGATTCTGAACCTGATGGAACATCTTCACTCACAGGGTAGTGTGAGTGTGGATTGAGATGCCAGCAGAAATGGTGGATGTGGGTCCGATTTCAACTCTTAAGAGAAGTTTGGATGGGTACATAGATGGGAGGGGTATGGAGGACCATGTGGGTGGTTGGGACGACGCAGAATGGCAGCGTGGCATAGACTAGATGGGCTGAAGGGCCTGTTTCCGTGCTGATGAAAAAAGAAAAAAAATATCAAAAGGGAAGGGACACTAGATTGAAACTTTCACACCTCTTTTGGAATACCCCACACTGCTTCCCAACTAAATCAGTATTACTATTGAAGGAACTCAACAACAGATTCGTACCCAGAAAGCTGTGACAATCAGCAAGGCAGTAGAACACTGTAGTAAGGGGACAGGCTGCCTTGCCTGAGGTGACTGGAGTATGTGTCCTGTACTAACGAACAGATCTGTCCACTTGCAGATGGAATTAAACGCAGCGGCTGTTAAAGCGATTGGTGAAATAGACATTCTGATCAATTGGATGCAACAGCACCACCGCAACTAAGCTGAGATTTGGGCCAGCAATTGCCAAGATCCTCCCATGGAACTCTTATGTTGTCATTAATTTGAAATAGTATTTTTGTAAGTTCTTCACTCCCCAGTCTTAAGAGTAGATTCAAATGTTTTGCATTCGAATTATTTTATGTCCGGTTTTGTTACGTTACCTACAGTCTGCTCAGTGAAATGGACAGAAAACATTCTTTGAATGATCAGTAAGATGTTGAATTTTTAATGTAACAAATTTGTGACACAGAAATTTTTTTTAAAAATACACGACAGGTGATGGACATCTGAAGTAAAAATATAGAAAATGCAGAAAACTCTCAGCAGGTCAGTCAGCATCTGCGAAAAGAGAATCAAAGTTAGTTATTTAATGGAATTGGGAAAGGGTCTTTGACCCTGCAACTCTCATATGTATTGATACTGAATGTAATGTATATTGATTTCTGCAGACGCTCCATATTTAGTTTGCAAGAACACATTTAACTCATTGTAGCTCATGTCTACACATGAGTAGGTACCCAGTAAGTACATGTTGTACTGCTTATTATCTGTCAGCTTGTTGCAGTCAGTAACTGTCAGCATAAACATATTGTTTCAGACCTCAACATGTTACAGTTTGTGATATTCATATTGAAATAAAGTGGTGTTAATTTTTCAAATCTCTGTGTTGGTTAGTATATTTCAACAAGACACTTTTACCTTTAGTCATTGGCTTAATATCATCACATGTTCAATAGTTAAATGGTTCAATTTAACATCAGAGAATGTATACAGTATACAACTTGAAACTGTTACTCTTTGCAGACATCCACGAAACAGAAAAAAGCCCAAAGAATGAATGACAGAAAATGTTCAATCTCAAACCCCCTCCCCATGCACAAACAGCAGTAAAAGTATCAGGTCCCACCTCCCACTATGCCAGCAGTAGCAACGCCCCCCCCCGAGAGACCATCTTGTCCAATTACACCCAAGCGACAAACTAGCCTACTGCCAAGTACTCTACCTCCTTGGACTGTGGGAGGAAACCAGAGCACCCAGAGGAAACCCATGCGGTCACGGGCGGGGGATCGTAAAATCTCCTTACAGACAGCGGCGGGAATTGAACCTGGGGAACTGGTGATGGAATAGTGTCACGCTAATTACTATGCTACAGGACCTCTCATATTATCGTGATAATTACAGAAAATAAATAAGTAGAAGATCTACATTATAGAACATAAAACACAGAACACTACAGCATAGTACAGGCCTTTCGGCCCATGATAAGGTGCCGACCTATTAACCCACTGTAAAATCCATCGAACACTTCCCTCGTAAAAAAAAGACGTGCTCTCCAATCCGTGCAGCATCGCAGTAAAACTCCTCTTTCTTCACCCTCTCTAAAGCTGCCACATCCTTCCTATAATGAGACAACTAGAACTGAACACCTCCAGGAGGACCACAAACTTGTCGTAGGGTTTGGAGGCTTGTGTGCCTCAGTGACCCATAGAACTATGCTGGCTGGAGTCAGGGCATTATGCCTTGGTCCCTGGTAGGGTCACCCATGCCAAACAGGTGGAGGGGTGGAGGCCAGACTAAAAGTGGTCCACCAGTCCTCCTGGTTCAGGGGTTCAGCTCAGGGCCAACAACCCAGACTGGTCAAAAGATTGTTATGGAAACAGCAATGAAGAATTCTTCTATACCTGTGTGTGAAGGTATATTGTCGAGGACAGATAGGGATGGAGGTCCTTCATTACTGCCTAAATGCCATCAGCATAATGGGTGGAAACTAACTACCTAGAACCGAACACAATATTCCAACTGCGGTCCAACCAGGGTTTAAAATATGTTTTTGCTGAGTTAAAGTTTTATAGAATTGAAAGCTTCCCTCTTTTTTGAGACTACTTTAATGCAAAGAGACATTGATAGGATGCAGAGGTGGGCTGAGAAGTGGCAGATGGAGTTCAACCCGGAGAAGTGTGAGGTGGTACACTTTGGAAGGACAAACTCCAAGGCAGAGTACAAAGTAAATGGCAGGATACTTGATAGTGTGGAGGAGCAGAGGGATCTCGGGGTACATGTCCACAGATCCCTGAAAGTTGCCTTACAGGTGGATAGGGTAGTTAAGAAAGCTTATGGGGTGTTAGCTTTCATAAGTCGAGGGATAGAGTTTAAGAGTCGTGATGTAATGATACAGCTCTATAAAACTCTGGTTAGGCCACACTTGGAGTATTGTGTCCAGTTCTGGTCACCTCACTATAGGAAGGATGTGGAAGCATTGGAAAGGGTACAGAGGAGATTTACCAGGGTGCTGCCTGGTTTAGAGAGTATGGATTATGATCAGAGATTAAGGGAGCTAGGGCTTTACTCTTTGGAGAGAAGGAGGATGAGAGCAGACGTGATAGAGGTGTACAAGATAATAAGAGGAGTAGATAAAGTGGATAGCCAATGCCTCTTCCCCAGGGCACCACTGCTCAATACAAGAGGACATGGCTTTAAGGTAAGGGGTGGGAAGTTCAAGGGGGATATTAGAGGAAGGTTTTTTACTCAGAGTGGTTGGTACATGGAATGCACTGCCAGAGTCAGTGGTGGAGGCAGATACACTAGTGAGGTTTAAGAGACTACTGGACAGGTATATGGAGGAATCTAAGGTGGGGGCTTATATGGGAGGCAGGGTTTGAGGGTCGGCACAACATTGTTGGCTGAAGGGCCTGTACTGTGCTGTACTATTCTATGTTCTATGTTCTATGTTCAAAATCTGAGAGCAGCTTATCCAGATAAACAACACACATGACGCTGGAAGGACTCTGCAATTCAGGCAGCTTCTGGGGAGAGATGTGGACAGTCAACGTTTGGGTCGAGATGCTTCATCTGGATTAAACGATAAAAGGGGGGGAAGATAGGTAGAGGGAGAGGTGGAGGAAAGGGGTGGAGCAAAAGCTGGCAAGTGATTGGTAGATCCGTGTGAGGAAGGTGAGAGGGTGATAGGCAGATGGAGGAGGGGAGGGTGGGAATGGTGACAATGTCTGGGTGGAGACAGGTGGATCCAAGTGAGGAGGAGTGATAGGCAGATGGAGGGGGAGAGTTGAGGATAGCAGCAGAGGCCGGGAGTTGATAGAGCAGGTGATGAGTGGATCCAGGTGAGGAGGAATGATAGGCAGATGAAAGAGTGGAGAGTGGAAATACCAATAGAGGCTGGGAGGTGATGATTGGAAGTGGCTGCAGATGGGGGATCTGATGGAGAGGAACCAAATGAGGGAGGTGAAGGGGGAAAATAGGAAAAGTAGCAGGAGGGGAACTGTAAATGTAGAACTCAGAACATAGAACAGAAAGATCAAGAACTGGCCCTTCAGCCCACAATACTGTGCTGAACTAATTTAGCTAATGGCACATAATTCCTTTTGCTTCCACATGGTCCCTAACACTCTACTCTCTGCACATCCAAGAGTTTCTAAAACACCTCCATCTCACCTGCTTCCACACCACCACATCAGCACATCCCAGGCACCCTCCACTCGCCATGCAATAAAAACTTGCTCAAATATCTGTCCTCTACCTTTACCCTCACCTTAAACACATCCCCTCTAGTATTAGACATATCGACCCTGGGAAATAGATGCCAGATACTTACTCTGTCTGTGTCTTTCATAGATTTATGAAGGTCTATCAGTTCTCCCCTCAGCCGCCCACGCTCCAGAGAAAACAACCCAGGTTCATCCAGCCTCTCCGCACAGTGCAAGGTGGAGGTGTGTGTGGGTGATGGTCATCTTTGCTCCAGATTCTAGCATCTGTAGTCAATTGTGGGTCTTGGTAGAAACCTTCAGGGTTAAAACAACACCCCTTTTGTTGTTTTGTACAGTCAGTGGAAGAAGTGATTTGTTGAAGCAAATGATTCTATCAACGCTCCACTATGGACCTGCCATGTGCAATCTCCTCAGAACTTAAAAATTAATGTGACCTTGTGCGCAGTACCAAGCCTTGGAATGGCTCGGTAGCATAGCAGTTAACGTAACGCTTTACATCGCCAGTGACCACTCGCCAGGGTTCAATTGTCACCACCGTCTATTAGAGGTTTTATGTTCTCCCCATGGACGTGTGAGTTTCCTCCGGCTGCTCCGGTTTCCTCCCACATTCCAAAGGGTTGCTAAGTCACGGGCATGCTATGTTGCACCGGGAGCATGGTGACACTATGACACTGTGCCCTCAGCACATCCTCCGACCATTGACACCAACAACGCGTTTCACTGTATGTTTCGACGCACAAGTGACAAATAGAGCCAGTCTAATTTAATGCTAACAATTCAGAGTAGGCACCTGTCATCTGAAGTGTAAAAATTAGTTTAGATTATGTAAACAGAGGATACAGCAGCTCTCCCAGCTGGATATAAAAATTCCCACAGCACTAATCTGAAAACCAGTCAGGGCAGCGATCCAGGGGAACATAGAAACATAGAAACATAGAAAATAGGTGCAGGAGTAGGCCATTCGGCCCTTCAAGCCTGCACCGCCATTTATTATGATCATGGCTGATCATCCAACTCAGAACCCCGCCCCAGCCTTCCCTCCATACCCCCTGACCCCCGTAGCCACAAGGGCCATATCTAACTCCCTCTTAAATATAGCCAATGAACTGGCCTCAACTGTTTCCTGTGGCAGAGAATTCCACAGATTCACCACTCTCTGTGTGAAGAAGTTTTTCCTAATCTCGGTCCTAAAAGGCTTCCCCTCTATCCTCAAACTGTGGCCCCTCGTTCTGGACTTCCCCAACATCGGGAACAATCTTCCTGCATCTAGCCTGTCCAATCCCTTTAGGATCTTATACGTTTCAATCAGATCCCCCCTCAATCTTCTAAATTCCAACGAGTACAAGCCCAGTTCATCCAGTCTTTCTTCATATGAAAGTCCTGCCATCCCAGGAATCAATCTGGTGAACCTTCTTTGTCCTTCATTCAGGAGCTGTGCAGGGACTCAGCTGTGTACAAACCAGCTGCTGTATTTTCCATATTATAATCCCAATCTCGTCTGCAGAGAACCTTGGGGGTGTT
The DNA here is from genome assembly GCF_963921235.1 of Mobula hypostoma. Lineage (NCBI taxonomy): Eukaryota > Metazoa > Chordata > Chondrichthyes > Myliobatiformes > Myliobatidae > Mobula > Mobula hypostoma. The sequence continues at coordinate 5,653,557 of NC_086109.1, read as the reverse complement.
GAGTGGCATTTTGGAAATACAGGACCTTTGGAAATCCCTTGCAATGTGCGCGCATTGTCATGGAAATCACATCTGCCCACAGCACCTCTTACAGGAAGGAAGAAACGAGTTTTATAATGTGCTGTGGGAAGGGTCATTGATAAATTCTCAAGGAAGTGGGACATGGTCTTGACTGTTTACTGGCAAAGTTGCAAGAATTAAAGTATTAAAAGGCAAATTATCTCTTAATGACATAGTGCCTGCAGGAGAAGATTTTGTAGTCACATGACAGGAAATTGTCTTGCCGCCATCGGTAGAAGACAGTGTTTTCCAACATGCCGGGGGCAAGGAACAGATTTGTCACTCAGCTAGCCAAGAACACCTGACGTAACCTCATAATTGGCTCACTTAACCTCACTGACAACTTCTTATTGATATGGGTGTTTCTTGTTGAATTATCAATGCAAATTTGTGACCTAATTTGTGTAGCTATCACTCCTAGATCCAGGATGTTAACATTGGGAATGTTCCCACTTTTCTACACTCCATCAAACGCTGGGTCCGAATCAGAATCAGGCTGAATATCACTGGCGTATGTCCTGAAATATGTTGTTTTGTAGAAGCAGTGCATAAGTTAAAAACCTAAAAATTACAATAAAAATATATACAGTAAGTAAATTAATTAAGCAGTGCAAAAAGAGAGCAAAAAGAAAATAAATGGTGAGGTAGTGTTCATGGGTTTATTGTCCATTCATAAATCTGATGGTGTAGAGGAAGAAGCTATTCTGGCAGAATTTCCAGTATCTGGAATTTATCCAGAAGTTCAAGAATACTGGATGTTTATGGTGTGTCCTGGAATAAATTTGCTTATGATGCTTGGGCTTCTCCAAACTTAATGCCACAATGAAATAATTCATCAATGGCATGGCTCTGCAAATCTCTGCAGTTGTCAAAGGCACAATGTCTGTGCGTCTGTAACTGAATCTGAGTCCAGTGGCTGAGTTTGCTTGATTATATGCCCTCTCTTTTCCTTTTATGCTGTCTTTAACTTCCTTTGTCATCCACTGTTGCCTCATCCTCTCCTTAGAATACATTCAACTTCCAGATATATCTATCCTATGCGTTCCTACTTTCTCCCAGAAACTCCAGTCATTGCAGTTCTGCCATCGTCCTTGCTAGTATCCCCTTCCAATAAACTTTGGCCATTTCCTCTCTCATGCTTCTTTAATTCCCTTTAGTCCACTGTAATACCGATACATCTGACTTTACCTTCTCCCTTTCAAACTGCAGGGTGAATTCTATTATATTATGATCACTGTCTCCTAAGGGCCACTTACCTTAAGCACACTAATTAATTCTGGCTCATTATACAACACCTAATCCAGAATTGCCTTTCTCCTAGTGGACTCAACCACAAGTTGCTCTAAAAAGCCATCTTGTAGGTATTCTACAAATTCCCTCTTTTGTGATACAGTGCCAACCTGACGTCCCCAATGTTTCTGCACATTGAAATCGCCCATGCCTATCATAACAATGCCCCTTTTTACATGGCTTGTCCATCTCTCGTAATTATACCCCACATCCTGACTACTGTATGCATGTAACTCCCATTGGGTTCTTTCTACCCTTGTAGTTTCATAACTCTAGCCGCAAGGATCCTACGTCATCCGATCATGTCACCTCTTTATAAGGATTGGTTTCATCCAGCTTACATTGCCGGCAATCAGCAGGAGCTCAAGAAAAGCAGCTACGATCTGTGCAAAGCTATCAAGGCTGCGAAACAACAATACAGGGACAAGACTGAGTCAAGATTCACAACGAATAGCACACGTAAGTTGTGGCGAGAGTTGCATACCATTGTAGACTTCAAAGCCAAATGTAGTGGTGCTACCAACATAACGGCCTCTCTCCCAGATGAGCTCAATCACTTTTACGCTGCATTCAATGTCACTAACTCTGAGCCTCCGAGGAAAGCCACTGCTACAACCTGCAACCTGGTCATCTCTGAGGTTGAGGTACGCAGATGTTTCCAGCAAGTGGCTAGTCGCAAGGTTGCGGGACCGGACGGTATCCCAGAGCGAGTACTCAGGATGTACGCAGGACAACTGGCGGGTGTGTTTACTGACATTTTTAATCTCTCCCTCTCCCAGTGTAGAGTGCCCTCCTGCTTCAAATTATCCACCATTGTCCACGTACCAAAAAAGACCAAGGTAGCATGTCTGAACGACTGGCGTCCTGTCACACTCAGCTCAGTAATAAACAAATGCTTTGAGAGGCTGGTCAAGGACTACATCTGCAGCATGCTGCCCCCCAAACTGGACCCCCTAAAATTTGCCTAATGACACAACTGATTGACAGACAGCGCAATAACCACTGCGCTACATACCATCCTTACACATCTGGAGAAGGATGCTTATGTGAGAATGCTGTTCTTGGACTACAGTTCAGTATTCAACACCATAATTCCATACAGGCTTGACAAGAAGCTCAGAGACCTTGACCCTGACCCTGCCTTGTGCAGCTGGATCCCGGACTTCCTGTCAGATCACCGACAGGCGGTAAGAGTGGGCTCCCTCACCTCCATCCCCCTGACTCTCAACACAGGAGCCCCTCAGGGCTGTGTACTAAGCCCCCTCTTTTACTCCCTGTATACCCATGACTGTGTCACCACCCACAGCTCCAATCTGCTAAATAAATTTGCTGATGATACTACATTGATTGGCCTAATCTCAAATAATAACGAGGCAGCCTACAGGGAAGAAGCATCTCTCTGACACAGTAGTGTCAAAAAAACAACCTCTCCCTCAATGTCGCAAAGACAAAGGAGCTGGTTGTGGATTACAGGAGGAATGGAGACAGGCTAACCCCTATTGACATCAATGGATCTGGGGTTGAGAGGGTAAACAGCTTTAAATTCCTCAGCATACACATCACTGAGGATCTCATGTGGTCTGTACACACCAGCTGTGGGGTGAAAAAGGCACAACAGTGCCTCTTTCACCTCAGACGGTTGAGGAAGTTTGGTATGGGTCCCCAAATCCTTAGAACTTTCTACAAGGACACAATTGAGAGCATCCTGACTGGCTGCATCACTGCCTGGTATGGGAACTGTACCTCCCTCAATCGCAGGACTCTGCAGAGAGTGGTGCAGACAGCCCAGCACATCTGTAGTTGTGAACTTCCCATGATTCAGGACATTTACAAGGACAGGTGTGTAAAAAGGACCCATAGGATCGTTGGAGACCCGAGTCACCCCAGTCACAATCTATTCCAGCTGCTACTATCTGGGAAATGGTACTGCAGCATAAAAGCCAGGACCAACAGGCTCCGGGACAGTTTCTTCCACCAGGCCATCAGACTGATGAACTCACGCTGATTTGAGTGTATTTCTATGTTACATTGACTGTTCCATTTATTATAAATTATTATAAATTACTATGATTGCACATTGCACATTTATGCAGAGGTGTAACGTAATGATTTTTACTCCTCGTGTATGTGAAGGACATAAGAAATAAAGTCAATTTAATTCATGAAGCCACACTCAGGTTGGAGGAACAACACCTTATATTCCGTCTGGGTAGCCTCCAACCTGATGGCATGAACATTGACTTCTCTAACTTCCGCTAATGCCCCACCTCCCCCTCGTACCCCATCTGTTACTTATTTTTATACACACATTCTTTCTCTCACTCTCCTTTTTCTCCCTCTGTCCCTCTGAATATACCCCTTGCCCATCCTCTGGGTCCCCCCGCTTGTCTTTCTTCCCGGACCTCCTGTCCCATGATCCTCTTGTATCCCTTTTGCCAATCACCTGTCCAGCTCTTGGCTCCATCCCTCCCCCTCCTGTCTTCTCCTATCATTTTGGATCTCCACCTCCCCCTCCCACTTTCAAATCCCTTACTCACTCTTCCTTCAGTTAGTCCTGACGAAGGGTCTCGGCCTGAAATATCGACTGCACCTCTTCCTACAGATGCTGCCTGGCCTGCTGCGTTCACCAGCAACTTTGATGTGTGTTGCTCTCAGTTTAATTCAATTTGTTTTTTTATGTAGAGAGCCTCACCGGCCCCTCTGTGTCCTGGCCTGTCCTTTTGATACAGATCTGGTCAGATGCTAACTGCATTCCATTGGCTTTGTATCTGTACTCGGCACAATGACAATAACGTTGAATCTAATCTAATCTAATCTAATCTTTGGATGTTAAACTCACGGTCATGATCTTTCAACCACCACTCAGTGATGGTCACAATGTCATGCCTGCCAATCTCTTACTGTGCTATAATATTATCCACCTTATCCATATACTGTGTGTATTCAGATATAACACCAACAGTCCTGTATTCTTCACTCTTTTCGATTTTGTCTCATGTTACACATCAACTCATCTGACTGACTGCAAATGTCGCCCTATCATCCTCCTGTCCTTCCTCACAGTCCCACTACACAATGCATTGAGTTGTATACCAACTGCCCCATCCTCAGCCCTATCACTCCAGTTCCCATCCCTCTGCCAAATTAGTTTAAACCCTTTCATACAAGTCATACCTTCCCTAGAATAGATCCCAACGAACCAGATACCTGAACCCCTGCTACCTGCACCCGTTCCTCAGCCACTCACCCATCTGTGCTATCATCCTGACTGGCACGTGGTACTGAGGGTAATCCAGAGATTACTACCGTGGAGGTCCTGCTGTTCCCTTTCCCCCTATACTCACTACCCAGGACTTCTTCCCCCTTTTACCTGTATCATTAGTGCCAATGTTCACCACGACCTCTGGCTGCTCTCTCTCTCTCTCATGAGAATCTTTTTCAGGCTCCCTGGGACATTGTGGACCCCAGTACCTGGGCGGCAATACACCACCTTGGTGTCTCTTTCACGGCCACAGCTTCTCCTGTCCACCCCCTAACTATCGAGTCTTCTACCACTATCATTCTGCCTGACTTTACCTTCCCTGCTGAACCTTAGAGATGGCTGTGGTGCCCCTAGCCTGGCATCTACTGCTGTGGCCTGATAGGTCATCCCACCCAACAGTGTCCAAAGGGGTATACAGTACTAGGCACATATATATATCTCGCGTGCCTAAGACTTTTGCACAGTACTGTAGTAATTTTATGTATTGCACCGTACTGCTGCAAAAAAAAATGATGCATGTGAGTGATGATAAACCTGATTCTGATATGGGTCTCCATTACGGACTGAGAGTGGGAAGGGGGCAGGGAGAGGGGAGACAAAGGAGAAGGGAAAGGGAGAGGGGAGGGAGCAGGAAGCACCAGAGAGACATTCAGTAATGATCAATAAACCAATTGTTTGGAATCAAATGACCTTGCCTGGTTTCTCAGGGCTGGGTGTGTCTGCACCCTCATCACCCCCTGCTCTTGGTTCTCTTTCTCTCCCACGTGCCTCACATCCTTCCTTGGGCACTCCACCCTCACCATTTCCAACACCGTTTGCTCCTGCCAGTATAACAAACTCGCTCTCAGCTCCACATTGGCTAGTTCAGTACTGTGCAAAAGTCATAGGTACCCTAGCTAAATATAACTGCCTGAGATGTTTCTGCAGTATTGTATTTGTGAAGAGGAATGGCCACAGGGGATCTCTGCACTGACCGCTTTGTCCAGTGATGCAAATGATCCAGAAACAGCTGGACAAAGGCTAACATCTGGGGAAAGAGAAACAGCTGTCCAAAGGGAAACAGCTGGACAAATGGAAGCAGCTGGACAAAGGGTAACATCTGGGGGGAAAAGAAGCAGCTGGACAAAGCTTAGCATCTGGAGAAAGAGAAACAGCTGGATAAATGGAGCCAGCTGAACACAGGATAACATCTGGGGAAAGAGAAACAACTGGACAAAGGGAAACAGCTGGGGAAAGTAAGCAGCTGGCAGAAGTGAACAGCTGGACAGAACATTTTATAATGCTATTTACATTCTAAATCCATGTTGTTATTTATGTGTTTATGGACATCTTATTCCATACCCAGACTGTACCCTCTAACTTTCATTTTATAGAAATCTTTACTCTTTATCACGGTTGAATGTTGTTGTTTTGTGTTGCATGTTACAGCCTGACCAACACCCCACAGCAAATTCCTAATCCTGTCAATGTATCCGATGAATAAGATTGATCCTCAATCCTTGAAGGGAAACAGATGGACAAAAGAAGCACAGATGGGAAGAGATCTGCAATTGTCGAGAGAGACATGGTAGACGACAGATACACAGCTGGTGAAAGTTATACAGATAGACAGATTTTTAAAAAAGATACACAACTGGACAAAGATACACAGCTGGACAAAGGTAAACAGCTGGACAAGATACACAGCTGGACAAAGATACACAGCTGGACAAAGATAAACAGCTGGACAAAGGTACACAGCTGGACAAACATACACAGCAGGACAAAGATACACAGCTGGACAAACATACACAGCTAGACAAAGATACACAGTTGGACAAACACACATCTTGGCAAGGATACAGAGCTAGAAAAGATACAGAGCTGGACAAATATACACAGCAGGGCACATATTCACATCTTGGCAAGGATACACAGCTGGTCAAATATACACAACCGGACAAGAATAAACAGTTGGGCAGAACTGCACAGCTGGGAAAAAGGTGCAGAACTGGCCATGGTTCACAGGTAACCGAAGAGAAACATCTGGACAAAGGTGCACAGCTGGAAAAGAGTCATAAGTGACCAGCTGGAAAAAGATACACAACTGGACAAAGCTACACATCTTGGCAAGGATACACAGCTGGTCAAATATACACAGCTGGACAAAGATATACAGGTGGATAAAGATACATAGCTGGTCAAAGGTAAACAGCTGGACAAGATAAACAGCTGGACAAACACACATCTTGGCAAAGATACAGAGCTGGAAAAGATACAGAGCTGGAAAAGATACACACCTTGGCAAGGATACACAGCTGGTCAAATATACACAACTGGACAAAGATGCACAGTTGGGCAGAACTGCACAGCTGTGAAAAAGGTGAAAAACTGGTGAAAGTGCACAGGTAACCAACGATAAAGAGCTGGCTAAAGGTGCACATCTGGCTAAAGGTGCACAGCTGGAAAAGAGCCATAACTGACCAGCAAGCCACAGCTGGAGGTCTCCACCAACACAGATTGTGTCAAAGCCTCTCATTCCAGTGCATTTGGTAAAGGAAGGAAATGGAAATGTTTGGAGAGGAATTGCTGTAAACGGGCCAGGCGAGCAGATGGAATTATGCAAACGAGTGAGGAAGTGAAATGTGTGGCCGCAGGGAGCAGGCAGTTCTGGGGACATCAGCAGAGATCCCCGCTCCTCGACACCTGTATTTAAGGAGCCCGTCCTGAGCAGCCCGGCACTCCAGCTCAGCAGAGCAGTACAGTCGCTTCAGAAGCTTCAGGTAGGGTGCACCTGGCCACGAGTTCGAGTCTCGCTCCCCCGTCCCTCGGGCACCGTTAGAATCATCTTCTGCTCCCCTCCCTGCCGACTCTGCCCGACTCGCTCAGTCTTTCCAGCGTTTTCTGTATTTTTATTCCAGTGCACCGCGCCGCGGGTTTTCCGGCAAATTTCAAACTAATCTCTTCTCGTTCGCCCATCCTTCTCTTTAACCTGTGAGCTGGACGGGCGGGGAACGGGACAGGAGGCATCCCAGCATCGGCAGAATCTGGTGTTCATCATTGCGTTCACAGTGCACACGGACCGCTCCATGCTCGGCGGTAAAGCCGGCGGAGTTACGGTCTCTGTGATGCCAGTGGCCGGTGCGAGGGGCTCCTGCTGTCCCACGCCTCGCTCGGGGACCGGTCCCTGCCGTCGCTCTTGTGCCCCCACACCGACTGACCGGACCATGTCCCGTCCCTGTCGCAGGTTCCTCGCTGCTTCGCCATGCGGACTCTCGGCGCTACCTACACCCTGGCCGCTTTGCTCGCCTGCCACCTCTGGGCTGTCCACGGCAGGCGCCTGACCTTCGGCCAGTGCACGCTGACGGCCAGCCTGGCTCAGATCCAGCAAGCCTTCCTGGATATTAAGCAGACAATAGTAAGTATGAGCGGTTCCCCCACAGCCTGCTCCTGTACTGAACCGGCTGCTCAGGTAGATGGCGGGGTAAGGGACGCGTGTGACATGGTTGTTTTCATCGGCCGGGCACCCAGTATAAAAGTCAGGAAGGCATGTTTCAGTTGTATAAAACATTGGTTTGGTCTCATTTGGTGTAAACTTTATGCAGTCCAAGTTCAAGTTGAAGTTCAGTTTATTGTCATTCAGACGTATACTCATGTACACTGTCAAATGAAACAATGATTCTCCAGACCAAGGTGTACAATATACATAAAACTCAGACACACACACACACACACACACACACACACACAACACATAAAATAATATTGCCACAAATAAATTAACAGATAATCTGGTGCATTTATGATACAAGTTAAAAAGTAAACAGTATAATGCTGTTGGTGACTCATACGTGATTATAAAGCACTGGTGAGGCCTCACTTGGAGTATTGTGAGCAGGTTTGGGCCCTTTATCTCAGAAAGGACGTGCTGAAACTAGAGAGGGTTCAAAGGAGGTTCACAAAAATGATTCCAGAATTGAAAGGCTTGTCATATGAAGAACGTCTGATGGCTCTGGGCCTGGATTCACCAGAATTCATAAGAATGAGGGGTGGCCTCATTGAAACCTATTGAATGTTGAAAGGCCCTGATAGAGTGGACGTGAAGAGGATGTTTCCTGTGGTGGGAGAGTCTAAGAGCAGAGGACAGCCTCAGAATAGAGGGGTGCCCTTTTGGAATGGAGATGAGGGGGAATTTCTTTAGCCAGAGGGTGGTGAATCTGTAGAATCCTTTGCTACGGGCAGCTGTGGAGGACAAGTCATTATGCATATTTAAGGCAGAGATTGATAGATTCTTGATTGGTCAGGGCATGAAGGGATGTTGGGGGAAGGCAGGAGACTGCAACTGAGAGGGAAATTGGATTGGCCATGATGAAATGGCAGAGCAGACTTGATGGGCCAAATGGCCTAATTCCATTCCTATATCCTATGAGACCTGGGTGGTGGGAGGGGATTCAGCAGTCTTATGGGCTTTGGAGATGAGGTTGGGGGGGAGAAGGTATTTACGATCCTAACAGTTCTTGTCCTAATGCTAATTGTACCTCCTGCCCGAAAGTTGGGGAAGCCAAAGAAATTGCTGGATGGATGGGACCTCCTGCCTGATGGTTGGTTGCCCCATTAGAGGAAAGGTGTGGAACCTTTGGAGAGGGTGCAGAAGAGGCTCAAAGTTCAAAGTAAATTTATTATCAAAATACTGACAGGGTCTGCAAGTGAGGAAATCCTGGACCCAGGTGCACAGAGCCTGCCTGGATTGGAGGGGCTGAGCTTTAAGGAGATGCTGGTCAAACACGGGTTCTTTTCTCTGGAGTGTTGGAGGCTGAGGGAAGAGCTGATAGAGGTTTTTGCAATTACAGATAGAGTAGACAGTCAGAACCTTTTTCCCAGAGTAGAAATGTTTGATGTTGGTTGGGGGGGACAGGCATTTACAATGAGAGGGGAAAACTTTAAAGGAGATGGGCTAATTTTTTTAGACTGAGTGGTGAGACACTAGTAAGGTCTGTCAGGGCTGGTGGTGGAAGCAGGGTACAACAAGGACATTTAGAGGCTTTTGGGCAACATGTATATACAGGGAATGGAGGGATATGGCCAATGTACAGGCACATGGAATTTAGTTTATTTTAGCATCGTGGTCAGCACTGATATTTTGGGCTGAAAGACCTGATCACATATTGTACTGTTCTGGGTTCTATGAACGTTTACCCATTGTATATCGGGAAAGCTAATCACCAGCTCCAATTTTGCCTCGACAGCAAGCTGAAGATGAAACGGACCACATCAGGCTTCTGAGCAGATCTATCTTTCACAGCATCCAGGTGAGTATTGTCTGACTGTAACTTTAGTACCCATTCACCTGCCATTCCTTCTCCCTGTGACCGAGGCATCATCTGCTTCACGATGTTGGAATGACTGAGATTTTAGCTCCCTCACCCCATTTGTCTGCTCCACCCCAGGCTCAGGAGAGCTGCTGTTTCCTGCACCATGTGCTGAGGTTCTACGTGGAGACCGTGTTCAAGCACCACACCCCATCCAGCACCCTCGTCGAGAGGAGGACCAGCAGCCTGGCCAACTACTTCCTCAGCATGAAGATCCTGGTGCGACAGTGTGTAAGTACTGACAGCAACCCCCACACTCTTTCGTATTCGGGGGCAGTGTCACATCTTCCATATCATGAATGTTGCTGGAGTTGGGGATGGTGGAGAAGGCTGTCATAGATTGCAACAGAATATTGATAAGATGGGCTGAGAAGTGACAGATGGAGTTTAACCCATTCAAGTGTGAAGTGATGCACTTTGGAAGGTCAAACTTGAAGGCGGAATGCAAGGTGAGTGGCAGGATTTTTAGCCATGTGGAGGCACAGAGGCATCTTGGAGCCCATGTCCATAAATCCCTCAAGGTTGCCATGCAAGCTGATAGAGTTGTTGAGAAGGCGTCTGGTGTATTAGTTAGGGGATTGAGTTCAAGAGCTGTGAACTCTGTGATGCCACACCTCAATAAAACTCTAGTCAGAGCGCATTTGGAATATTGTGTTAACTTCAGGTTGTCTCATTATAGGAAGGATGTGGAAGCTTTAGAGAGGGTGCAGAGAGATTTATCAGGATACTGCCTGGATTAGAGAGCATGTCTTATGAGGAAATGTTGGGTGAGCTAAGATTGTTCTCTTTGCAGAGAAGGAGGATGAAAAGTGAATTCAAACTCCAAAGTAAATTTATTATCAAAGTACATTTATTTCACCATATACAACCCTGAGATTCATTTTCTTATGGGCATCTATAGAATAATAGAATCAACAAAAGACTGCACCCAACAGAGCGGACAGATAACCAACGTGCAAAAGGTAGCAAACTGTGCAAACGGAAAAGAGAAAAAATAATAAATAGATAAATAAGCAATAAATATTGAGAACATGAGATGAAGAATCCTTCAAAGTGAGTTCATAGGTTGTGGGAAGAGTTCAGTGATGGGGCGAGCGAAGTTGAGTGAAGTTACTGTACCTCCACTGGTTCAGGAGCCTGATGGCTGATTGGTAATAATTGTTCCTGAACCTGGTGGTGTGGGTGCTGAGGCTCCTGTACCTTCTTCCTGATGGTAGTAGTGACAGTGTTTTGTGTAGTTGTGCTCAATGAAGAGGGGGTGTTTACCTGTGACTTTACCATGACCTGATGGATAAGTACAAGATAATAAGAGGCATCGAACAAGTGGATAGTGTGAGACTTTTTCCCAGGGCAGAAATGGCAAATACGAGGGGGCATAATTTTGAGGTGACTGGAGGAAAGTACAGAGAAAAGTATGGAGTTAAGTTTTTAGCACGGAGAGTGGTGAGTGTTTGGAACGCGCTGCCAGGAATGGTGCGAGAGGCAGATGCATTAGGGAAACTTAAGAAACAATTAGCTGGGCATGTATATGGGATCAAAAAACGTAGGGCTAAGTGGGAAGGAAGGGTTAGATTAATCTTGGAGTAAGTTAAAAGGTTAGCACAACATTGTGGGCTGAAGAGCCTGTACTGTTCTATGTTCTATGCTATATGTTGCTGTGATATTATTAGTATTGTCATTTTCGGGGTGCTTGCTGGTGGGCAGACCTTTCATTCACTCTCATCTTCACCGGGCAGCACGAGGAGATGAAATGTCATTGTGGAGAAGAAACTCGAGAGAAGATAAAACTGATCTACAACACCTTTGAAAAGGTTCGTTGCTGTCACTTGTTCTCATCAATATGGCAACGGCAATTTTGCTTTGTAACTTTCAGTAATTTTTATGTCTGACACTGAACTGTTTCTGTAATATAATGTCTGTCTGTGATAATACACAATTATGAGGGGTATAGATAGGGTAAATGAAAGCAGGCTGAGGTTGGGTGAGACAAGAACAAGAGGTCATATATTAAGTGTGAAAGATGAAATATTTAAGGGGAACCTGAGGGGAATTCCTTCACTCAGAGGATAGTAAGAGTGTGGAATGAGATGCCAGCAGACATGCTGGATGGGGTTTCATTTCAACACTTAAGAGAGGTTTGGATAAGTACATGGATGGGAGGGGTATTGAGGGCTATGGTCCACAATGCAGACATCCCATCTCCCCTGGAAGTTCCGGGAGTCTCCCGCATATTAATAGTGGCTCCCTGATGCCCGCAAATTATATACAATATCCCGGAAATCAATTTTTTTGAGAGCGAGAGAGAGAAAGCAAGAGAGAGCAACCACGAGAGAGAGAGAGAGAGAGAGAGAGAGAGAGAGAGAGAGAGCGCGCACCATGGCAGAGTGTTCCAAAAAAAGAAAATATAAAACGTACATCACCCCAGACTACACTCGTGTATCCCTGCCTAATAGGGGTCAAAAATAATGACAGTGTTGCTCGCTGCACTGTTTGCAACAGTGACTTTTCTATTGCCCATGGTGGGTTAAGACTGTAAAAGACATGTTGAGGTGAGTTTAACAGGTGTCATTCGTTCATTAGCATAGCTAACGTTATTTAAACTAGCTGGCCAGCTGCTAAGGAGCTACTCTATTGCAGACATCCCACCTCTCCCGGAAGTGTCCCGCAAATTGATGGTGCTACCTCCCTGAGATGAGTTTTTGCAGGGTGGGATGTCTGACATTGGGACGAGGCAGAATAACAGTGTAGCATGGACAGGATGGACTGAAGGGCTATTTGCTGAAAATAAAAGAAAAAAAATATTAAAAGGGAAAGGACACTAGTATGAATCTTTCACAACTCTTGGGAATACCCCACACTGCTTCCCAACTAAATCTGTATTACTATTGAAGAAACTCAGCAACAGATTCGTACCCAGAAAGCTGTGACAATCAGCAAGGCAATAGAACACTGTAGTAAGAGGACAGGCTGCCTTGCCTGAGGTGACTGGAGTGTGCGTCCCGTACTAACCAACAGATCTGTCCACTTGCAGATGGAATTAAACGCAGCGGCTGTTAAAGCGATTGGTGAAATAGACATTCTGATCAATTGGATGCAACAGCACCACCACAACTAAGCCGAGATTTGGGCCAGCAATTGCCAAGATCCTCCCATGGAACTCTTATGTCATCATTAATTTGAAATAGTATTTTTGTAAGTTCTTCACTCCCCAGTCTTAAGGGTAGATTCAAATGTTTTACATTCGAATTATTTTATGTCCAGTTTTGCTACGTTACCTACAGTCTGCACATTGTGATGCGCCCAGTGTAATGGACAGCAAGCATTCTTTGAATGATCAGTAAGATGTTGAATTTTTAATGCAACATATTTGTGACATTAAAACATAAAATATACACAGCAGATGCTGGATATCTGAACTTAAATTGCAGAAAATGCAGAAAACTCTCTGCAGGTCAGTCAGCATCTGCGGAAAGAGAATCTAAGTTAATTCTTTAATGAACTGTGAAAGGGTTTTCGACCCTGCAGTTAACTCTTTCTACATTGGTCACATGTATTGATACTGAATGTGATGTATATTGATTTCTGCAGACACTCCTTATTGAATTAATGAGAACATGTTTAACAAATTGTATCTCATGTCTACACATGAGTAGGTACCCAGTAAGTACATGTTGTACTGCTTATTATCTGTCAGCTTGTTGCAGTCAGTAACTGTCAGCATAAACATATTGTTTCAGACCTCAACATGTTACAGTTTGTGATATTCATATTGAAATAAAGTGGTGTTAATTTTTCAAATGTTGTGTTGGTTAGCATACTTTCAACAAGGCACTTTACATTTAGACACTGATTTAATATTGTCACATGTTTAATGGTTCAGTTTAATATCAGAGAATGTATACAGTATACAACTTGCAATTCTTACTCGTCCAGACATCCCAGAAACAGAAAAACTCCAAAGAATGAGTGACAGAAAACGTGGGTGCAGAGAAGGTTTACAAGGATGTTGCCGGGACTTGAGAAACTGAGTTACAGAGAAAGGTTGAATAGGTTAGGACTTTATTCCCTGGAGCGTAGAAGAATGAGGAGAGATTTGATAGAGGTATATAAAATTATGATGGGTATTGATATAGTGAATGCAAGCAGGCTTTTTCCACTGAGGCTGGGGGAGAAAAAAACCAGAGGACATGGGTTAAGGGTGAAGGGGGAAAAGTTTAAAGGGAACATTAGAGGGGGGCTTCTTCACACAGAGAGTGGTAGGAGTGTGGAATCAGCTGCCAGATGAAGTGGTAAATGTGGGCTCACTTTTAACATTTAAGAAAAACTTGGACAGGTACATAGATGAGAGGTGTATGGAAGAATATGGTCCAGGTGCAGGTCAGTGGGACGAGGCAGAAAAATCGTTCGGCACAGCCAAAAAGGGCCAAAAGGCCTGTTTCTGTGCTGTAATGTTCTATGGTTCAAACCCCAAAGCCCCCCTCCTCCCTCCCATGCACATGCAGCAGCAAAAACATCAACCCCCCCCCACCACTTGCTCTAGCAAAAGCCACCCACCAAGAAAGCAGTAGCAAAGCCCCCTGAGACCATGATCTAGACAGCATCAAAAACTTCTTCCCATCCCAACCCTTCGGCATCTCAGACAGGCTCTCTCTCTCTCTCACAAGCGAGGGAGAGAGTGATATCACTCCATCAACAATGAAATTATGTGTACAATGTACAAATGCACAGGCTCCTTCCAGACAGTGACAGGAATTGAACTGGAGTCACCAGTGCTGTAAAAGTGTTATGCTAACCGCAATGCTACAATGCCACCGACGTTACCATGACAATTGCAGAAAATAAATATGTAGAAAATTGATGTTATAGGACATAGAACACAGAACACTGCAGCAGAGTACAGGCCCTTTGGCCCATGATATTGTACTGACCTTTTAACCTACTCCAAAATCAATCTAACCCTTCCCTCGTACATTAGACATGCTCTCTAATCCAGGCAGTGTCCTGGTAAATCTCCTCTGCACCCTCTCTAAAGCTTCCACAGCTTTCCTATCATGAGACAACTAGAAGTGAACACCTCCAAGAGGACCATAACCTTGCCGTTGGGTTTGGAGGCTTGCGTGCCTCAGTGACCCGGAGGGCTATGCCGGCTGGAGTCAGGGCTTTACGCTTTGGCTCTTGGTAGGGTCACCCATGCCAAACAGGTCAAAGGGTAGCGGCCAGACTAAGAGTGGTCCACTGGTCCTCCAGGTTCGGGGGTTCAGCTCAGGGTTAACAACCCTGAATGATTACAAAAGAAAATTGTTACGGAAGCAGCAACGAGGAATCCTATACTTGTGTATGAAGGTATTTTGCCAAGGACAGACAGAGATGGTGGACCTTCATTGCTGCCCTAATCACCATCAATGCAACTTCCTGGTGAATATCCTCTGCATCGTTTCTAAAACATCTACATCATCATCATCAGGTGCCGTGCCCAGTTTGAGCTTTGACTGCCATGGCCCACACACTCCTGTTTCGGGTCAAGTGGATCAACTCATTGGTACCAAAACATCTACATCCTTCCTATAATGGGTGCCACGGTTAGCACGACATTATTAGAGAAAGTGCTGTCAGAGTTCAGTGATCGATTCCAATGTCATCTGTAAGGAATTTGTGCGTCCTCTCTGCATGGGTTTTCACTCGGTTTCCTCCCACAGTCCAAAGACGTACATGCTAGTTGGTTAGTTGGTGATTGTAAATTGAGCGGAAATTAGACCAGGGTTAAATCGGGTGTTGCTGGGCGGTGTGGCACGAAAGGGCCAGAAGGGCCTATTCCAGGCTGTATCTCAGTAAGTAAATCAAAAAACTGAACACAATTGAACCCAGTTCACTGGCACTGTAATAATGTTACGCTACCGTACCACCACGTTACAGTGATAATCACAGAAAAGAAATAAATAGAAAATCAGTGTTATAGGACATAGAACACAGAACACTATAGCAGACCACAGGCCCTTCGGCCCATGACATTGTGCTGACCTCTTAACCTACTCTAAAATCAATCTAACCCTTTCCTCAAACACAAGATAAGCTCTCTGATCTAGGTGGTATTCTGGTAAATCTTCTCTGCACCCTGTCTAAAACTTCCACATCTTTCCTATAATGAAGCGACCAGAACTGAACACAGTACTCTAATTGTAGTCCAACCAAGGTCGGGTTTCAATTGTCACTGCTGTCTATAAGAAGCTTGCATGTTTTCCCCGTGAGCGCATGTTTTTGTTGTTTAGAAGATTTATATAATTGATAGTTCTTGCAACTTTCCCCTCTTTTTTCGAGACTATTTTAATGCAACAGCTGAGGGCAGCTTTTTCCAGATAGACAACACACACGATGCTGGAGGACCTCAGCAGGGAAATGGACAGTCAATGTTTCTGGTTGAGACCGTTCATCAGGACTGATAATCAGAGGGAAGGTAGGCAGTAGAAAGAGGTGGAGGAAGAGCTGGCAGGTGATGGGTGGATTCATGTGAGGAAGGTGATAGGCAGATGGGGGGGAGAGTGAGAATAGTGATTGAAGCTGGTGGTGAATTGAATAATTACTTTGGTTCTCTCTTCACTAAGGAGGACATAAATAATCTTCCAGAAATAGTAAGGGACAGAGGGTCCAGTGAGATGGAGGAACTGAGTGAAATACATGTTAGTAGGGAAGTGGTGTTAGGTAAATTGAAGGGATTGAAGGCAGATAAATCCCCAGGGCCAGATGGTCTGCATCCTAGAGTGCTTAAGGAAGTAGCCCAAGAAATAGTGGATGCATTAGTGAAAATTTTTCAAAACTCGTTAGATTCTGGACTAGTTCCTGAGGATTGGAGGGTGGCTAATGTAACCCCAATTTTTAAAAAAGGAGGGAGAGAGAAACCGGGGAATTATAGACCGGTTAGCCTAACGTCGGTGGTGGGGAAACTGCTGGAGTCAGTTATCAAGGATGTGATAACAGCACATTTGGAAAGCGGAGAAATGATCGGACAAAGTCAGCATGGATTTGTGAAAGGAAAATCATGTCTGACGAATCTCATAGAATTTTTTGAGGATGTAACTAGTAGAGTGGATAGGGGAGAACCAGTGGATGTGGTATATTTGGATTTTCAAAAGGCTTTTGACAAGGTCCCACACAGGAGATTAGTGTGCAAACATAAAGCACACGGTATTGGGGGTAAGGTATTGGTGTGGGTGGAGAATTGGTTAGCAGACAGGAAGCAAAGAGTGGGAATAAACAGGACCTTTTCAGAATGGCAGGCGGTGACTAGTGGGGTACCGCAAGGCTCAGTGCTGGGACCCCAGTTGTTTACAATACATATTAATGACTTGGATGAGGGAATTAAATGCAGCATCTCCAAGTTTGCGGATGACACGAAGCTGGGTGGCAGTGTTAGCAGTGAGGAGGATGCTAAAAGGATGCAGGGTGACTTGGATAGGTTGGGTGAGTGGGCAAACTCATGGCAGATGCAATTTAATGTGGATAAATGTGAAGTTATCCACTTTGGTGGCAAAAATAGGAAAACAGATTATTATCTGAATGGTGGCCGATTAGGAAAAGGGGAGGTGCAACGAGACCTGGGTGTCATTATACACCAGTCATTGAAAGTGGGCATGCAGGTACAGCAGGCGGTGAAAAAGGCAAATGGTATGCTGGTATTTATAGCGAGAGGATTCGAGTACAGGAGCAGGGAGGTACTACTGCAGTTGTACAAGGCCTTGGTGAGACCACACCTGGAGTATTGTGTGCAGTTTTGGTCCCCTAATCTGAGGAAAGACATCTTTGCCATAGAGGGAGTACAAAGAAGGTTCACCAGATTGATTCCTGGGATGGCAGGACTTTCATATGAAGAAAGACTGGATGAACTGGGCTTGTACTCGTTGGAATTTAGAAGATTGAGGGGGGATCTGATTGAAACGTATAAGATCCTAAAGGGATTGGACAGGCTAGATGCAGGAAGATTGTTCCCGGTGTTGGGGAAGTCCAGAACGAGGGGTCACAGTTTGAGGATAGAGGGGAAGCCTTTTAGGACCGAGATGAGGAAAAACTTCTTCACACAGAGAGTGGTGAATCTGTGGAATTCTCTGCCACAGCAAACTGTTGAGGCCAGTTCATTGGCTATGTTTAAAAGGAAGTTAGATATGGCCCTTGTGGCTACAGGGGTCAGGGGGTATGGAGGGAAGGCTGGGGCGGGGTTCTGAGTTGGATGATCAGCCATGATCATAATAAATGGCGGTGCAGGCTCGAAGGGCCGAATGGCCTACTCCTGCACCTATTTTCTATGTTTCTATGTTTCTATGTGATGGGTGGATCCAGGTGTGGAGGAGTGATAGGCAAATGGATGTGGGGGGAGTGGGAATGAAGTCAGAGACTGAGAGGTGGATCTAGGTGGGGAGGAGTTATAGTCATATGGAGGAGGGGAGGTGAGAACAGCAACAGAGGCTGGGAGGTGGTGAATGGAAGTGACAAAGGGCTGCAGATGGTGGGATCTGATAGGAGAGAAACCAAATGAGGGAGGTGAAGAGGGCAGATGGGATCTGAAGAGAGAGCAGAACTATAAATGTAGAACTGAGAACATAGAACTGTTCAGGTCAAGAACGGGCCCTTCAGCCCACAGTACTGTGCAGAACCAGTTTAGCTAATGGCACAGTATTCCTTCAGTTTGCACATGGTCCCTATCACTCCATTCTCTGTATATTCATCCATCCATGAAAGAGCTTCTCAAACCTCCATCTCATCCGCCTCTACCTCCACCCGATAACATTTTCCAGGTCCTGACCCCTCCCTATGCAAAAAAAGACTTGCCCTGCCCACCTCCCCAGAACTTCTCCCCCTTCATCTTAAACATACTCTCTCTAGTATTAGACTTTTCAACTCTGGGAAATAGATACCAGCTTTTCACTCTACCTGTGCCTTGTATAGTTTTATAAACTTCAATCAGATCACCCCTCAGCCCCCCATGCTCCAGAGGAAACAACCCAAGTTCATCCAACCCTCGCTCACAGTGCACGGTAGACGTGCGCTACAGATGGTCATCTGTGCTTCAATCTCCAGCATCTGTAGTCACATATGTCTCTCTGTGGACACCTTCAGGGTTTAAACATTACCCCTTTGCTCTTTTATACGGTAGGTGGAAGAAATGATTTGTTGAAGCAAATTATTTTCTCAATGCTCCACAATGGACAACGTGCATTCTCCTCAGAACTTTAAAATGTCGCCTTGGGTACAGAACCAAGTTTTGGAATGGCACAGTAGCATAGCGGTCAGCGTAAGGCTTTACATGGCCAGCGACCACTCGTTGGATTTCAATTGTCACTGCTGTCTATAAGAAGTTTTCATGTTCTCCCCGTGAGTGCACGAGTTTCTTCCGGGTGCTCTGGTTTCCTCCCACATTCCAAAAGCCGTGGCCATGCTATGTTGGCACCGGAAGCACGGTGACACTGTAACCCCAGCACATCCCTGACCATGTTGGTCATTGACACCAACCATGTATGTTTCGATGCACATGTGACAAATAGAGCCAACCTAATTCACTGTTTACAATTCAGTGGAGGCATCTGCCATCTGAGAGAGTAAAAATAGATTATTTAAACAGAGGATACAGCAGCTCTCCTAGATGGATATAAAAATTCCCACAACACTACTTCAAAGACCAGTCGGGGCAGCAATCCAGGAGGGAAATATATTCTTCATGGGTTGTCACAGGAAGAAGGAAATACAGGAATGCGAACTGAAAGTGGGCAACGAAATAATTAAACAAACATGGAAGTTCAGTTAGTTGAGGAGCACGAACACACCTGATGGTAGGGCTGATGTTGAAATTAGAAGGATCGGGATTGCTGAATGCACTTTCAAGCGTTTGAGAAAGATACTAAAGAATAACATAATTTCTATGGGTACGAGACTCAGAGTGTTGCGATGCTATGTTCATTCCACACTAACGTACGGAAGCAAACGTTGGACAATATCGAAGCAAACTGAAGGAAGACCCAAAGCTGCAGAAATGCGGTTTTTGAGAAGAATGATGCAAATATCAGGGAAGGACAGCGTAACAAATGAGGGAGTGTTGCGAACATTTGGAACAAGAGAAGAGCTGGTATTATCAATCAGGAAATGGGAGCTGGAATTTCTGGGACGTGTATTAAGGAAAGAGAAGCTCAAACATCTTACAGTGACGGAAAAACTGATGGAAGAAAAAGTTACAGTCAACAGCACATGATGCCCATGACCAACATCAAGGGATAGACACACAAAAGTTTTGAAGAGTTTAGTAGATCTCCTCTGATCGCCCATGTCATATGACAGCACATAGAGATGATGATGTTGGTGATGATTCAGGAGCTGTGTAGGGACTCTGCTGGGCAAAAATCAACTGCTGTATTTTCCATATTGCAGTCCCAACACTTCAAAGAATTTCATCGTCTGCAGAGTATCTTCAGGTGTTGAGCTGCATTTTGGAAATACAGGACCTTTGGAAATCCCTTGCAGTGTGCACATTGTCATGGAAATCACATCTTCCCACAGCACCTCTTACAGGAAGGAAGAAACAAGTTTTATAATGTGCTGTGGGAAGGGTCATTGATAAATTCTCAAGGAAATGGGACATGGTCTTGACTGCTTACTGGCAATGTTGCAAGAATTAAAATATAAAAAGGCAAATTATCTCTTGATGACATAATACCTGCAGGAGAAAGATTTTGTAGTCACATGACAGGAACTTGCCTTGCCGCTATCGATGGAAGACACTGTTTTCCAACTTGCCAGGGGCAAGGAACAGATTTGTCACTCAGCTAGCCAAGAACACCTGACATAACCTCATAACTGGCTTACTAAACCTCACTGACAACTTTTTATTGTCATGGGTGTTTCTGCTGAATTATCAATGCAAATTTGTGACCTATCCCGTTGCTGTCACTCCCAAATGCAGGATGTTAACATTGGGAATGTTCCTACATTTCTACAGTCCCAATCAGAATCAGGTTGAATATCACCAGCATGTCGTGAAATATGTAGTTTTGTGGAAGCAGTAAATTTTGATGCATAATTTTTTTAAAAACTGTAAGTTACAATAGAAATATGTATGCAAAAAATTAATTAAGTAGTGCAAAAAGAGAGCAAAAAAAGAAAATAGTGAGGTAGTGTTCATGGGTTTATTGTCCATTTGGAAATCTGATAGTGAAGGGCAAGAAGCTATTCCTAAAACATTGACTGTGTACCTTCAGGTTCCTGGACCTCCTCCTTGTTGAGAAGAGGGTATGTCCTGGGTGATGGGGGTCCTTAATGATGGATGCCGCCTATGTGAGGCATTGCCTTTTGAAGATGTCCTTGATGCTGGGGGGAGGGAGCTGGCTGACCTTGCTCCTCCATGTCAGGCGGTGATGCAACCAGTCAGAACACTCTCCATGTCAGATCTGTAGAAACTGACGAGTAACTTTGGTGACATACCAAGCCTTCTCAAGCTGTTAATGAAATACTTTAGCAGTTTATTTTAATTGCATCAGTATGTTGGGCCCAGGATAGATCCTCAGAGATGTTGACACCCTGGAACTTGAAATTGCTCACCCTTTCCACCGCTGATCCTTAGATGAGGACTGACGTGTGTTCCCTTGACTTTCCCTTGCTGAAGAAGACAATCAATTCGTTAGTCTTTCTGACGTTGAGTGCAAGGTTTTGTTGCAACACAGCTCAACCAGCAGATCTACTTCACTCCTTCTATCCCTCCTCGTCATCGTCTGAAATTCTGCCAACAACAGTTACGTCATTGGCAAAGTTATAGATGGCTTCTGAGCTGTGCCTAGCCACACAGTTGTGGGAGTAGGTGTGCCAGGCTGGAATCTCAATTCTGATCCCTAGAGCCGCAGTCGGAGGCAAATTTCAACAGACTGGCAGAATGGTCAATGTCTGAGTAATATATCCTGAAGTTCAAGCATACTGGATGTTAATGGTGTGTCCTGCAATAAATTTGCTTTTGATGTTTCAGGGGAATGGGCCTGCAAATCTCTGCAGATCAGCTGGAGTGGTCAAAGGCACAATGTCTGTGTGTCTGTGCCCACATCTGCCTCTGAATCTGGGTCTATTGGAGTCTGGAGTTTGAAGGATATGGACTGAACACTGTATGTCAGAGGGAGGAAGAACAAGGATTGTCTTGTTGCGTGTTGTGTTGATTACTGTGCTCCACCGAGCGTTGTGGACATGATATCTTGGTGTAGAATGTGTGGCATCAGGTGCGGGCTGCCCTGGGTGCGCTGCTTGTATTTCACTGTACATTCCGATGAATTTGTGATAAATAAACTTCAATCTTGAGTCTTTAATGAACAGAAGAGATTCTGCAGGTGCTGGAAATCTTCAGCAACTCACAAAATACTGAAGGAACACGGCAAGTCAGGCAGCCTCTATAGAGGGGCACAAATAGTCTATGTTTCAGTCAAGACCATTCATCAGTGGAGTTGTTAAGAAGTGAGGGGAAGCAAGTCCAGTGTGGACAATAAATGGATAAGTCCTTATCTAACTTCACTATTTAGATACAGGCAATACTGTACAATGTTAATAAGTGTACATTGAAAGTGAAATGTGCAGGAACTGGGCTAAGGGATGATATAATTTCAGGCACCGCTCCTATTTATTCATTATGCTAATTGTATGTATTCTTGGCAACTCCTTTGCTCCACTGCCCTTCCCTAATTGCCCTGGGGGGAAAGTGTTGAAGTGCTGAACTGGCTTTGAATGGCTGCTCGAATACAGGAGATTGTGTAGGTGCTGTAAATCCAGAGTAACGCACACAAAATGCTGGAGGAACCCCACTGCCAAGTTTCTACATGATGCATCTGCCCTGAAGGAGTTTAAATCTTTTCTTTGACTGGAGTTCAGTGAGGCCCTCTTTCACCGCTCCCCCTCGGTGATCTCTGCTGCCCTCAACTCTTCGACCATGTGTCACTACCACCTTCCAGCTTGTCTCCTCACCTTCCTCCTACCTTTTTATTCTGGCTTCATCCCCCTTCCTTTCCAGTCCTGATGAAGGGTCTCAGCCCAAAACGTTGACTGTTTATTCTTCTCCTTTGGCGCTGCCTGACCTGCTGAGTTCCTTGAGCATTTTGTGTGTGTTACATTGAATGGCTGCAGCACCATTTCTCAGAGTTAGACCCACAGTTAGATGTTTCAGGTCAGGATGGTGACCGACTTGGAGAGGAACTGCAGCTAATTCTCTCTGCTGTGCCTGCTGGCCTTGTCGATCTCAGTGGTACATTTGAGGTGCTGTCACAGTGCTAGGTGAATCACGTCACTTATTCATTGAACCAGAGGGGATAACTTCACTCAGCTTCGCTCAAAGTCAAAGTAAATTTATTATCAAAGTAATGTATCCCGTCATATACAATCCTGAGTTTGATTTTCTTATGGGTAAACACGGTAAATCCAAGAAACACAATAAAATCAATGAAAGATCACATCGAACAGGACGGAAAAACAATGTGTGCAAAAAAAGAGTGCAAATACAAAAGAGAACATAATAATAGCAACAATAAATACATACAAAATAAATATTGAGAACATGAGATGAAGGGTCCTTGAAAGTGAGTCCATTGGTTGTAGGAACATTTCAGTGAAGGGGACAAGTGAAGTTATCACCTCTGGTTCAAGAGCCTGACTGTTGATGGGTAATAGCTATTCCTGAACCTGGTGGTGTGAGTCCTGAGGCTCCTGATGGAAGTATCAAGAAGAGAGTACAGCCTGGACGGTGGCGGTCCTTGTTGATGGATGCTGCTTTCCTGCAACAGCGCTCCATGTAGATGTGCTCAATGCTTTACCCGTGTTGGACTGGGCTGTACCCACTACTTCTTGTAGGATTCTCTGTTCAAGGGCCTTGGTGTTTCCATACCAGGCTGTAATACAACCAGTCAATATACTCTCCACCACATACCTATAGAAGTTTGTCACAGTTTTAGATGAGTGATCGTAAACTCCTCGAGAAGTAGAGGTGCTGCTTTGCTTTCTTCATAATTGCAGTTGTGTGCTGGGCCGAGGACAGATCCTCTGAAACCATAGCACCAAGGAATTTAAAGTTACGGATCCTCTCCGACTCAAGTCTCTGGTGAGGACTGGCTCGTGGACCTCCAGCTTCCTCCTCTTGAAGTCAATGATCAGCTCCTTGGTCTTACTGCCATTACGAGTGTTATGGCACCACTCAGCCAGATTTTCAATCTCCCTCCCATATGCTGATTTGTCACCACCTTGGATTCAGCCCACAACAGTGGTGTCGTCAGCAAACTTGAAAATGGCATTGGAGCTGTGCTTAGCCTCACAGTCATAAGGGCAAAGTGAGTAGAGCAGGGGGCTAAGCACACAACCCTGAGGTGCACCTTGGCTGATGGAGATTGTGGAGATGTTTTTGCTAATCTGAATTGACTAGAGTCTGCAAGGGAGAAAACTGAGGATCCAGTTGCACAAGGAGGTATTGAGGCCAAGATCTTGAAGCTTATTGATTAGTTTTGAGGGGACGATGGCATCCAATGCTGACTGGTAATCGATAAGCAGCGTCCTGATATATGCATCTTTGCTGTCCTGATGTCCCAGGACCAAGTGAAGAACCAGTGAGATGGCATCTGCTGTGGACTGTTGATGCAGTAGGCAAATTGGAGCAGATCCCAGCTGCTTCTCAGACAGGAGTGAATATGTTTCATCACCAGACTCTCAAAAAACTCCATCACTGTGCATTGAACAGTAGTTATTGAGGCAGGTTATTTTTTAAGCGTGTCGTACCAGATGTTCAACCATTCTTCTCTGGCACGTGGTGTCAGGATTAACCAGGTCACATTATGAACGTTCCTGACTCAACCCTTGTATTTTTTACGAGGCCGAGTGGCTAGCTCGACACTCAACCTGACACGGATAGAAAGCTTGCTCGGAGGTGGCCCGACCTGGATTCGAACTTGGGAACTTTGGCTCCAGAGTCCGGCGCTGATCTCACTGCGCCACCAGTCGGCTCTTGCGGCAGGTTACTATGTTCTTCTCAGGCACCGGTATAACTGAAGCCTGCTTGAAGCAGGTGGATACCTCAGACTGCCGAAGCGAGAGGTTAAAGATCTCAGTGAACACTCCAGCCAGCTGATCAGCATAGGTCTTTAGTACTCGGCCAGCCACCCCAGCTGACCTTGATGCTTTTTGTGGGTTCACCCTCCCGAAGGCTGCTCGCATGTCGGTCTCAGAGACTGAAACCACACGATCTTTGGAGCTGTGGGAGCTCATGGTGGTTCCCACTGCTGCCTTCAAGGAGTTTGTACGCTCTCCCTGTGACCACGTGGGTTTCCACCGGGTGCTCTGGTTTCCTCCCACAGTCCAAAGATGTTTCGGTTGGTACGTTAATTGGTCATTGTAAATTGTCCTGTGATTTGGCTAGGATTAAATTCAGGGCATTGCTGGCCAATTAACCATTACTGAACTTCTAGTGAAGTTTTCACTAAGATAGGATGGCCAATATCACAATTTTGAGACTAGAATCACAGAGCACAATAATGCAGAAGCAGGTCCTTTGGCCCACCTAGTCCATGGCAAACTGTTATTTTTCCTGGTCCCATCGACCTGGAGCTGGACCAGAGCCCTCCATTCTCCAACCACCCAAAAATAAGAAAACGAACATTAGATCTGATCCCGGTACCAATGCAGAACATCAGTCACAATATATATCCTAAACTCCACAGAGCCTGAGGTAGGCAGCACATGAGTTTTGTTACAGCAGTTTCCAAAGGCAGCAATGTCAGAGGACCATAAGACATAGGAGCAAACTTAGGCCACGCAGCTCATCCAGTTCGCTCCGCCATTCGATCTTCACTGATTCATTATCACTCTCAACCCCATTCTACTGCATTCTTCCCATAACCTTTGATGTTCTGACTAATGAAGAACATATCAACTTCTGCTTTATATATACCCAATGACTTGTCCTCCACAGCCATCTGTGGCAATGAATTCCACAGATTCGCCACCCTCTGGCTAAAAAGGTTCCTACTCCTATTCTGAAGCTGTGTCTCGTATCTTATGGTCTTCTGACATTGCTGCCTTTGGAAACTGCTGTAACAAAACTCAGAAATGGCTTGGAGAGGTGGCAACACACTATCATGGCAGAACATTCACCACTGCACTGGTTAAGATAAAGTCACGAGCAATACAGCATGGACACAGGTCCTTTGGCCCTATCAGTTCATGCCAACCAGGGCACCCACCAACCTACTCCCAATTTCCTGCATTTGGCCAGTATCCTTCCAATCACCACCCTCCCAATGACGCATGCTCATCTAAAAACAGCTGTATATGTAAAAGCGTGGGGGGGGGGGAGATACATTGCTATCTAAGGAAATGTAAGTTGCTCCTTCCCTCCACTAGCCTGCAGGTCACCCTTGGGCAAGGTGTAGCACCCACTTAGCCCCCCAATCAGGGTCACGTGAAGCCACGGGAGCAGGTGGTGGATGGTCATATGAGCAGCTGGTGTATATCACAAGTCCTGGTTACGTGACCACTGATGCCAGGCTGACAAACTCTGAAGAGTATTGATAATGGCTGGGGTCACCCGTCTTGTAAAGTCTGCCCCAGAAGGTGGCAATTGCAAAGCACTTCTGTGGTAAAATTTGCTAAGGTGAGACCATGATTGCCTGTGTCATACGACAAGGCACATAATGATGATGATGATATATAAAACTAACATTGTTTTCTAAACCAAACATGTCCAAATGCTTAAATAATACCACCTCAATCATTTCCTCTGGCACTTTGTTATGGCTACTCACCACCCTCAATGGGAAAATGTTTATCCTCAGCTCCCTTCTCACCCCTAATATAGTCTTGTGTTGGTTTGACTTTCCAAAATGCATAATTTAGTGTCATCTATGAATTTGCAGATTAGGCATGATGCATTTTTCAGCTGTGTGGCATACCACTAGCCATCATTCCCAGGAGCAACCTTCAACCCGCTCCCTCTGCATCCCACCTCCTGGATGACGTGCTGTGACTGGTGGAGACGCGAGACCAGCAGTGACAGCTAGGATTCATTTGTAACCTCGGTGCCATGGATAGTGCAGTGGTTAGCGCGACATTTTTACAATTCGGGGCGTCAGAGTTTGGAGTTCAACTCCGGCGTCGTCTGTAAGAAAGTTTTCACGTTCTCCACGTGATTGTGTCTGTTCCTCAGGGAGCCCCAGTTTTCTCCCACAGTCCAAAGATGCAGTCTGTTAGTTGGTCATGTTAAATTGCCCCGGGTGTACGCTAGGGTTAAATCGGTGGGTTGCTGGGTGGTGCAGCTCATTGTGCTGGAAGGGCCTGTTCCTCACTGCATCCCTAAATAAATAAACAAGCAAACATTTGAGATGACTCTGGGCCTGTACTCGCTGGAGCGCAGGAGATTAATGGGGGATCTCATCGAAACGTATCGAATATTGAAAGGCCTTGATCGGGTGGACACGTGGAGGATGTTTCCAAGTGGGAGAGTCTACGCCCACAAGACACAGCCCTGCAGAACAGAAATGAGGAGGAATTTCTTCATCCAGAGGATATTTAAAATGTAAATTTGGTATCACATGTCAAAAGCAGCAATTATTGCTCGTGGATTTTAAGTCAATCATCTTGAAGCAGGTGAATTAATATTCAGTTTTCTTTGATTTTACGTGCTACACCATGGCCCTAGCAAGAACCTTACCATGGTATGGTTGTATGAATGTGCTGCAGTTTCCAGTACATTATTCACCTGCTGGCAAAATGGCTCACATACAAATTCCTGTCTTACACCTCAACAGCCGAACAAAGAAACCAATCTCACAATAGTAAACACAAGAGATCCTGTAAATCCTGAACAACACATATATAATGCTGGAGGAAATGTGTGCAGGTTTGGGCCCTTTAACTAAAAATGGATGTGCTGGCATTGCAGAGGGCATGGATGCTCACAAGAATGATCCCAGGGTTAACACAGGAGGAGTGTTTGATGCCTCTGGGCCTGTACACATTGAAGTTTAGAAAAACAAGGGTTTCTTTAGCCAGAGGGTGGTGCATCAGTGGGATTAATTGCCACAGATGTCTGTGGAGGCCAAGTCATTGGGTATATTTAAAGCGGAAGTCAATAGGTTCTTGATCAGTAAGGGCATGAAAGGTTATGGGGAGAAGGCAAGAGAATGAGGTTGAGAGGAAAAGTAACTTAGCCATGACCAAAGTGAGTGGCCATGATTCATGATGAATGGCCCAATTTCTGTTCCTATATTTCAAGGCTTTATGGTCAAACTCAGCAGGTCAGTCAGCATCTATGGAGGAGAAGAGTCAACGTTTCGGCTGAAAGCCTTCATCAGGTCCTGATATATTATGAAATTAAGGTATAGGAGCAGAATTAGACCATTTGGCCCATCGAGTCTGTCCTGTCATTTCCATAAGATCATAAGACAAAGGACCAGAAGTAGGCCATTTGGCCCATCGAGTCTGCTCTGCCATTTCATCATGGTTGATCCATTTTCCCTCAGTCCCAATCTCCTGCCTTCTCACCATAACCTTTGATGCCCTGGCTACTCAGATACCTATCAATCTCTGCCTTAAATACACCCAATGACTAGGCCTCCACAGCCACTTGTGACAACAAATTCCACAGATTCACCATTTAACTACTTAGTCCCTTTATAGATGCTGTCTGAGCTGCTGAGTTCCTCCAGCATTATACTCAATGTCAAAATGGAATACCGAGGTTACATTGCAGGTGGGTTCAGAAACTGGATCTTGAACATTTTTATTAAGTTAGTCATCTGAACATGCCTTGTCACGGATATGAGAAGTTTAAAAAAACTGCAATGCAAAGGATCTTTAAACAGAAACATTAACTGCTTCTCTCTCAACAGACGCTGACTAACCTGCTGAATGTTTCCAGCATTTTTTAATATTATAGCTAGTTTACTGTTTGCAATTATTAATGGCAAATAAACAGTAATGAAAAACAGGAGCGATGTGGAGGTTTATCAGCACTGCATTTAATGTTTCTTCACAGGTTTTCAGAACATTTCAGTCAGTGCAGTTTGTTGGAATATTCGATCCTTTTCAAAGTTACACACAGAGAGTAAGTTAAGTGGATAGTAATTCTGGACTAAGGTTAGGCATTTGCCTGAGCAGTCTTTGACAGCACCTTCAGATCAGCGATGCACTTGGCAATGCTCTCCTTCTCCTAGGAAGAGATAGAGCAAGAGATTAGCAAAACTTTCATTCTTTTATGATACAGGAGGACTGTGTTCTAAAAGTCATAGAGAAGAACAGCACAGAAACAGGCCTTTTGGCCCATCTAGCCCATGCCGGACCATTTAAACTGCCTATTCCCATCGACCTGCACCTGGATCACAGCCCTCCATACCCCTACCATCCATGTACCTATCCAAACTTTGCTTAACCGTTGAAATCAAGCTTGCCTGCACCACTTGCACTGGTAGCTTGTTCCACACTCTTGTGACCCTCCGAGTGAAGTTTCCCTTAAACATTTCACCTTTTACCCTTAACTCATGACATCTGTAGTCCCACCCAACCCCAGTGGAAAAAACCTGTTTGCATCTATACCTCTCAATTTTGTATACCACTATCAAATTTCCTCTCAATCCTCTATGTTCTAAGGAATACAGGCCTCACCTATATCTTATAACTCTGGTCCTCCAGACCCAACCATACCCTTGTAAATTTTCTCTGTACTCTTCCAATCTTATTTACATCTTTCCTAAAGGAAGATTAGAAGACTAAAGACACGTTCTGTGCACTTGAACATTCCAGCCATTTGGTCAGCACAGGCTTTCAATACCCAACCACTGGGCCTGATGCCTCGCCAGGGTTCATCCTCTTGAAAGATGTTCTGAAACTGGCCTCTAGCCTGTCCCCGAGTTCAGTCAGATCCAAGATTACAGCTGTTGACCAGGGCTTTGTTCCCCACCAATCATCTGCAGCTCATAGACAGCAAATAAAATCTGGTACTTTCACTGATGTGATTTACATACTGAATATGCATGAGGCAGTGGGTGGTCTTACTCCAGCGAGACCCAATGGCCAGGAAGGCGGCTCTGCAACACCTTGTGGAGAGCAACGATGATGACAAGTCACAGAAATAGTCGAGGACTTCCGGTAGCGCTCATGGAGTGAAGTCGCGTTCTTGACTCGCTCCATTACCTCTGAGTTTTTTTTTCTCTATGGTCAGCTATACTTTAATTAACCATTAAGGCATCAACTCTTACAATACTTTGAATTAAACTGAGTTCTCCGACAACTGGATGGAACTTAGATCTGCTATGTCTAAGAACGGGAAAAACGGCAAGGATGGTAAACCTCCGGTTAAACCGAAAGCTACGGATCTCCCCCCGACTGAATCACCGGTGACTTTGAAAGCTATATTGGAGTTAATTCAGAGGGAAATTTCAACCTCTGTTAGGGAGATGATTCGTACGGAAATTGCAGGCCCTGTTAAAGACCTGATTCATACGGAAATCTCAACTAATCTCCAGAAAATTGCCGATTCAATTGATAAGATACAAACATTTATTGCGGAACATCAGTCGGCTATATCTGATCTTCAACAATTCGCGCAACAAAGTGAGCTTAAGATGGGGAAAATCGAAGAAACAATTAATGTAATGAAGAAGAAACTTGACTTTTTGACTTTTAAAAACTCTGACTTGGAATCTAGAATGCGACGGCAAAATTTACGAATGATCGGGGTGAGGGAAGCCGTTGAATCTAACAATCCTATGAAGTATTTTTCTCAACTTTTAAAAGATGCATTCCCTACTGTATTTCCTGACCAACCACCGCTTCTGGATCGTGTTCACAGAAATAGTCATGGTCATCTACAGCAACCAAGGAAGACCCCAGTTGTGTCGACTTCCCGAAACCACTTGACCTGGACTTCTGAGGTTGAGAGTGGAACTGCCCCAGTGCAACAGCTTTCCCACTTTAAAAACTCTCCCACGTTTCCTGTCATCATCAGAAACGATGGACTACTACTCAATGTATGTGGTAAATGAGATAATGTGTAATACCCGTGGCTGACAAGAGAAATTAGGGATAGTATCAATTCCAAAGAAGTAGCATACAAATTAGCCAGAGAAAGTGGCTCACCTGAGGACTGGGAGAAATTCAGAGTTCAGCAGAGGAGGACAAAGGGCTTAATTAGGAAGGGGAAAAAAGATTATGAGAGAAAACTGGCAGAGAACATAAAAACGGACTGTAAAAGCTTTTATAGATATGTAAAAAGGAAAAGACTGATAAAGACAAATGTAGGTCCCCTGCAAACAGAAACAGGTGAATTGATTATGGGGAGCAAGGACATGGCAGACCAATTGAATAATTACTTTGGTTCTGTCTTCACTAAGGAGGACATAAATAATCTTCCAGAAATAGTAAGGGACAGAGGGTCCAGTGAGATGGAGGAACTGAGCGAAATACATGTTAGTAGGGAAGTGGTGTTAGGTAAATTGAAGGGATTGAAGGCAGATAAATCCCCAGGGCCAGATGGTCTGCATCCCAGAGTGCTTAAGGAAGTGGCCCAAGAAATAGTGGATGCATTAGTGATAATTTTTCAAAACTCGTTAGATTCTGGACTAGTTCCTGAGGATTGGAGGGTGGCTAATGTAACCCCACTTTTTAAAAAAGGAGGGAGAGAGAAACCGGGGAATTATAGGCCGGTTAGCCTAACGTCGGTGGTGGGGAAACTGCTGGAGTCAGTTATCAAGGATGTGATAACAGCACATTTGGAAAGCGGTGAAATGATCGGACAAAGTCAGCATGGATTTGTGAAAGGAAAATCATGTCTGACGAATCTCATAGAATTTTTTGAGGATGTAACTAGTAGAGTGGATAGGGGAGAACCAGTGGATGTGGTATATTTGGATTTTCAAAAGGCTTTTGACAAGGTCCCACATAGGAGATTAGTGTGCAAACTTAAAGCACACGGTATTGGGGGTAAGGTATTGGTGTGGGTGGAGAATTGGTTAGCAGACAGGAAGCAAAGAGTGGGAATAAACGGGACCTTTTCAGAATGGCAGGCGGTGACTAGTGGGGTACCGCAAGGCTCAGTGCTGGGACCCCAGTTGTTTACAATATATATTAATGACTTGGATGAGGGAATTAAATGCAGCATCTCCAAGTTTGCGGATGACACGAAGCTGGGTGGCAGTGTTAGCAGTGAGGAGGATGCTAAGAGGATGCAGGGTGACTTGGATAGGTTGGGTGAGTGGGCAAACTCATGGCAGATGCAATTTAATGTGGATAAATGTGAAGTTATCCACTTTGGTGGCAAAAATAGGAAAACAGATTATTATCTGAATGGTGGCCGATTAGGAAAAGGGGAGGTGCAACGAGACCTGGGTGTCATTATACACCAGTCATTGAAAGTGGGCATGCAGGTACAGCAGGCGGTGAAAAAGGCGAACGGTATGCTGGCATTTATAGCGAGAGGATTCGAGTACAGGAGCAGGGAGGTACTACTGCAGTTGTACAAGGCCTTGGTGAGACCACACCTGGAGTATTGTGTGCAGTTTTGGTCCCCTAATCTGAGGAAAGACATCTTTGCCATAGAGGGAGTACAAAGAAGGTTCACCAGATTGATTCCTGGGATGGCAGGTCTTTCATATGAAGAAAGACTGGATGAACTGGGCTTGTACTTGTTGGAATTTAGAAGATTGAGGGGGGATCTGATTGAAACGTATAAGATCCTAAAGGGATTGGACAGGCTGGATGCGGGAAGATTGTTCCCGATGTTGGGGAGGTCTAGAACGAGGGGTCACAGTTTGAGGATAGAGGGGAAGCCTTTTAGGACCGAGGTTAGGAAAAACTTCTTCACACAGAGAGTGGTGAATCTGTGGAATTCTCTGCCACAGCAAACTGTTGAGGCCAGTTCATTAGCTATGTTTAAAAGGAAGTTAGATATGGCCCTTGTGGCTACAGGGGTCAGGGGGTATGGAGGGAAGGCTGGGTTCTGAGTTGGATGATCAGCCATGATCATAATAAATGGCGGTGCAGGCTCGAAGGGCCGAATGGCCTACTCCTGCACCTATTTTCTATGTTTCTATGCCTATAGAAAATAAAGAGTTCTATAATTGGCCCTTTTAATGCTCAAGTGGATTTGGCAATTTGTACATGGTTCCCAAAACCTACAGCTGTCCCGAGCTGAGATGGAACACCAGCAGTGAAGGTGCATCAAGACACGGCTTTACACTCAACACCAGAGCTAGTGATTTGCTGCGGTTTCTACATGAATTCTTGGTGATGTGTACAACAATCACAGTGACATTTTGCCTCACAGCACCACCCACCTGCTGTGGCGTGATGCTCTGGATTACACTCTTCTCAACCCAGTTAACCATGTACTCTTGAGCGAGCCGTCGCTGCAGTTGCTGGAGGCCGATTTGGTAATCCAGTCGCTTCTTCACTGCATCGTACACCATGTGTAGACGCTCGCGATAGTTAGTTTCCAGAATCATTTCAACGTTATTCTGGAAACAAAAAAGCAGCAAATCAGCAGCTTGCAGGGGCATTTTTGCTTAATTGCATTTGTAACTTGACTCGCTAGCCATCATTACATGTTTTAATATATCTACTGTCAGGTAACCATCCCTCTGACCATTTAAATCATTACAGGACTTCGAGCTTGCCCTGAAGCCTAACCATCTCACTTTCATGGGTAATTTCTGTAGTGAAATGCCTGTATATTGTCAGCAATAAATATCGAAACCTCAGTGGATCAGTCAGTATTGTAGACAAAGTTCCATGCTTGAACCAGTCATCAGAACTGGAAAATATTAGAAAATATATAGTGCAGGAAGGAAAAAGAGTCAAGAGAAAATTTGGGAAGTATAACAATTTGAAAATGGAAAAATTAAGATGAAAGCAAGGATTTTATAGTTATAAACACAAAAGATTCTACAGACGCTGGAAATTCAGAAAACAAAGCACAAATTTTTTTTGTAAGATGAATTAACGTAAGACTAAAGTTGTACTTTAATCATCTGTACTTTTTTCACAATATGCGATGCATAGTCCCCACTTACTGGCAGAAAGCGGTATAGCAGTTAAACTAAAAGTTTATCACCTTTCTTTCTCATTTTCCATTGGCTAATTACTAGCACATTACCCAAGTGATGTCATTAGGTAATCATTGATTAGTTTCATTTATCTAAGGAATTTCTCTTCGAGCCATGCCATAGAAACCATAGAAACTACAGCACAGAAACAGGCCTTTTGGCCCCTCTTGGCTGTGCCGAACCATTTTCTGCCTAGTCCCACTGACCTGCACACGGACCATATCCCTCCATACACCTCCCATCCATGTATCTGTCCAATTTATTCTTAAATGTTAAAAAAGAACCCGCATTTACCACCTCATCTGGCAGCTCATTCCATACTACCACCCAGTAACCCCTGACAGCCCTGAATTAGCTCTAACCTAATCACAGGACAAGTTGCAATGACCAATTAACCCACCCGGTATGTTTTTGGACTGTGGGAAGAAACCAGAGTACCTGGGGGAAACCCAGATTCCAAAGGGTGGACGTACAGACTCCTTACAGGTAACGCCAGAATTGAATTCCAAACTCCAAAACGCACCAAACCGTTACGCTACTGTGGCACTCATGACTAACTAGTATAAAGAAACGGTGAAACAGCAGCTTGTGGATAATCAGAACTAGATAAGGGAGAGATGATAGAAGCAGGTGGGGGAGGGATAGAAAAGATGAAACAGGGGAGAGAACTGGGGGGGGTGCGTGTGAGTGTGTGAGTGAGTGAGTTAGTGAGAGAGAGAGAGAGAGAGAAAAAGAAAAGAACACAGAAGGGTGTTGGATTCCTGAAAACGGACAATTCAATGTGTATTTTCTGTGGAGTGTCATAAGATGAGGGGATACCTGATAAAAAATTATAAAATTATGAGACAAAGATAGGATAGATAGTCCACGTCTCTGTTCAAGGAAGAAGTATCAAATACTCGAGGGCAAAACTTTAAGATGAGGGGGAGAAAGATGTGTGAGGCAAGTTTTTTTAAATATACAGTGGTAGATTCCTGGAACACACTCCTAGGTGTAGTGTCAGAACCTACCATGGTGATAGACGGATGTCTGAACAGGCAAGGAATGTATGGACAAGGATTATGCGTAGGCAGATGGAATCAGTTAAATTTGGCATCATAGTCAGCACAGACATTGTGGGCTGAAGGGCCTGTTACTGAGCTATACTATTCCACGTTCTAAATTATCGCTCATAAATTACAGCAGAAAAACGATTAAAAAATTACACACATAAAATACTGGAGGAACTCAGCAGGTCGGGCAGCATCTATGGAAGTGAAAAAGCAGCAGACACTTCAGACCGAGACCCTTCTTCAGGACTGGAAAGAAAGGGGCAAGATGCCAGAATAATAAGGTTGGGAAGGTGATAGGTGTAGAGAAGTGAGCGGGGGGGGGGGGGGATGAATTGAGAAGTTGGGAGGCGATAGGTGGAAAAGGTAAAAGGCTGAGGAAGAAGGAATCTGACAGAAAGGAGTGGAATGTGGGAGAAAAGGAAGGAAGTGGGACAACAAGGGAAGGTGATAGACAAGTGAGGAGAAGAGTAGAGGTGGGGGGGGGAACGGGACAAGATGGGGAATTGAAGAACAGGGTAAGGGAACAATTACCAGAATTTGGGACAAATTCATGTTTATGCCATCAGGTTGGACGTACTCAGACAGAATACGAAGCACTGCTCCTCCAACCTGGGAATGGCCTCATCATGGCAATAGAGGAGGCCATGGACCTCCAGAGAAAGAGCTACTAAGATAACTATTTTTTTATATATATATATTTTACCCGCTTAGCATCGAAGAGGTGGTGCCGCCCTTCTATTCTCCACTGCTCCTTATTCTCCTGTTCAATGGCTTCTGTCAGACTGGCAATGGCAAGGTCTTTCACCTCTTGTGCCTTTTGAACTTTTTCCTATGATTGCAAAACAAAATTGAAAATAACGAATTTGCAGCTGAATCACTCAGATACATCAATGATTTTCCATCAAAAAGTCATATTTAATCAGAATATTTATTTGAAATAATTTATTTGCTCAAAACTTCTCTACATAGTACACTTTAACCAGTGGCTAAATGCCACAGACTCATTTTAAATCGGAATCTGAAATGTTCTCAGTTTTCCAGGCTTTCACACAATTGGCAACTCATGGTTAGCTTCCATGGTAAAAAAAAAAGTCACACAGAATGTTGCAAATATTGCCATCTTTGGATTAACTTCCTTTGTTAAATCTCAGAATACCTCATTCAACTTGTCAGCAAATTTTGCCACATCCTTCCCAAACTTCTTAATACCGTAGAGGATAACAATGCCAATGGAGATGGCAGAAAATGTCTCATGGTTAACGACATAAATTTCCTTTGACAGAAGGTAAGTCAACAGTCCAGTGCCAAGCATGTAAGGTCCTAAGGAGTAAAACAAATACGAAACATTAAGTGTCCAAAGACAGAATCCTGGTCAAACCTTGAAACATTACACAAATTGCTGGAGTGCACGCAGAAATCAAGCCTAAAGAGCTTTTAAAAGTAGGTACTAATAACAAATATTTTAATACAGTACTATATATTTTAGCGTAACACTCACATCAAATACACCTTATGGTTTTCAGTCAATCCTGCAGATGGCAGCAAAC
This sequence comes from Mobula hypostoma, assembly GCF_963921235.1. NCBI lineage: Eukaryota > Metazoa > Chordata > Chondrichthyes > Myliobatiformes > Myliobatidae > Mobula > Mobula hypostoma. The sequence continues at coordinate 5,616,918 of NC_086109.1, read as the reverse complement.
TTTAAAATATAAGCACAAGAGTTTCTGCAGATCCTGTACCAAGCAAGCGTCACTTCATAGACATAAATCAACGTATATAAGCTATCTAATATATTTGTATTTATTGTGTTTTTAAACAATCATTGCATTCTTTATCCTATTGGGCTTTTTTGTTGAACTGCATCAGAGCTCGGGCCCTAGATCTTGAATCTTTAGACGCTAAAAATCCAGAACAATACACACAAAATGCTGGAAGAACTCAGCAAGTCAGGCAGCATCTGTGGAGAGATATGAACAGCCGCTATTTCAGGCCGAGTTCCTTCCCACTTCCTTTCCAGACCTGATCAAGTGTCTCAGCCTGAAATGTCGACTTATTTCTCTCCATATAAGTTGCTTGACCTATTGAGTTCCTCCAGCACTTTGTGTGTGTTACTCATCAAAATGTACTTCATATATTAACACATCAGAAAACTTTGCTGACTTTATAGATAACATGCAGATAATATGCTTTTAGGTCAAGCAGTTTAAACTAATCGCTTTAATTTTGAGTATGTTTATACATCATTAACAAATGAATACAGCAAATTTAAAAGCAGAAAAATAGACATTAGTGGAAACTGCAAAATTATTTTGTACTGACCTGTAACTCCAGTTTTGGGGTAAAGGAAATGGAAGAATTCCTCTGGAATCAGACCAAAGCGCACCTTGCCTCCTTCCTCAGGAAGGGGAGGCACTGGTGCCCGAGATGGACAGCTAGCATGGAAATTCCTGGAAACTGGCACCAAACTGGAAGAATAAATTGAGCTCAGATTTTTCAGTGATGTTGGCAAATTGCCACAACTTTAGATGCGTTTATATCTTTCATTTTTGATGATTCCCAGATAGAATGGTAGCAATATACTTAAAACATTCCTCCTTCAAGAAATTTTTAAAAAATCACTATTTGAATTTCTCACAGCAGATTAGTATTGATTTAATACAAATTGATGGCAGAAGTGTGAAAATAATGAAAAAGAAAATACAATTACAGGAATGTAATGCGTTTATATAAACTCAGCTCAGGGGCCAAGATAGAGACGTAACTAACCTTGCACCAATAGGGGCAGATGTCTTCAGTAAGGACCCTGAAACACAATTATACATAATCACTTGAGAATAAGTTATTAGTTCTAATGCAAATACTTCTAATACCTTTAGTGCTTCAATGTGGTGGTAGCTATTAGCAAAAGGAAGTAACCTGAAAAAAGGCAGCCGCTGGCTGCTTCCTGTACTCCTCGGCTCTGGAAATTAAAGGACTTTCATGTACCGATTCCACAACTGTATGTGTATGCGAATGACAAGTACACCAAAAACTTTATTCAAGCTCTCAGCTATTGGACGTCAATTCAACACTCCCTGAAGTTGTTTCATGCACAATTAACATACAATAACAAGATACAACACCATCCTCTATATGTGAGAGTGCCACTATACACGCTTGTATATCAGAACAATTTGCCCCAGTAATTGGGTTCTACATCTGTAATGTTTAATGCTCAGGAAGGGCAGGAGACACATGCCTATAGTCCACCTGGTCCCATCTTTCAAATGGAGACCAACTAGCTGCTTTTGACTTGAAAATATATTTGGGTTTTCACTGTAAAGAGAAGTTGCTTTCCAGAACAATCTCTCCCATTTAACAATATCAGTAGCCTTAACCAATGAGCTCATGATAGATTCATTCTCAATGTCAGCTGGCACCAATCGAAGCTGCAGAGTTTAACGACATCAGTGGCAGTGCAAATCTATTTTGTGCAGACCTGTAACTCCAGTTATTAAGGACCTCCATCATTCTAGACATGCCCTCTTCTCATTGCTACCATCAAGGAGGTGGTACAGGAGCTTGAAGACACACACTGAATGTTTCAGGAACAGCTTCTTCCCCTCTGTCATCAGACAATGAACCCACGAACACTTCCCCAGTATTCTTTTCCCCCTATCTGCACTACTTATTTAGGTTATTTTTACATCTACTTCTCATTATAATGTATAGTGTTTATTATTATGCATTACGATCTATTGCTGCTGCAAAAAAAATTTCGTTATATACGTCAGTGATATTAGATCTGATTCTGATTCAGCTTTGGGGTAAAGGAAATGTAAGAATTCTTTTGGAATCAGACTAAAGAGACCTTGCCTCCTTCCTCATCAAAACTCTTCACGACTTCCCACTGGAAAGTTCCTCGCTGAGTCAAACTAATTTACAGGACAAACAGGAATCTAACCTCCGTCACCTCTACTCCAGAGAAAACATCACCCCCCCCCGCCTCCCAATTTCAGTTACCAATCCAGTGTGCAGGCAATGCCTAAAAACATGCATATTATTGTCCATCCTTCACTTAAGCTACATCAACTGGGGAAGTCAGCTAAGGAATGGCAAATGGAGTTTAAACGAGGGCAGGGTTGTAGTCCAGAGATCTAGTGGTACTAAGTACGTGCTTCCCTGAAAATGGCCACACGTGGATAGAGTGGCGAAGGACAGGTTTGCCACACTTGCATTTATCAGTCAGGCCTTTGACTACAAGAATTGAGACATCATGTTAAAGCTGTGCAAGATGTTAGAGAGACCACACAGAGTATCGTGCGCAGTTCTGATCATGCGGTTATAGAAAGGATGTCATTACACTAGGAATTGCATAATTAGTCTTTTTTTTGCACATTGGTTACTTGACAATCTTTGTTGTTTTGTTTCATACAGGTGTTTTTCTCTTCACACTTCTAATTGGTTTTTGGCAAGCCACTCCTCCAGCTTGTGGCCACATCAATGGACCATGGCAAGGCCGTCTCGAATCTTGGTGCGAGGGCACGTTTGGACCAGGTGGAGTTTGTCCTGGGTTGGGGCACCACAGGGGCAAGTTGGGGTTTGTCGGATGCCCCCATCGGTGTTGTGATTGCGCTGTCTTGGCATGACGAATTCTGAGTCTAATTGCGACTGTCCAGACTTTTCTAGTAGCTGTATTAAAGCCTGGGAGGAGCGAGGCAGAGTTGACCATCGGACCTCGGCCGTGGGGTGGGGGGGTGTTGGTGCGCCAGTACTGGTGCCATTCAGTGCAATCATCATGGGTTCTTTAAGTTGTAGAAAAGATTTCATGATTTGAGTCAGGAATTTGGAGGGAGCTTTTTCAGTGAATTTACAAACTAGAATGATGTTGGATATATTTTGGATACGCTTGTAGAATTTTGCTAAAGCTGCTCTTCTACGGATGCCCGGGCATGCTATTCCGCTCACTGGACAGCTGTGGGTTTTAGGGCTCCTGAGATTATTCTCATAGAAGTAGTGTACTGATGATGTTTGTGTGAGCACTTCTCTCCCAGGTGGGTGCACAATATTTGGCAACTGAGAAGCAGTGCTCGGCTCGATGTTCGTAGGACTGACTGGTCAGCACCCCATTTGGTTCTTGATAGCTTCCTGGTCACGGCCATTCTGGACTTTAGTTTATTTGCAACTTTTTGAAGGTGGATCTTGTCTGAGAGAGTTTGATCTAGCTGACTCCTGAATAATTTGGGTGCGGATTCTTGAGTAGCTTTTTGTCATTTAGTTTGATATTGAGCTCAAGTTTGGTTCGTCAGTTGTCCAGATGAAATATGGAAGTTACTGTTTTGTTGACAGTAATAATTAAGTACCACTATCGGAAGCAAACAACAGGAATTCTGCAGATGCTGGAAATTCAAGCAACACACATAAATGTGTACTATCAGAAGCAGTTGGATAGGGGAGTAGACCCCTTGGATAAGGTGTTTTTTTCCCAATGGATCTGACATTGTTCGATTGGAAGGCTATGGCCCAGTCATCAGCAAGTGCAAATTTAGCAGATTTGATTTCAGGGAGGTCACTGAGGTACAGATTGAACAAGGTTGGAGCCAGAACTGAGCCTTGGAGGACACCATTGCAGCATTTCGTAATGAACCTGGAGTCACTTCCCAGGTAGGTGAAGAAAGAACGGATGTCTGTCATTCTGTGGAGACGTAGGATCTTTTTACATGTGATGATTCGGGCCAGTTTTAACACTAACCCTCGGTTCCAAACAGTGTCCTATGCAGTGGATAAGTCGATTTAAATTGCTCCTGTTTTCTTTTTGAGTTCAAAGCCTGACTCGATGTATGATGTGAGGACAAGAACTTGTTCACTGGTATAGTGGTGTTGTCTGAAGCCAGCTTGTTTGATCAGTCTTATCAGAGGTAATAATCTGGATAAAGTAATACACTAAAGAAGTTTGTAGGTACAGCAAGGAGAGAAATTAGGCAGTAACTTGCTGGATCATCTGCAGGCTTTCCTGGTTTAGGTATCGCAATGATTTTGGCATATTGGGGTCGAGCTTTTTTGACGAGGGTTCATGTAGGTTTGCTGGAGTGAGTGAAGTTCATGTTTCGAGTGTATCCATCCATCTATTTCCCCTGGCACTGTGGATCGATTTGAGATCATTAGCTGTCGCCTGTTGTTTAAACTCTTGAAATAGGTTTTCTTTTTCTTTAGACCAACAAAGAATGTTGGTATTGCCTCTTTCGAGCCTATGAAATCAGTGGTGGGCCGTATTCTTCCGCACATATTGTCGACTTGCAAGGTGAAATGATCCTAGTTTGCTTTTCTGAAACTTTGTCTGCATTTTGGGATGGAGAAACGAGTGGGTATTCCGGATCCAGCCATTATTAGTACGGATCTGTGCTGACTATGAAGAGGAAAACCACCAAGGAGTAACTGGTAGGGGTTCAAGTTGAATGTTGTTACAAAACAGGGGTCCAGTGCGTAAATTTGTACCCATCTAGCTGAGAAGAATGTCCCTTTATCTTTAGGATCATACGGTAGTTGAAGGTCATTATTAGATGCCCAGTGACTGATCGCTTCTCTGCCTGTGTTGTTTTCTGAGCATTCCCAATCTGTATGATGGCTGTTGAAGTCTCCGAGGAATATTGCTGGGTGTTTGAATTTTGTAACAGTGGATTTGGCCATTCCTTATTTGGAGGTTTATAGACATTTACTAGAGTTGGATTTTCTACTATTTGAACAGTAGTGTTGTGGATATTGTTATCTGGTGTGATGTTACAGCTAATAACCAGAATGGAAATTAGTGAGTTTTTTTGTTTAAATAGCTGTCCTGTATTTCTTGTGGTATACACCTGTTACTCTATTATATCCTGCTATCCTTTGATATCTGTAGTTTTTCACAAGTAATATTGTATTGATTTTCCTGGAAATATCTGAAAGTAAATAAATCTCAGTAGTATACAGTGACATGCATACTTTGATAAGAATTTTACTTTGAAAAGAAAGTGCTGGAAAAATTAGGTTACAGAGAGAGTAATGTAGGAAGCAGAAGGCGAAGGTTGTTTCTCAGATTGAAGGCCAGTGACTCATGGTGCCCTGCAGGACTGGTGTTGGAACTTTTGAAGGTTATCGTTCATCGGTTGAGGAAGTGGTCCGGGGAGTGGAAAATGGATTTCAATACAGATGAGCATAAGGTGTTGCATTTTAAATGTTATACCTACGTAAAAGTTGTACAATGAATGTTAGGGTACTTGGGAGTATAATGGAACAGTGGGGCCTAGCAAAACAAATGATGCATTTCTACTCAAACAACAGGAATTCTGCAGATGCTGGAAATTCAAGCAACACACATCAAAGTTGCTGGTGAACGCAGCAGGCCAGGCAGCATCTCTAGAAAGAGGTACACTCTTCCTACGCTCTTCCTAGAGATGCTGCCTGGTCTGCTGCGTTCACCAGCAACTTCGATGTGTGTTGCATGCATTTCTACCGCTAGGTCCCTCTGTTCCACCCTTAGAGCCACCCCCCCCCCACCCCGCGGCCACCCAGTTCTCTCCGACCCTCAGTCTAGGGTCCTGCATCCATACCCAGCTCTCCTCATCCGATCACCTTACCACCTAATCCTTCCACTGGCGGGGCGGGTCCGGTCCCCGGCGTTTTTCCCTCGGCCCCCGATTCTCAAGGCCCATTACCACCCCCACCCAGGCCCTGCACTCGTCTCTCCTTCCCCAACATCCTCCGTCTCCGGTCTGCCCACCGGCCCGTGCCCTTCAGTGACCGACACCCGTCCTACTAGGCCGGACCGAGCCTTACCAGAGGCGAGCGCGGCGCGGGCCAGCATGTTGCGGCTCCGGTGAGCGAGGCGGAGCTCCGGCGGGTGGGTGGGGGTGAGCTGAGGGGTGGCGGGTGAGCTGAAGCCGCCGCTTCTTCCCCGGTCTCTGACGGGCAGCGCAAAATGGCGGACTCGGACCGGGACTGGGCGCGGGGCAGGCCGGGAGCTTGCGGGGCGGACTGGCGCTGGGAGCGGGGCAGGCCGGGAGCTTGCGGGGCGGACTGGTGCTTGGAGCGGGGCAGGCCGGGGAGCTTGCGGGGCGGACTGGTGCTGGGAGCGGGGCAGGCCGGGAGCTTGTGGGGCGGACTGGTGCTGGGAGCGGGGCAGGCCGGGAGCTTGCGGGGCGGACTGGTGCTGGGAGCGGGGCAGGCCGGGAGCTTGCGGGGCGGACGGGGGCTAGGTGCGCGGCCGGCCGGGAGCCCGTGGGGCTTCTCGCGAGAGCGGCCGGAGTCAGGCGAGAATAGTGGCGGCGGCGGGGAATGGAGAACCGGTGCGGGACAGCGGGCCGCATGGAGCGGGAACTGGAAACCGTGCAATACCGGGCTGGTGAGTGGACCGGGGCCGAGAGGTGGTGGGGGTGCATGAAGTGGTGAAATCGTTTCATTTCCACCCCGAACCTTTCTGGCTTCTCCAAGCCTGAATGGTTGAAGCCGCAGTTCTGAATAGTCTCGATGCTTGTTGCTCGACAGCAATCAGAGACAAAAATCACTGTTTCTTGTGGAACATGAGCACACGCAACTCGCTCTGTTATAAAAACAGTTCGCTGTAAGCACCGTGTATTGTCTAACGGCCATACAGTACATGCGGCTAACGCTTGTTAAAAACTGTTCGACAATGTCCATTAGACATAGAATGAGGCCATTCGGACCATCGAGTTTCTTCCATCATGGCTGATTTATTATCCCTCTCAACCCCATTCTCCTGCCTTCTCCCCTAAGCTTTGATGCCCGGACTAATCAGGAATATTCGTTTTAAATATACCCAACGAATTGGCTTCCACAACCGTCTGTGGCAATGAATTCCACAGAATCACCACCCTAAAGAAATTCTGTTCTAAAAGGATGTCGCTCTATTCTGAGGCTGCCCCCTCTGGCCCTAGACTCCCCACAACAGGAAACATCCTCTCCACATGCACTCTATCCAAGCCTTACAATATTCACGGACACACGAGGAATTCTGCAGATGCTGGAAATTCAGGCAACACACATCAAAGTTGCTGGTGAACGCAGCAGGCCAGGCAGCATCTGTAGGAAGAGGTACAGTCGACGTTTCAGGCCGAGACCCTTCGTCAGGACTAACTGAAGGAAGAGCTAGTAAAAGATTTGAAAGTGGGAGGGGGAGATCCGAAATGATAGGAGAAAACAGGAGGGGGCGGGATGGAGCCAAGAGCTGGACAAGTGATTGGCAAAAGGGATATACACGCTCCTCTCATATCCCTTTTGCCAGTCACCTGTTTTGCCAATCACATGGGTTTTATCTCATTGTTTTAAGCTCCAGTACTCAGCCATCAGAGGCTCCTCGTAGGTTAACCCTTACGTTCCCAGAATCATTCTGTCCCTATTAGACGGCATAGTGTCCCAAATAAGCACAGGTAGTCATCGGCTGTTATCTCGATTAGTTTTTGTTCTTGAAGAGTTGTCCCAAGTAAGTGGCTGCCCCAGTTGACCGATGGTTTAATTAACGGGAATACACTGTATATAGGTTTCAGAAGTTGTATTTAATTTATGAGATTCAGCATCACCGGCATTTGTTGTCTATCACTGATTGCTTTTATGTGGATGATTACAATACAGGGGCAGGCTGTTGAGTCTGACAAGTTCACGACAGTGTTTAGATTCTGATTTATTTATCAATGTACATAAAAGCCAGATGACAGGGTGCAGATGTGGTTGGCATCCGGCTGTCTCGAAGGACAATGGGTGATGAATATCAACATCACAAGTCTGGGCAGAAAGTATGGAGGTCCTGAGATGCCCAGATGTCAAGATCCCCCTCTCGGCCTCACCAGTGTAGTCCAAAAGAAAGCTTATGAAGCAATACATTTGGCTGCTGGAGCTGCCGGAAGGATGTTCAATGACGTCCAGCCACCCCGGATTTGCAGTCTGGATTACTCCCGTAGCCTTTGTCTCTCCCGAGGCTGCCCACAAGGCAGTGGAGCTGCTTACCAATAGCTGGGGATCTGGTTCATGAGTGCCAGGGCGTGTCCACACGCCGGTGGGCCTGTGCAGGTGCTGGACCTCCACCCTGTCCTCGGTAGTTCAACCTGAATCCAAAAGGAGTTCAGTTTCTGTGTGTCGCCTGCAAGGAGGCACTACACAAGGCTTGAAGTTGGAGAGTCTATGTACTGGCAGCAAGAGACTTAAACATTCGGCTCTCCTTTTTGCGAGACCGCTAGCCAGCGGTGGAAGCTAAAAGTGAGAGCGATAAGCACTACCCACTGCACTACCACACTAGACATGTCACAACAGCCATTTTGACACCAAAGGGTGGAGATGCGTCTCTACAAAAGGTGTAAAATGTTCCTTCCTTCCTAGCCTGTGGGTCATCCTTGGGCAAGGTGTAGCACCTGCTTAGTCCCCCCGATCAGGGTCACGTAAAGCCAGGGGGGCAGCTGGTGCATATCACATCCTGGTTATGCAACCACTGATGCCAGGCAGACAATCTCTGATGAGCTGTGGGCATGCCAGGCTGTTGTCTTGTTTATGCTGTACATGAGCCTCTGCCCATCCTTTCCCATTTAAATCTATTGCTGTGACCATTGCAGCATAGGATATGGGAGCAGAAATTGGCCATTTGGCCCATGGAGTCTACTCCGCCATTTCATCATGGATGATCCATTTCCAGCTCAGCCTCAATCTTCTGCCTTCTCCCTGTATCCCTTCATGCCCTGACTAATCAAGAATCTGTCAACCTCTACCTTAAATATACCCAATGAATTGGCCTCCACAGCTGCCTGTGGCAAGGAGTTGCACAGATTCACCACTCTCTGGCTAAAGAAATTCCTCCTCATCTGCATTCTAAATGGAGGTCCCTCTATTCTGAGGCTGTGTCTTCTCCACTATGGGAAACACCTTCTCCACATCCACTGTATCGAGGCCTTTCCACATGCAATAGGTTTCAGTGGGATTCCCCCACTCATTCTTCTGAATTCAAGTGGGTAGAGGTTCAGAGCCATCAAACACTCCTCATATGATAAGGCTTTCAATCCTGGAATCATTTTTGTGAACCTCCTTTGAACCCTGTCCAATCCCCAACACCTTTTTCCACCAGACCGTGGGTTAGTTTGTTGTCATATAAGCCAGCATACACTGAGCTTCCTTGTGCTTTTGTCCTATCTCTCCTCCTTGATGTGATGGTGTCAGTTCTATCACAAAGGATTCTCCAGATGCTGGAAATCTTGAGCAACACACAAAAATGCTGGAGGAACTCAGCAATCAGGCAGCATTTATGAAGAAAAAACAGTCAATGTTTTGGGTTGAGACACTGCTCGTGTTTAAACATTGTGCACTAAATCTTATTCTCTTTTTTTAGGTGTTATCTCCTCACTGGCTTTTTGTTGCATAGTGATTGACTCATCTGTCTTAATTCCAAAATATAATTCGGTTGCTTTGTCTGCTTGTGGTTACAGATGGAGCTCTGTTACTTGGAGCCTCGACGTTATCTGGGCGCAGTTGGTTAGGGTCTGTCTGGGTGTTCAAGGACCCATTTAAAGCTCCGAATGAGAAGTTCTGCACGGTGGGCATGCAAACCCCAGCTGGCGTGGTGGATGCATGTTGGGTTACTGGCAGAGAAATTCTGGTTGCATCTGATTTAGGTAAGGATCGGTGTTAATATTTCACTCAGTGTTAGAAATAATGGGATTGTTTGGATTTCAGTGGAAAATTTTTGTCTGCTGCTTTTCAGAGTAATCCTATTTCTCTGATCTTTGCTGTGGTATTTGTTGCCTTTCAAGCTTCAATTGAATCACAAAAGAATACTGAAATAGACATCTCTTAAAGATATAAATAACTTATTTTCCTTGGCAATGGTGTAAACGATGTATATTACATTATTTAAGGAACTGTGTAATGAAGTTTAATTCTAAAGTGAAGAGTACGACAACAGTGCCTATAAAAAGTATTCACCCCCCCCCCCCCCGGGATGTTCTATCGTTTTCTATTGTTTTGCAACCTTGAATCACAGTGGATTTAATTTGGCTTTTTTTGACACTGATGGACAGAAAATTCTTTTGTGTCAAAGTGAAAACAGATCTCTACAAAGTGATCTAAATTAATTACAAATATAAAACACAAAATAATTGATTGCATTAGTATTTGTCCCCTTTAATATGACACACCAAATCATCCTTGGTGCAGCCAATTGGTTTTAGAAGTCACGTAATTAGTTACCACAAAATACTCTGCAGATCCGTTTTTGGAGACCTGTGTGCATTCAAGGTGTTTCAATTGATGGTAGTAAAAGATACACCTGTATCTGGAAGGTCCAGTTGCTGGTGAGTCAGTATCCTGGCAAACACTAGACCATGAGGACTAAAGAACACTCCAAGGAACTCCTCAAAAAGCTAATTGAAAAGCACAAGTCAGGAGATGGATACAAGAAAACTTCCAAGTCACTGAATATCCCTTGGGGTACAGTTAGGTCAATCATCAAGAAATGGAAAGAATATGGCACAGCGGTAAATCTGTCTACAACAGGCCATCCCCAAAAACTGAGTGACTGTGTAAGAAGGGGACTAGTGAGAGAGGCCACTAGGAAACCTATGACAACTCTGGAGGAGTGACAGACTAGTGGCTGGGATGGGAGAGACTGCACATACAACTGTTGCCTGGGTGTTTCATCAGTTGCAGCTTTATGGGGGAGTTGCAAAAGAAAGCCACTGTTGAAAAAAAACTCACATGAAATCTTAGCTAGAGTTTGCCAGAAGGCATGTGGGAGACTCTGAAATCAGCTGGAAGAAGGTTCCCTGGTCTGATAAAACCAAAATTGAGCTTTTTGGCATAAGCCAAACACCGCACATCATCAAAGACACACCATCCCTACCGTGAAGCATGGTGGTGGCTGCATCGTGCTGTGGGGATGCTTCACTGCAGCAGGCCCTGGAAGGCTTGTGAAGGTAGAGGGTAAAATGAATGCAGCAAAATACAGGGAAATCCTGGAGGAAAACCTGATGCAGTCTGCAAGAGGACTGCAACTTGGGAGAAGATTTGTTTTCCAGCAAGACAATGACCCTAAGCATAAAGCCAAGTTACACAGGAATGGTTTTAAAACAGCAGAGTTAATGTCCTGGAGTGGCCATGTCAGAATCCAGACCTCAATCCAATTGAGAATTTGTGGCTGGGGAGAAAAGGGCTGTTTACTTGCAATCTGACAGAGCTTCAGCAGTTTTATAAAGAAGAATAGGGAAATATTGCAGTGTCCAGATGTGCAAAGCTGATAGAGACCTACCCACAGAGACTCAAGGCTGTAATTGCTGCCAAAGGCGCATCTATTAAATACTGACTTGTGGAGGGGGGTGAATATTTATGGAATCAATTCTTTTGTGTTTTATATTTCTAATTAATTTAGAGCACTTTGTTGAGATCTCTGTTCACCTTGACAGGAAATTGTCTTTTTCTGTTGATCAGTATCAAAAAAGCCAAATTAAATCCACTGTGATACTGTGATTCAATATTGTGAAACAATAAAACATGAAAACTTCCGGGGGGGGGGTGGATACTTTCTATAGGCTCTGTATTTAAGGGCATCAAAATTTAACAGAGAGAGGGTAGGAGAAGGGATTGAGAGGGATAATGAATCAGCCATGATGGAATGGTGAAGCAGCCTCGATAGGCCAGATGCCCTAGAACTGCTCCTGTATTTTATGGTCTTGTAGTTTTGGACACTTTAGTGTAAGTTGGCAGTTTATGGAAGCTATAGAAATCTTTTAAAAATGTAAATAATGGAGTCATATTTATAGAGAACAGAAGCCTGACTCATCTGTGGATGGTTGTCTGCAGTACTCCTTTTTCCCAGCATTTAGATCTTATCCCTCTAAACCAGGGGTTCCCAACTTTTTCTGTGCCATGGACTCCTACCATTAACCACGGGGTCTGCGGACCCCAGGTTGGGAACCCCTGCTCTAAACCTTTCTCCTCCATGCACCCATCAAAATGTCACACCCACCTCCTTTCGCTTCACCCGGCAGCACATTCCATATACCCACCATCCTCTGTATGCAGAAATTTATCCCTCACATCCCTTTTAAATCATTCCTCTGTCATCTTAAACCTGTGCCCTCTGCTTTTAGACTCTTCCACCATGGGAAAACTCTGTGGCATTCAATGCCCCTCATGATTTTATAAACCCATGTAAGGTCACCCCTTAGTAGCCTTCAGTCAAGCAGAAACAGTCCATCCTATCCAGTCTTCCCTCACAACTCAAGCCCTCCAGTTCCAGTAACATCCTCATGAATCTTTTCTACTCCCTTTCCAGGTTAATGACATCCTTCCTGTACCTTGGCAATCAAAACCGCACACTCTATTCCAAGTGCAGTCTCACCAATATAACTTGACATCCCAACAGAATACTCAAAATCCCTGACTGATGAAAGCCAGCATGCCAAATGCTGCCTTCACAACCCTATCTACCCCTGTCTCTACATTCAAAGTTCAAAGTGCATTTCTTTGTGTGTATCCATTATAAAACCTTGAGGTTTGTCTCCTTACAGGCTGCCACAAAACAAAGAACCCATTAATATAGAGGACTATCAAACGCCTAATGTGCAGAGGGAAAAAGACACAACTCATGCAAACAACCAAAACAAGCAAATAGCTTTTAGAACTGAGGTTCGTGAAAGGGAGTCTGTCCACAGACACGAAGCCACCGCCTCAGAGCAGAGCCGAGTAAATGTTACAGAGCAGGGAGCTGAACCAGCTTGTCCCTCACCTCCAGACCTTATCAGTCTAGCTCAGCGCTTAAATCACCCAAACAGCGGGTTCTTTCAGGGAGCTATGTAACTGTACCTTTACATCTCTCTGCACCAACACTTCTCAGGGCTCTATTATTTCCTTTGTAAGGCCCATGCTGGTTTAACTTGCCAAAGTGCATTATCTCACAATGGAAAGCTTGTCTTCCATACTATTTTGTAAAGATCAAGTCATTACACAGTTGTGAGGTAGAACAAGGTAAAACAATATGAAAATGTAGAATAAAGTGTAACAGCACAGGGAAAGTTCAGTGCAAAGAAACAAAGTGCAAGATCATAACAAGGTAGATGGTGAGTTAAGAATTCATTTTATCATTCAAGGGGTCCCCTCAAGGGTCGTATAATAGCCCGATAGAAACTGTCCTTGAGCCTGGCGGGTTGTGCTTTCAGGCTTCTGTATCATCTGCCAGATGGGGGTGGATGAAGTCTGAATATGCTGGCAGTAAGAAATATAGACATAGAGGGGAGAAGAGAGAATGGGCAGGGTGGGTGGGGTCTTTAAATATACTGGCTACTTTACTGAGGCAGTGAGAATCAAAGACGGGGTCTGTAGAGCGAGGCTGATTTTCATGATGTGCTGAGCTGTGTCGACAACTCTGCAGTTTGGAACATATGGTCCATAATGATCACAATTCAGTCAGACCAGGGCAATAGCAAGCTGAAGTGATTTCATTTCATACTGACTGGACATTCTTCAATTTCACAAAGGATGCCACTTTAAGTTGTCACAGGGTTTACTTCAGACATAAGATTAATCCAGCCCTCATGTTAATTTAACTCTTTGCGAATGGTGTTACTTGCTCTGCAGGTGCTGTGGAGCTGTGGGAGGTGGCAGAAAGTGAAGGACAGATGGTGAGCAAGTTCTGTAAATACGAACACGATGATGTCGTTACGAAAGTGAGTGTGCTCGCAGGTGAAACACAAGCGGTCAGCAGCAGTCTCGATTGCAGGTTTGTAATATCACCCTCCTTGAATCATCTGGCCTTGCTTTCCTCGGTCTGTTTCCTGATGACTTAGTCACCCGTCATTGTCACACTTGGTGAATAATGAATGCCCGTGGGTGCAATATTCACTCATCCTGAGGTCTTTCTTGACACTACAACCTGAGAATGTCTGTTTCTGCAGTCTGACCTCTTACTTTTCTCCATATTTAATCATTTCATTTCAGGCTCTGAGCTCTCTGTTCTACTTCCTAGCTTCCTAGCTGTTCTACTGTTCCTCTGTTGTACTGCCCCAGTTTGATTGAATTAGAGTCATCTTGGAAGGTATATTCCAAAAGGCAGAGATTTTGGATACAGTTCAGCACATCGCAGAAACCAGCCTCCCTTCCCCTCCATGTACTCTGTCCATATTTCTCACTAAGGACCTTCATCATTCAGGACAAGCCCTTCTCTCATTATTACCATTGGGGAGGTGGGGGCAGGAGCCTGAAGACCCACACTCAGTATTTCAGGAACAGCTTCCCTCTGCCGTCAGATTTCTGAATGGACTTATGAACCCATGTACGCTACCTCACTTTTTTTTTTACTTGTTTTGCTTTCTTTTTGCACTACTTAGTTAATTTATATAATTCTTTATTGTAATTTATAGTTCTTTTATTACGTACTACAACGTACTGCTTCCACAAAGCAACACATTTCACGACATATGCCAGTGATATTAAACCTGATTTAGATTCTGCCTCAGTAAAGCAGCCAGCATAATCAAAGATTCCATCCACCCCTGACATTCTCTCTTGGAGTCATAGAGCAATACAGCCTGGGTACAAGTAATTTGGCCAAATGAGTCCATGCCAACCACAGTGCTCACTCTGCTAGTCCTATAACTTTCCTCCGATATAATTTGCTGTATAGAGCTTCCTTCTTTATTCAAGTTTTTCATCACCTGCATTAATTTCACCCTGTGTCTAAGCATTTTCTCCCTTATTTGATAATTCCACTGTAAAGCACCATAAGTCATTTCTCACTTTGAGGCGCTATATAAATGGAAGTAGTTGTTGCTGTTTATTTCCATCTTTTATTTAAGACATGTTTCATCCGTAAGAGTCATCTGAATTTGTTTTTGGAGGAGCGATGCAGACATCATTCCATTTTAAACTTTGTATATTATTCTTTACGATTGTTGAATGTTTTCTTTGTTTCATGTTACACCCTGACCAACACACGACAGCAAATTCCTAATAAATAGAACATAGATTGTAGAACGTAGAGCGTAAGAACAGGCCTGTTGGTCCACGATGCTGCCAAATTAATTAAATCAGTAATCAAATGGCCAGCTAAACTAATCCCTTCTACCTTCACAAAGTCCATATCCTTAAATTTTCCTCACATTCATGTGTCTATCTAAACACCTCTTAAAAGTCCATAATGTTTTTGTCTATACCACCCTAACTAGTGCTTTCCAGACATCCACCACTTTGTGTGCATAAAAAAAATTGCCCCTCACTGCTCCTTTGAATTACTCCCTCTCATTTTAAATGCGCACCCTCTGGTATTAGACATTTCAACCCTGGGGAAAAAGGTACTGTCTGTCTACTATATTACTATATTTACGCTCTATTCTTGGTTGGTGCAGCTGTAACGAAACCAAATTTCCCTCGGGATTAATAAAGTATATCTATCTATCTACTCTATCTATGCCTCTCATAATCTTATAAACTTCTATCAGATCTCCCCTCAACCTCTGCCGCTCCCAGGAAAACAACCCAAGTTTGTAAATGTATATGGCTAATAAAGTTGATCTTTGATTCCGTAAGGGAAGTCAGACTGTACATGTAATAACCAAGCACGTGGTGTGATTTAAAGTAACTGCTTTTGCAGGGCCTGAGAGAACAAGCTCTTACATATGCATTCATGTCTCAGTAAAGCAGCCAGCATAATCAAAGATTGCATCCACCCCTGACATTCTCTCTTTTCCCCTCCACCTCTCTCAGAGTCATAGAGCAATACAGCAATACTCCCCTCCTACTCTGTGCATATCCCTGTAATAATAAAACATGTACATTAAGAAATCAGAAAATGAGTGTTTAATACGGTATATCAAAGATCATAAATGATAAACAAGTCGTGAAATCTCCACCATGTAACCATGAACTAAGGGTATGATTAAATGCTGAAAACAGTCTGAATTACCTAAATTTAGCTTAACCTGTAATAACCAGGCACTTTGATTTATTAGCGTGAAGGTTTGGGACCTAGAACAGAAGACGGTGCTGAAATCTTACCAAGGTGAGCAGTAATGGGTATGAGATGAACTGGTCTGTCATTCTCGAGCAGTTCCTAACCTTGTCTCAACCGTGCATTTAATTTGAATACAGTGCGTGCTGACATCTCTATGACAGAAGCTGTTTTGTTACCGATTATGAATGTTAATTTGAGATGCCAGAAACATTGTTGTACATAATTGTCATAAGACTTCTAACATCTGCAGTTTCTTCGATCTTGTATATGATCAAATACTGTAGATTTGATTTAATTGGGACAGTCGCTTATTTGGGACAACTCTTAAAGAACAAAAAACAATCGAGAAAGTAACCAGAATTCCCTTTGTTTATTTGGGGCAGTATGCCACTTAATTGGGACAGGATGCTGTTGCCAAACAGTTTCTAACTAGCATCAGTCACGTGCACTTGTGTTGCTATTAGACACTACACCGTGCTTAGAGTGAACCGATTTTAAATCTCCTCATTTGCATGTGCTTATCTTCCAGTTGGGCCAATGACCACCGAATCAAAAAGCAGGAATTTTTGACAATTTTGTTTTTTATTATGACTTTTAAAAGAAAATCACACCCTTGCCAAGATGCAGGAAGTCAATGAAGGCATTCCATTATCTGTGCTGATTTTTTTAAATTTACAGTCAGCCAAAAGAACATGGATAATTTTGAAAAAAAATCAGGCAGGGTCTAAAAACAATAACATTTTTATTGTTGCTTTTGATTTCCAGTTAGATTAAAATTAATTCTTAAAAGAATTCACATCTTGTTCATTTGGAAGGGGATATTTCCATTACATTGAAGGTAACACGTCCTACACTGGATGAATTTCTCTGTTGATAACTATTAAAAATTAATGCAGTACACAGATTTTTAGTACTGTAGCAGTTAATTTGTTCTGTATTTCATTTAAATGCATAATTTGTTACTTAGGTAAACAGTAGTTTGTCTTTTTTTATGTTTTAAATTATTTCCATGCTACTTCAT
The DNA here is from genome assembly GCF_963921235.1 of Mobula hypostoma. Lineage (NCBI taxonomy): Eukaryota > Metazoa > Chordata > Chondrichthyes > Myliobatiformes > Myliobatidae > Mobula > Mobula hypostoma. The sequence goes on along the minus strand of NC_086109.1, from coordinate 5,599,644 downwards.
TTAAATGGGGCAGCCACTGAATTGGGCCAAAATATGCTGGTCCTGATGTATCCCAATGAACTGGAATCCGCTGTATCTGAAATATAGACAGGAAATTCATGGAAGAGTATGTCATGCGTTATCTGTGGAGAAAGAAACTGAGTTGATGTTTCAGGCCCAAAAAACCTTGTCATTGGTCATCAGAACTGGGAGCTTTCACACTGAAATGTTGACTTTCTATTTATTACCGCAATATAACGTACCCTCCTGAGTGTTTTCAACCATTTCTGTTTCTATTTCAATTCCTGATTTTGAAAAGATTAGTGCTGCATTGAGTGGTAGGATGTGGTTATTCTTTGAAGCGAGATTGGGGGTATATGTGAACTAAAGTGATTTCCCTGAGAGAGAAGAGTTGGAAGCTGTTAACTTCACACAGTACGGAGGCTCAATCAGCCGATATAAACCATGCAAAAAAGTTTACAGTTTACTGTAACAGTAACACATTGAGCATAAACTTCCTCACAGTGGAATTGCTTTCCATCGTTAAGTGATGCTGGGGTGTAGAGACGTGCAATTTTTTAATGTTTGTCTTGATTATAAACAACGCGTTATGTAGTACGTTAATCGCTTCTAAAGGCTTTGAAACCAGTTGTTGACTGGAGTATCTATCAGCTACAGTCAGTTGTACCAATTGTCTAAAGTGACATTGCTCACTGATGCTTTACCATGTTGTACACAATATATTATTCATTGCCTAAATGACAGCTATGGTTTTTTTTTAACTACAGGTCTGGGTCCTTTTATGAAACCTTAAGACGTAGGAGCAAACTTTCAGCCCATCGAGTCTGTTCAATCATTCCATCATGGCTGATTTATTATCTCTCTCAACTCAGTTCTCCAGCCTTCTCCCCATAACCTTTGACGCCCTTACTAATTAAGGACCTACCGTCCTCTGCTTTAAATATACCTGATGGCTTGGCCTCAGCAGCCGTTGTAGCGCTGAATTCCAGATTCACCACTCTCTGACTAAAGAAATTCCTCTTCATTTCTGTTCTCAAGGGATGCCTTTCTACACTGTGCCCTTTAGTGCCAGACTCCCCACTCCAAGAAACATCCTCTCCACATCCACTCTATCTAGGCCTCTCAATATTCTATAGGTTTGAATAGGATCTCCCCTCATTCTCCTAAATGTCAGCAAGTACAGGCCTAGAGCCATCAAACCTTCCTCATACATTATCCCTTTCATTCCTGGGATCATTCCTTTTATATGAGGTCATAGGTTAAGGGTGAAAGTTGAAATGTTTAAGAGAACATGGGGAGGGATTTCTTCAGTCAGATGGTGATGACAGTTTTGGATGAGCTGCCAGTGGAAAGTGGGAGATGCTGGTTCATTTTCAATATGTAAGAGAAGTACCTGGATGAGAAGGTTGGGAGGGCTGCGGTCCAGGCATAGATCGATGGGACTAGGCAGAGTAGTAGTTCAGCATGGACTAGATGGGCCGAAGGGCTGTAATGCTCTATGACTATATTGGAGTACTTTCATAAGGTGGGGAGAGGGAATTCAAACTTAGTTGTAAGTTTGTGAAAACTAATTACTGAATTATAAAGGAAAAGAGAGATGTTAGTTTGAGCAAAGGTTTTTACATGATCAGATTGTGAGCAAAAGCAACTATATTTAATATTATTGACAATGATCTGCTTTGGTCTGGAATTAACTCTTTGGCGGTTTTGTAATTGCAGCTCATTCGGGTTCTGTGATGTGTGTGGCTGCTTGCCCTAATAATGTGAATCTCTTCCTGTCGTGTGCACAGGTATTTACTCATTAACTATAAAATCAATCTGTGCTTATGCAGAAATGTTCCCTTACAGTGCATGGTACATAATTAATACAGATTTCTTTCATAACACAACAGAAGTAGAATTTTATTTAAATTCACAACAAACTCTGTGCTCTGAGCTTCTTCTCTATGCTTATAGGTGTAAACAATCAGAGAATTTGATCTTTCTTTTCCCAGCTATACTGAATAGAATTACACTCAACGGACAGTTGCTCATTAACGCAAATATCTAAACAGCCAATCATGTGGCAGCAACTGAATGCATAAAAGTACACAGACATGGTCAAGATGTTAAGTTTTCTAATATTGTAAAGTGAAATTGGTTTTGACATTTTTTGGTTTTTGAAGATATACAATACTTACACTGCTATCTCCTCTCTTTTTGGCAGAGACTAATTTTACCGTAGTATCTCCTGTCCTGGTTGATGTCAGTAACTTAGCTTTGATTTGGTTCTCCCCAGTAATGGCCATTTACAGTTAAGAAACATTTATAAATAGAGTCAAACTAAGATATTAAATAATTGCTCCAAATTTCCACCTGCATTTCTATACAAGTGCAAGTGTATTGAGGGTTTAAAAATAGGTATATGGAGGCAATAAATTACTTTTTGCCTCTGACATCCCCCCAGTACTTCCCTCAAATTTTAAGGTGACTGGAGGAAGGTATAAGGGGTTGTCAGAGATAGTTTTTTTTACATAGAGTGTGGTGGATGCCTGGAACAGCCTGCCAGTGGTGGTGATATACAGTGCCTAGAAAAAGTATTCAGCCCCTTGGAGGTTTTCATGTTTTATTGTTTTACAACATATAATCACACTGGATTTAATTTGACTCTTTTGACACTGATCAACAGAAAAGACTCTTTTGCGTCAAAATGAAAACGAGTTTCTACAAATTGGTTGAAGTTTATTACAATCAAACACAAAGTAATTGATTGCATAATTACTCACCCCCTTCAATTCAGTATTTAGTAGACGCACCTTTGGCAGCAATCACAGCCTTGAGTCTGTGTGGATAGATCTCTCAGATTGCATGGGGACCGTGAGTGAACGTCACTTTTCAAGTCCAGCCACAAATTCTCAATTGGATTGAAGTCTGGACTCTGACTCGACTACTCCAGGACTTTTAATTTTGTTGTTTTTAAGCCATTTCTGTGTAGCTTTGGCTTTATGCTTGGGGTCATTGTCTTGCTGGAAAATAAATCTTCGCCTAAGTTGCAGTTCTCTTGCAGACTGCATCAGGTTTTCCTCCAGGATCTCCCTGTATTTTGCTGCATTCATTTTACCTTCTACCTTCACAAGACTTCCAGGGCCTGCTGCAGTGAAGCATCCCCACAGCATGATGCAGTCACCACCATGCTTCACGGTAGGGTTGGTGTGTTTTTGATTATGCCAAACATAGCGTCTAGTCTGATGACCAAAAAGCTCAATTTTGGTTTCATCAGATCATAGAACCTTATCCCAGCTGATTTCAGAGTCTCCCACATGCCTTCTGGCAAATTCTAGCTAAGATTTCATGAGTCTTTTTCAAGTGGCTTTCTCTTTGTCACTCTCTCATAAAGGTGCGACTGGTGAAGCACCCAGGCAAATCGTTGTTGTATGTATGGTCTCTCCCATCTCAGCCAATCTCAGCCACTGAAGCTTGTAACTCGTTCAGAGTTGTCATATGTCTCCTGGTGGCTTCCCTCACTAGTCCCCTTCTTGCACAGTCACTCAGTTTTTGAGGACAGCCTGCTCTAGGCAGATTTACTGCTGTGCCATATTCTTTCCATTTCTTGATGATTGTATGAACTGTACTTCGAGGGATGTTGTATCCATCTCTTGACTTTTTGTGGAGTTGCTTGAAGTGTTCTTTTGTCTTCATGGTATAGTTTTTGACAGGATACTGACTCACCAGCAGTTAGAACTTCCAGATGCAGGTGTATTTTTACTATAATCAATTGAAGCACCTTGATTGCACACAGATCTCCAATGTAACTAATTATGTGACTTCTAAAACCAATTGGCTGCACCAGGGATGATTTGGTGTGTCATATTAAAGGGGGTGAATACTAATGCAATCGATTATTTTGTGTTATATTTGTAATTAATTTAGATCACTTTGTAGAGATCTGTTTTCACTTTGACACGAAAGAACTTTTCTGTTGATCAGTGTCAAAAGAAAGTCAAGTTAAATCCAGTGATTCAAGGTTGTGAAACAATAAAACATTAAAACTTCTGGCAGGGGGGCAGGAGTGAATACTCTTTATAGGCACTGTAAGCAGATATATTGGGTGTCTTTAAAAACCTCTTCGGTACTGGATGATAGAAAAGCAGAGGGCTATATAGTAGGGGAGGGTTAAATTGAGTAGGTTAAATCTTAAAGGGTCAGCTAAAAGATTGGCACAACTCTCTGGGCCAAAGGGCCTGTGCTATGCTGTAATGTTCTGTGAGTTAAATTGGCTGCTTTTTTTTCTAAAATAAAGTATTCCTTTTAAAGAGAAAACATTTTGACAACCATTATAGCTTTTTATAGCTTCCTGAAATCTCACTTCTTTATGTAAAACCTGTCCATTTGAGTTGATGAACAATCTGCTGGAGGAATCAGCAGGTTGTGCAGCATCTCTGGGAGGAAAGGAATTGTTGGTGTTTCGGGTTGAAGCCCTACATCAGAAACCTGGATGATCGACCGTCCCCTCTCCCTCAACGTTCGCTGCTCAACCTGCCACGTCCCTTCAGCAGATTGTGTACTGCTGTAGATTCCAACATTTGCTGTCATAACGAAGTGTTTGTAATGCTCTTGTAATATGATTGATAATACAAACTTACTGTTTTCTGAGTTACCATTAGGTTTCAGTGTACATACTGGATCTTGATTATCTATAAAGAGATTTGATGTGAAATCCATATGATATGTTCAATAATAAAACGAAGTTATTGTAGCAGCATTTGATCTAAATTTAGCAGAACAACTGTGTTACCTGTTTGTGACCCCAGGTGGAGCTGCTACACTGTGTGACAGGTCCACTGCTCCAAAGATTTCGATCTTTTATTAATAATTAGCAAACATACAATTAGGCATTATTGAGTATTATCCCAGCGGTTAGCAAAGATATGATCTCCGTGGTCCCAAGCTACAAACTGCCACGAAATAAACATGAATACATAACTTACCCCTTTGCTTTTACCACATCCCCACTGGTGTGATTAGTTACCATAATACACATAATAAACTCACAGCAGAAAGTACATGGCTCATCAAGATATCAATAACGTTTGTTAAAAGTTCATTGTTCCTTAGTGCTTGAAGCTATGGTTGGTACAATAAATGCTATATAGAATTGTGTTAATATTAGTTTACATATCTAATGCACACCCTATACAGCATCATTAGAGGGGTAGATCTTGATCCTTCAGTTGGTCAACATTGACTGGCGAAATAATTGATAACTTAGCAAATGCTTTAAGTAAAGCTATCCCTCTTTCTCAATTGACTTTCCTTTTTCAGGACAGGAGACTTTTACTGTGGGACAGAAGAAATTCCAAACCAGCTTTGCGGATCGGTATGTATCTCGCTTCCTTTTCGTAATGTTTGTGTTTGATCAATAATAATCTCAATCTCAAGCTTTCTGGGTGCATTTCATATTAGTTCGTAATGTACAAAGGACGGATAGTGTTATATTATCTAGGTGTACATTCAAAGACTGGATTCCCATCTTCCAGTATTTCCATTGAAACTATTAACACAAGCGTTAAGAAAATATTGCATATCACTTGTTAATGGTGGTTGTCCATTGTATCCAACAACAACAGAAGACCTACCAGGGAGAAGCCACAGCAAGCAGGTCTCTGAGTCTATCTTTGTGGTTTACAAGGAAGGGAGGAAGAAGAGGCGAGCTGTAGTGATAAGGGGTTTGTTGGTTAGGGTAACAGCAAGGAGGTTCTGTGGATGACAATGAGATTCCTCGATAGTTTGATCCCTCTCGGATGTCAGGGTCAGAGATATCTCAATCGAGTCCACAGCATTCTCAAGTGAGAGAGTGAGCAGCAGCCAGAGGTCATGGTCCACATCAGTACCAATGTCATGGGTAGGATGGGTGATGAAGTCCTGCAAAGTGAGTTTAGGGAGTTGGGTGCAATGTAAAAGGACAGGACCTCCAAGGTTGTGATCTCAGGATCGCGACCCATATTACATGTTAGTGAGGCCAGATGTAGGAAGAGCATAAGGTTGTGATAGTAAGCGATCATATTGACTGGGAGCCCCATTCTGTAAAAGGACTAGAGAAGAAAGAGTTTGTCAAGTGTGTTCAGGAAAGTTTCCTTAATCAGTACACAGAAGTCCCAATGAAAGTGTGTGTAATACTGCAGTTCCTGTTAGGGAATTGGGCAGGTGGCAAAAGTTTGAGTATCTTATGGTCTTGTCATGCCCTTCCCTCTCCACAAAGCATTGTAAAACCGTCTTCCTGGCTATTGGATCTCACTGTTGATCTCGTGCCCAGGACACTGGAGTTTTCTTTGCATGCTAGGACAGGCATGTCTCCATCTCACTGGGTTATGAGGCCCCTTGGCTACCCTCAGCTGGTTTAGCCCACCTGTTGAAGCAGTGTACCGGAGCGTGGCTGGTCTCGCACACAAACAGGTGAGATCTGAGTGTCCAGTGAGGCCAAATGTTGAGTGAGCTGCCCCAGTATGGACAGGACAAGAATAGACACCTCCACCAGAGGTACAACCCCTTCCTGGACACCCCATACATCCACCTGTTTAACATATGTACTATTTTCCACAACTGGGGACTGAGGGAATTATAGGATCAGAAATTCACAAACTGCAACGGACCCTGATACATTTGGAACTTGGATTTACAGAATCAAGACCAAATATCATTGGTACAGGGTAAAGGTGAAGGATGGAAGACTGGATTAGTCCTTGACAAGCTTGGCTATTAAATGAGTGAAAAGTTCTGGTATCCTGACTAGGAGCAGGTTGTGTAATTTCAACGCATTTGTCGAAACTGTAAGTCTAACTGTAATCGAACATTGTTTTACTGAGCATTGTATCTGGTTTCAGACACGGGATTATCACACTGCTGTCCAACCACTGTTACATGGCATCCACAGAACGAAAAAGTCTTTGCCTTTGGTAAGGTGATTCCACATCATTAGTTCGTGTTTATTTTTCAACCTTATTCATGTAAGCCTGGAGTTAATCAGGAGGAGGCAGCACGTTGGAGGTTTAATGGAAGTGATGTATTGGTAAACCAATCACAGTGATCAGAAACCCTGAAATGTATTTTTTACCTATCCCCACCATTAAGCATATCTATAAGGAGTGCTGCCAAAAGAAAGGAGCATGGCCTTCCAGGCCATGTTCTCTTTTCACTGCTGCCATCAGGTAGGAGGTACAGAAGCCTTCGGTCCCACACCACCAGGTCCAGAAACAGTTATTTTCCTACAATCATCAGGCTCCTGAACCAGCGTGGATAACTTCACTCACCTCAACTGTGAATTGATTCCACAGCTTATAGACTCACTTTCAAGGACTTTACAACTCATGCTCTCGGCATTATTTATTTATTATTTACATATAATTATTTCAATATATATGCCGGTGATAATAAACCTGATTCTGATTTTATTTGCACAGATTATCTTTTGCACATCAGTTGTTTGTCAGTCTCTGTGTGTAGTTTTTCATTGATTCTATTGTATTTCGCTGTTCTGTGAATGCCTGCAAGAAAATGAATCTCAGAGTAGTTGATGTACTTCAATAATTTTTTTGAAATCTATGAATATTCATTTAAATGTGTATTTTAATTTTCATTCCTATTTTTGTTATTTTGGTACTATTAAATTCATTCTCGATGCATAAGTGAGAAGGATTGAATCATCAATTGAAACTATTGGTAATTTTGAGAATAAGTTCACCATTTGTTTGTCTCTGGTAGATTCCATGTATATTATCCACTCCTTATTGAAGTAGGTATTTGTTGCATCACTTCGGATGGTTTGGAAGAGTCAAATACATTGGTGGGTTTTAGTCCTGTAAACTCCTTGGAGACCGGCGTTCCCCTGCTCTTGATGATTGTCCATGTCCGTGTTGGGCCAGTCTGTGTATTTTATTTATTTATTGAGATACAGTGTGGAATAAGCCCTTCTGGACCTTCAGGTCACACCGCCCAGCAACCCCCAACCCTAGTCTAATCATGGGACAATTTACAATGACTAATTAACCTACCAACTGGTACGTATTTGGACTGTGGGAGGAAACCGGAGCACCCGGAGGAAACCCACAGTCACGGGGAGAGCGTACAAACTCCTTACAGACAGCGGCAGGAATTGAGCCCAGGTCGCTGTTACTGTGAAGCATTGTGCTAGCCACTACACTTCACCTTCTTTGAAGAACGTTGGGTGTTTTAGTACAATCCAGTGGTTTTGTGAGTACATTGCTCACTGAAACGTTGGACTTAACCAGCTGTTGAGAGGTGAAGTTTGAACTCTAGGGCTCTGTTTAGTAGTTCAGTAACTTAACCATGATAAACACATTGCAGGTTATAGTCATAGAGACACATTGCATAGAAACAGGCCACTCAGTCCACCAAGTCCATGCTGACCAGTGAGCATCCATCCTTACATTGTGTTGCTATGTTACTCTCCGTGAACACTTGGGTTCCATCAGGTGATCTTTACCACAGTCCAAAGATGTACCAGTTAGTGGGTTAATTGATCATTGCAAATTGTCCTGTGATTAGGCTAGGAATAATAGGTGGACTTCTGGGTGGTACAGCATGTTGGGGCCGGAAGAGGCCTGTTTGTTCCATGCTATATCTAAATAAATAAAATGAAGTAATAATAAAATATAATGCTGGGAACATGAGTTATAGAGACTCACTGAAAATGAATCTGTAGGTTGTAGAATCAGTTCAGAGATGTCTTTGTTCCTATAACTTCTGCAGACCTCTCAGACTTTGCACTCCCTGACTGTTATTTTCGTGATGTATTGAAATACGGATTTTATATTTCATAAACGTTGATCTGCTGTCATAGAATCCCTTCCATCACTAATACTTCAGGCAGCATTTTGAATCCAAAATAATTTATTTATTTAGAGATACGGTGCTGAACAGACCCTTGTAGCCCAAGGAGCTGCACCACCCAGCAGCCCACCTGTTTAACACAGACAATTTACAATGACAGATTAACCTACTAACTGGTACCTGTTTGGACTGTGGGAGGACACTAGAGCACTCGTGGAGAGAACATACAGACTCCTTACAGACATCACTGGAGTTGAACTCCAGAACGCCCTGAGCTGTAATAGCAACACTAACCGCTACACTGCTGTGGCATTTATACGTAATTATTGTAGAACATAAGAAATAGAAATGGGAATAGGCCATGTACCCTCTCAGGTGTGCTATGCTATTAATTCATATAAAAAGCATTGCCCCCTCAGTTAATGAGCTGGTCTGCACCTCATATACTATCTCAATAAAATCCTCATCTATTTTAACTAAAAGAAAGCAAAATAAAGTTTAGGTTATTCCATGGGTTTAGAGTATTTAACCTTCAAGTGATGTAATAATTTTCCTCTTGTAGATCTGAGTGAGAACGAGTTGTGAACAATTCTATAGTTACTTATTCTAAATCGATGTGTTTAATTTAACAGGGACTGAAAATGGATTCGTGGGCGTGAAAACCTTACAGAATCGGGTGGATTCCATTCAGCGCTCTGAGGTGCATTCGCGGACTGTGTCTGGCCTACAGTATTCCTCACACAGGTGGTTACCCTGATAAAGTATTCAGTGGCTGTTTAATAGCTCATAAGGTGAACATTACAGCACCTGTACTTGTTCCTTTGTGTTGGTGCAAGATAGGCTGGAGATATTGGTATATTTGGATTCTAACAATCCTTATTGTAAAATCTGAGTGTTTTGATCATACTCATCGTGGAAATTTCTGATCTTTGAGATATCACTATTGTGATGTACTTACTCCTTAAAAGGTTCAGAATGCACACATTTTAATCAAATTTGGTTACGCAAAAGATGTTTTAGTTTCCAGTTCTGGCCTAAACCACTTTAACTATTGGATATTGGAAGACCTAGAAAGAGTGGACATGGAGAGGATGTTTCCAATAGTGGGAGAGTCTAGGACTAGCGGGTACAGCCTCAGAATATAAGGACTTCCTTTTAGAAGAGAGGTAAGGAGGAATTTATTTAGCTAGAGAATGTTAATTGTGTGGAATTCATTGGCACAATCAGCTGTGGAGGCCAAGTCCTTGGGTATATTTAAAGCAAAGGCTGATAGGTTCTTGATTAATAAGGCCGTCAAAGATTACAGGTACATAGAAGGCAGGAGAATGGGGTTGAGAAGGATAATAAATCAGCCATGATGGAATGCTAAGCAAACTCGATGGGTCGAATGACCTAATTCTGCCGCCATGTTTTAGGTCTTTTGCTCTCCATGGTAGCTGTGTTAAAATTTGCTAGAATCTTTAGTGATGTACCAAATCTAATCATTTGGTAATTTAGTCCAGGGGTCCCCAACCTTTTTTGCACCACAGACCGATTTAATATTGACAATATCCTTGTGGAATGGGGTTGGGGGGGTGGGGAGGTGTTCAAGTTCAACAGTGCGTGACAGGGAATGAGGAAAGGTGCAGCTGACTCATATTGTTTCATATCGCCAAATCATCGTTTTCTCGTGGGCTGGTAGCACATGCTCTGCAGCCCAGTGGTTGGGGACCACTGGTTTAGTCTACCGAATTGATTGTTCCATAAGGAGGCCTTTACCGCAAATGTTAAGTAGATAGTCTCCAGTAAATGTCTAAGTGAGATGTGAAGTGGAAACACTTTGAGAGTGAGTGATGTTTCATCTCTTGACTTTACAGCTCTCCGCTTTTGGCTTCAGTCAGTGAGGATTGTACTCTGGCTGTTGTTGACGCAAACCTCTCGGAAGTGTAAGTGACTTGATGAATCTGTGCAGAAATCTGTTGCTTTAACTGGTTGCTCATTAATCATCAAAATTGATCCATTTATTTTAAATTGTTTCTAGGTTTAGGAACAAATCGCATAAGGACTTTGTTCGTAGTGTATCCTGGTCGCCCCTCAATTCCAATCTACTGAGCACAGCTGGCTGGGATCATCAAGTTCTACATCACACTGTCAGTTTAGAAAAAGAAATAGACACAGCTTGAGGAAGAAGTGGCAATCTAATGCCTAGAAGCTCAATTTTCTACCATTTCTATAACCATGCTACAAGTTTGAAACTGCCTTGAGCAATCACACGTAGCCACGCCTGAGCATCAAACCAACTTTAGAGAAAGGAGGGGGAGGTGAGGAGAGCAATAAATAATTCTCAGCACTCCAAATTTCTGATTTAGAAAGTTAACTGACCTCCCACCACATTCTGCACCTCTCCCCCCGACCCCCCAATCAAGTTCCAATAACGTGTGTGGTCTGTGTGACAGTGTATTAGTAAGTCATCCAAATGTTTTATCTTTTTGGTAGATGGGCAGAGTGTTATAGAAATGGGAAAACGTTTGATGAAAATGTCACGGTTGAGAAATAGGAAGCCAAGGGGATTTGTGATCCTGATTCTGTGGCTTGAGAAATACGTTGGTGGACTGGAGCTGCTGGAATCCTGTGATTCCTCTGTCTGTGTCACATCATTCAGAACAAACAAGAAAAGGATTAAAGGGACATTTATTAAAACATTTATTTGTCAGTTTTTTTCTCCATTGTTTTATGTGGAGGCTGTCCCTGGGTAATGAACGTCTGATTTTATAAACACCCATACAAAGGAGCTGCAATAATATTAAATTCGCATCTCTGATGTACTGGCATATGTTCCTTCCATGGATCCATTTAATTAGTCTCCCCTCTCTCTCTCTACTTTTAGAAATCATTCTTTCTTATCAGTCTTGTATGTGCCGAGCAGAGTCCTGGGGTTTAGGCAGTTTATATGTTCGATATGTACCATGTCATATGATGTGGGTGATCACAGTCTTTCCATGACCATGACTGTACTTTGCAAATTTTTCTACAGGAGTGGTTTGCCATTGCCTTCTTCTGGGCAGTGTCTTTATAAGACAGGTGAGCCCAGCCATTATCAATACTCTTGAAAGATAGTCTGCCTGGAATCAGTGGTCGTATAACCGGGACTTGTGATGTGCACCTGCTCCCATGGCTTCAGGTGACCTGATCAGAGGCTAAGCAGGTGCTTGCCCAGGAGTGACCTGCAGGCTAGCAGAAGGAAGGAGTGCCACCCCACCAATCAGTGGTGGCAGTAACACTGAAATATTTCCAAATCAGGATGGTGTGTTGAGTTGAGGAGCATGCAGGCAGTGAAATATGTCGTCTGTGTTAACAACCAATACAACCTGAGTATTGCTGGGGGCAGCCTGTAAGTGTTGCCGCACATTCTGGCGCTCTTACTGCACGCCCACAATGCTCAGCAGAACAACACAAGCAACAAAAACAGCAATACGACAACAATAAAACAAGCCCCTTTCCTCCCAGTGACTCTCTCGTGTGACACACACACACAGTTCTCCAACTCCAGGACAGGCTGCCTGTGGGCCTCCAGCCTCCGGTGGAGTTGCGGACTCACAGACTTGGGCCTCTGACCTCCCCAGTAGACCTGCAGACCAGGGCTTTGGCCATTGAGCTCGGTCTTCAACCTATACAGTATACGCACTGGTGTAATGAAAAAAATTACTTGCAGCACTATTCACAAGAAAAGCAAACAGCTCGGGCCATCCCCGGGAAGATATTGAGGTGTGTACACTCAGTGCCATGACAGCAGAATGTGTGTGTTTACTGTGTGCTCTCCGTCATAACTTGCCACTTCTGTGGTGTGAATGTCACCTGCCACTTATCAGTCTGTGCCAGGGGGGCGCTTTACAGAAACATGGCTCACACCCAACATTTTGGACACAACTTTACAGCTGATGGCTTCACCATTCTCCGCAAAGACAACAGCTCAGTCTTAAAGGTGAAGGAGGTGGAATATGCTTTATGATTAACTCATCGTGGTGCACAATGTGGTAGTTTTGTCTCAGACCTGCTCACCTGATTTGGAACATCTAGCGGACAAATGCTGTACATTTTATCTGCCAAGGAAGTTTTCCACCATCATCCTGGTAGCAGTGTACATTCCACCTCAGGCCAACGTCTGGCAGACAGTGGAGGAGCACAGCAGCATGATCAGCAGTCATGAATCAGCACTTCCAGATGCCTTCCCTATCATTGTGGGGGATTTCAACCTGGCCAGCTTGAAGAAATCTTTGAACTATCATCAGATGAAGCAGAGGAGCCAACATACTTGACCACTGTTATACCGCTGAGAACATTTACTGTGCCATCCCACGCTCACACTTTGGAAAGTATATTCTTCTGGCTGTATTTCTATTCTCAGTGTATAGGCAGAGACTTAACGGCCACAGCACTAGAGGTGAGGACCAAAAAGTTCTGGTCAAAAGAGGTGAAGGAGTGCATTTACCCATATTGATTCCCAAACCAAGAACCAAGAACTAGAAGGCCCAGGTTTAAAGCAAGAGTGGAAAGATTTAATAGGACCTTAGGGGCAATTTTTTCACAGACAGGGAGGTGGGTATATGATACAAGTTGCCAAAGCAAATGGCTGAGATAGGTACAAGAACATAATTTTAAAAGACATTTGAACAGCTAGGTGGATTGGAAGGGTTTGGCGGGATATGGGTCAAATGTGGACAAATGGAATTAGCTTTTAGAGATCTTGGTTGGCATGGATGAATTGGGCTGAAGGGACATTACTATGCTCAATGAGTCTGTCCCAAAGATTGGTAGGTCAAGTTGAGCAGACTGGGACTTAATTCATTTGAGAAGAGGAGACTGGGTGGGCCGGGGTGGGGGGAAGAATCTTAAAGAGGTATATAAAATCATGAGGAACATGGATGGGTGAATACACACAGACTGTTTACTAGGGTTCTGAAATCAAGGACTAGAGGGCCTAGGATTAAGAGAGGAATTAGTTAATAGGAACTGGAGAGACATTTTTTCCACAGAAATGTGTGTATAATATGAACTACCAAATGACCACTGTAAATCAAAGTTCAAAGTAAGTTTATTGTCAAAGCACATACATGTCATCATATACAACCCTGAGATTCTTTTTTTTGTGGGCATACTCAATGAATCTTTGGAATATTAACCATAACAGAATCAATGAAAGACCATCCAACTAGGACGTTCCACCAGAGTGCAGAAGACAACAAACTGCAAATAGAAAAAGAAAAATAATAATAAATAAATAAGCAATAAATATTGAGAACATGAGAAGAAGAGTCCTTGAAAATGAGTCCATAGGTTGTGGAAACAGTTCAGTAATGGGGCAAGTGAAGTTATCCCCTTTGGTTCAGAAGCCTGATGGTTATGAGGTAATAGCTGTTCCTGAACCTGGAGGTGTGAGTCCTGATGGCAGCAGAGAGTACGCCCTGTGTGGTGGGATTCCCTGATGATGGATGCTGCTTTCCTGACACAACATTTCATGTAGATGTGCTCGATGGTGGGAGGGCTTTATCGATGATGCAGGTGCATGATAGATAATGTGGAAGGATTGCTGAGAATGTGCGGAGAATCAGCTGGGATTGGTGTAGTGGTTGATATGGTCTTCAGCCAAAGGACTCGATAATTCCATGCTGTATTACACTATGGCTGAGACGCCAACAAAGTGCACATAACCCCCTTCAGGATGTTACTGCCATTGACAGGAGATGAATAGACCTATATCTGTGAACTGAAAGCTGATGCACGGAGTTTTGTGTCAGAAACAGAAACGACATACGAGTTCACTCCCTCTCTGCCATTTCATTTTGGTTCACCTGAAAGTGAGGGTGGGGAGCAGATTTACTGCCCCCCCTGAAAGATCTGCTCCAGTGAAAGGCTTAGAGCTGACTTGGAGAGGATATAATGTTACTTACAGATACAGCAAGCAAGCGAGTTATGCCACCCAGCAATCTGCTGATTTAACCCTAGCCTAATCACAGGACAATTTACACCGACTAATTAACCTGGTTATTATTTCGACAGTGGGAGGAAACCCATGTGCACACAAAAAGGGATGTACAAACTTGCTTTGAGAAGACACCAGAAATAAACTCCAAACTTTGACCACCAAGCTGTAATAGTGTCATGCTAACCACTAAGTTATTGCAGGCCCCAATGTTTCCAATAATGGGACAGTTAGGACCAGAGGACACAGGCTCGGAATAGGACATCCCTTTTGAACAGAGATGAGGGGGAATTCCTTTAGCCAGAGGATGGTGAATATGGGAAATTCATTGCCACAGGCAGCTGTAGAAGCCAAGTCATTGGATATATTTAAGACCATAAGACAAAGGAGCAGAAGTTAGCCATTCGGCCCATCGAGTCTGCTCTGCCATTTTATCATGAGCTGACCCATTCTCCCATTTAGTCTCACTCCCCCGCCTTCTCACCATAACCTTTGATGCCCTGGCTACTCAGATACCTATCAATCTCTGCCTTAAATATACCCAATGACTTGGCCTCCACTGCCGCCCGTGGCAATAAATTCCATAAATTCACCACCCCCGGCTAAAAAAAATTTTGTCGCATCTCTGTTCTGAATGGGCGCCCTTCAATCCTTAAGTCATGCCCTCTCGTACTTGACTCCCCCATCATGGGAAACAACTTTGCCACATCCACTCTGTCCATGCCTTTCAATATTCAAAATGTTTCTATGAGGTCTCCCCTCATTCTTCTAAACTCCAAGGAATACAGTCCAAGAGCAGACAAACGTTCCTCATATGTTAACCCTCTCATTCCCAGAATCATTCTAGTAAATCTTCTCTGTACCCTCTCCAACGTCAGCACATCCTTTCTTAAATAAGGAGACCAAAACTGCCCACAGTACTCCAAGTGAGGTCTCACCAGCGCCTTACAGAGCCTCAACATCACATCCCTGCTCCTATACTCTATTCCTCTAGAAATGAATGCCAACATTGCATTCGCCTTCTTCACACCAACTCAACCTGGAGGTTAACTTTAAGGGTATCCGGTACGAGGACTCCCAAGTCCCGTTGCATCTCAGAACTTTGAATTCTCTCCCCAGAATTTAAAGCAGAGGTTGCTTGGCTCTTGATTAGTAAGGGTATCAAAGGTAATGAGGACAACGCAGCAGAATGGGATTGAGAGGGATAATAAATCTGCCAAAACGAAATGGTGGAGCAGGCTTGATGGACTGAATGGCCTCATTCTGCTCCTATGTCATATGAACAGTGAAAGTGCTAAGTCACACCGGGTTACCCGTTCAGCAGTGGTTACAGTGAATCTGCTATTCAATGGCTTCTTTTAAATTTGTATTTATTTGGTGTCATTAATAAACTACAATGTGGAAGATCAGCAACCAATAGAAACCGCAGTACCATACCAGGCAGCAAGCAGAGCCAGCTAGCTGGCAAGGATCTGTAAGTACCTTTAAACCTCCCATTCCCATGGAGAACTGAGCTTCGTGATCACAAATCTTCTCTTTCTGCATTGTTACAATCAGCGTAAGCTGAAGTAATAACCACTTTACATGAAAAAAACTTTTTTAATTTATGCTAAAATTTTTAAATTTATATTTACTTAGAGTTACTTCCTTAGAAGTTTGCTAAGATTCAGCATGACATCTAAAACTTTGACAAACTCCTATGTGTGTGTGGTGGAGTACATTGACTGTCTGCATCAGAGCCTGGTATGAAAACACCAGTGCCCTTGAACTGAAATTCCTACTAAAAGTAGTGGATACAGCCCAGTCCATCACGGACTCACTCTCCACCATTGAGCACACCTATTTGAAACACTGTTGCAAGAAAGTAGCATCCATCATCAGGGACCCCCACCACCCAGGACATGCTCTCTTCTCGCTGCTGCCATCAGGAAGAATGTACAGGAGCCTTGGGACTCACACCACCAGGTTCAGGAAGCTACTACCCATCAGCCATCAGACTCTTGACCAGCGGGGATAACTTCACTTGTCCCATCACTTGTTCGCACAACCTGTGGACTCATTTTCAAGGACTCTTCATCTCATGTTCTTGATATACATATAGTTTATTATTTATTTATTTTGGTATTTGCAAGGCTTGTTGGCTTTTGCACACTGGCTGAATGGCCAAATCAGGGTGGTCTTTCATTGATTCTATTATGGTTATTATTAGAAACAGAAAACCTACAGCATAATACAGGCCCATCGACCCAAAAAGCTGTGCCAAACGTGTCCTTACCTGAGAAATTACCTAAGGTTACCCATAGCCCTCTCTTTTTCTGAGCTCCATATACCTGTCCAGGAGTCTCTTAAAAGACCCTATCATATCCACCTCCACCACTATCGCTGGCAGCCCATTCCACGCACTCACCACTCTCTGTGTAGAAAAACTTACCCCTGACATCTCCTCTGTACCTACTTCCAAGCACATTAAAACTATGCCCTCTCATGCCATTTCAGCCCCGGAAAAAACCTCTATCCGCACGAACAATGCCTCTCATTATCTTGTACACCTCTCATCCTCTGTCACTCAAAGGAAAAAAGGCCGAGTTCACTCAACCTATTCTCATAAGGCATGCTCCCCATTCCAGGCAACATCCTTGTAAATCTCCTTTGCACCCCTCCTATGGTTTCCACATCCTTCCTATAGTGAGGTGGCCAGAACTGAGCACAGTACTCCAAGCGGGGTCTGACCAGGGACCTATTTTCTGTGGATTTATTGAGTATGCCTTGAAGACAATGAATCTCAGGGTTGTATATGGTGACATAAATTTACTTTGAACTTTGAGCTTTTAATAGGCCCTTCCAGCCCAACAAGCCCATGTTGTCCAATGTCACCCATGTGACCAATTAACCTTCAAACCGGGACATCATTGAAATGAAAATTCTTAAGCCTATTTCTCCAAACTTGAGGGATAGCCATAGGCACTCGCATGGGCCCCAGCTATGCCTGCGTCTTCATGGGCTATATAGATTAGCCTATGTTCGAAGCTTTCCCCGGTTATTGTCCCCAACTCTTCCTCCACTACATTGATGACTGCATTGGTGCTGCATCATGCACCCATGCTGACCTCATCAATTTTTTCCATTTTTGCCTCTAACTTCCACCCCACCCTTAAATTCACTTGGTTCATCTCCGACAGCTCCTTCCCCTTTCTCAATCTCTGGAGACAAACTGTTAACTAACATCTTTTATAAACCTCCCAATTCCCACCTCTTCACACCGTATTGCCTGTAAAAATGCTGTTGTGGGCACGCTGATACGCAACGAGTGAAAGCAACACACTGAGTCGAGCAGGGTCTGGTTGAACTGTTTACTGTTTCAATCCGCGCACGCTTAAGTGCCCGCTCTCAGCATCCCCCGCCCTTTGCGGGGCAGAAGTAATGTCGGCCTCCAGGCCAAGGTCTGCCCTGCACTTAGAACCCACTCGGTTGCCGCTGGCTGCGGGCTCGCCCGCGACTGCTGGAGCCGGTTCGCTTGCCGCGTGGGTGAGCCACCACATGACCCCCCCCCACCCCCCCCCCAAGAACCGGCGCTGGGAGGTGCAGAGTCCACAGCCTGCACACTATCAGTTCTTTTAGGTGGCCGGCCTCGTCGTTGTGGGGGTGGTACCGCAACCAGGCGTTCAAGGTCTAGATGTGCCAGTTTGAGACGGTCAGTGGTAAAAGTCTCTTCACGACTGCCGATGTCGAGAACGCAGGTCGCTTCATTATGGCGCACCACCTTGTAGGATTCTTCGTATGGTCGCTGCAGGGGTGATCTGTGCACGCCTTGGCGAACGAACACATACTTGCTCTGTTGTAGGTCCTTGGGCACAAAAGAGGGTGTTGTTCCGTGATGGGACATCGGGACTGGGGCAAGTGTTCCAAACTGGTCCCGGAGTTTAGTTAGGATCGCCATAGGTGTGTCCTCCTGGCCACAGGGTGCTGGCACAAACTCACCGGGAACTGTGAGTGGGGCACCGTAAACCAGTTCGGTCGATGATGTGGCCAGGTCCTCCTTGGGTGCCGTGCGGACGCCGAGCAGCACCCAGGGGAGTTCGTCAACCCAGTCTGGCCCTCAGAGACGTGCCATCAGGGCTGACTTCAAGTGCCTGTGGAAACATTCCACCAGGCCGTTAGACTGCAGATGGTAAGCAGTCGTTTGGTGGAGCTGGGTTCTGAGGAGTTGTGCCAGCGCAGACCACAAAGCCGATGTGAACTGCACACCCCTCTCTGAAGTGACGTGGGCTGGGAGTCCGAACCGTGCCACCCAGGTGGTAATCAGGGCTCCGGCGCATGTCTCCGTGGCCGTGACAGTGTTAGTGAGTGGGATAGCTTCTGGCCACCTCGTGAACCTGTCCACCATGATGAACAGGTATCTCGCTCCTCTCGAAACCGGCAGTGGGCCAACGATGTCCACGTGGACATGTTCAAACCTCCTATGTGTCGGCTGGAAGGGTTACAGAGGGGCCCTCACGTGCCTCTGGATTTTGGAGGTTTGCCAGTGTATTCATGTCCTGGCCCAGTGCCTGAACTCCTTGTGTAGGCTGTGCCACACAAACCTGTCTGCGATCAGCTCGATGGTCACCTAGATGGAGGGTGGGCTAAACCGTGCAAGGCGTCGAAAACGCAGCGCTTCCAAGCAGACGGGACAATGGGCTAAGGTTGCCCGGAGGACACATCGCAAAGGAGCTCATTACCTTCGGGCCCAATGGATATGTCTTCGAGGTGGAGTCCTGAGACTGCGGTTCGGTACGCCAGCATCTCGCTGTCCAGTCGTTGCGCCTTAGATAACGCCGCATAATCCACCCCCGGAGACAGAGAGTGCACTGATTGGACGGAGGTGCGTGGCAGCGCCTCGGCTACCATGTTGTTCTTCCTGGAGATGTGCTTGATCGTGGTGGTAAACTCCGAGATGTACGACAGGTGGCGTTGCTGGCGGCCCGACCACGGGTCCGACACTTTGGCAAATGTGAAAGTGAGGGGCTTGTGGTCTGTTGAGAAAAACTGTGGCGTGATGATAGATGGGAACTCCGATAACACTCTGGCGAACTCGTTGTTGGAATTAGTGACGGAGTCCAGGTGCGGGGCCTCACCAAGGGAGAAAGTCTGGAACGTCTTCGCATTGACCAATCGTCGTCCCTTCAAATCCACAAGCAGGCAGTGCATGAGGAAATCCGCACCCATCAATGGCTGTGATACTGCGGCGAGCGTAAATGTCCATGTAAAGCGGCTGGAACCGAACTGCAAGGGGATGGTTCTTGTGCAGTAGGTGCAGATGGTGCTGCTGGAGGCTGCTGTAAGTTCCCGTCCTGTTCTTCTAGTTCGGGTATCGTGGCTCGAGGGGGTTAGGACACTGATTTCCACCCCCGTGTCCACCAGGAATCTTCGCCCAGAGAGCTTGTCCCAAACGTAGCAGAGGCTATCACGGTGACCAGCTGCCGTAGCCATCAGCGAAGGCAGGTCCTGGCATTTCCCTGGAACGAGCATGGCGGTCGGCAGCGGCGGGCCCCGGAACCCCACCTTTGATGATAAAAGCACCAGGACTCAGAAGCGGTGCCGTCCCTTGGTGTGGGTGTTCGGTGCTCCGCTGCTGGGGTGTGGGAGGGCTGGGCTTTCGGCCGTGCCGCAGCACTGATTCCGATGGTGGTTCTGCCATTTTGTTTGGCGCACCAGAGCACGTCCGCACGGGCAGCCACCCTGCGTGGGTCGCTAAAGTCTTCATCTGCTAGCAGGAGGCGGATGTCTTCTGGCATTTGCTCCAAGAAGATCTGTTCAAACAGCAGGCAAGGTTTATGGCCGCCTGCCAGAGCTAGCATGTCGCTCATCAGGGCTGACGGCGCCCGGTCGCCCAGGCCGTCCATGTGCAGTAACCGCGCGGCCCGTTCGCGGCGGGAGAGGCCAAACGTGCGGATTAACAGGGCCTTGAGCGCCTCGTACCTGCCTGTCGCCGGGGGCTGATGCAGAAAGTCGCTAACGCGGCCCGCTGTCTCCCGGTCGAGGGCGCTCACCACGTAGTAATACCTGGTGGTGTCTGAGACAACTTGCCCGAGCTGGAACCGGGCCTCGGCTTGCGCGAACCAGACCACGGGTTGGGCGGTCGAGAAGGTCGGCAGCTCAAGGGGAACTGCATTCTGCAGAGCCGAGTCGTTCGTGCTGGGTCCAAATGCCGTCGGACCGTCGGGGTCAGCGATGTGGTGGCGCTGATACGCGCCGAATGAAAACAACATACTGAGTCGAG
This sequence comes from Mobula hypostoma, assembly GCF_963921235.1. Classification (NCBI taxonomy): domain Eukaryota; kingdom Metazoa; phylum Chordata; class Chondrichthyes; order Myliobatiformes; family Myliobatidae; genus Mobula; species Mobula hypostoma. The sequence goes on along the minus strand of NC_086109.1, from coordinate 5,578,600 downwards.
CAGGGTCGGCTTGAGCTGCTTTCGGTTTCAATCCGTGCGCGCTTCTGCGCCCGCTCCCAGCATCCCCCGCTCTCTGCGGGGCGGAAGTGACGTCGGCTTCCGGGCCGAGGTCTGCCCCGCACTCCGAGCCCTCTCGGCTGCCGGGGGTTCGCCGGCGACTGCTGGAGCTGGTTCGCTTCCCGCGTGGGCGAGCCGCCACACTATTCCCGTTTCTCAGTTCCTTTGCCTGTGCTGCATCTGTTCACAGGACACCACTTTCAATTCCAGGAGATCAGAGATGTCCTCCTTCTTTAAAGAACGGTGCCCTCTCTCTCTACTATTGATGCTGCTTTCCCTCGCATCTCCATTTCTCGAATATTCGCACTCACCCCACCTTAACATAAACTCTTATCCTCATTTACCAGCCCCTCAGCCTCCTCACCCAGCACATGACGAAGGGTCTCGGCCTGAAACGTCAACTGCACCTCTTCCTAGAGATGCTGCCTGGCCTGCTGCGTTCACCAGCAACTTTTATGTGTAGTACATGATCCTCCATAACTTTTGCCATCTCCAGAGGGGTCCTGCCACTGAATATAACTCAATATACAAGTTTGCTGATGGCACAACAATTGTAGGCCATATCTTGGGTAATGAATGATGGGTTTGAGTACAGAGAGGAAATTAAGAACCTGGTGGCATGGTGTGAAGACAATAACCTATCCCTCAACGTCAGCAAGGCAAAGGAATTGGTTGTTGACTTCAGAAGGAGTAGTGGACCGCATGACCCAATTTACATCGGTGGTGCGCAAGTGGAACAGGTCAAAAGCTTTAAGTTCCTTGGGGTCAATGTCACAAATGACCTGACTTGGTCCAACCAAGCAGAGTCCACTGCCAAGAAGGCCCACCAGCACCTTTACTTCCTGAGAAAACTAAAGAAATTTGTCTCGTCCCCTAAAACCCTCACTAATTTTTATAGATGCACTGTAGAAAGCATTCTTCTAGGGTGCATCACAACCTGGTATGGAAGTTGTCCTGTCCAAGACCGGAAGAAGCTGCAGAAGATCGTGAACACAGCACAGCACATCACACAAACCAATCTTCCATCCTTGGACTCACTTTACACCGCACGCTGTCGGAGCAGTGCTGCCAGGATAATCAAGGACACGACCCACCCAACACACTTTTCGTCCCTCTTCCCTCCGGAAGAAGGCTCAGGATCTTGAAGACTCATACAGCCAGATTTGGGAACAGCTTCTTTCCAACTGTGATAAGACTGCTGAACGGATCCTGACTCGTATCTGGGCCATACCCTTCAAATATCCGGACCTGCCTCTCGGTTTTTTTGCACGACCTTACTTTCCATTTTTCTATTTTCTATTTATGATTTATAATTTAAAATTTTATATTTACTAATTTTTACTGTTTTTAATATTTAATATTTGTAATCCAGGGAGCGGGAAGCGCAGAATCAAATATCGCTGTGATGATTGTACGTTCTAGTATCAATTGTTTGGCGACAATGAAGTATAAAGTATCTTTACCTTCCCCTCTCTGCTTTCTGCAGGGATTGTCCCCTCCGTGATTTAGAGTTCCTCCGGCATTTTTTGTGTGTTGTTAAGCATGTTTTGCTCATTGTTTACAGTGTTTCTCTATTCTTCTCTGGACTGTGGGAATGCCAATACTTACTGGTGGTGTGGTAGTGTAGCAGTTAGTGTAACACTAGTACAGCCGATCTAATCAGTGATCGGGGTTCAAATCCCGCCACTGACTGCAAGGAATTTGTACAATCTCCCTGTGACCGCATGTCCGAAGACATGCAGGTTAGGGTTAGCTGTGGGGATGCTACGTTGACGTCGGAAGTTTGGCGAGACTTGTGAGCTGCCCCCCACACATTCTTGGACTGTGTCAGTCGTTGCTGCAAATGACGCATTTCACTTTGTTTTGCTGTACGTATGACAAAATAAAACTAATCTCTCAATTTGAGCAACACATGCAAAATACTGGAGGAACTCAGCAGGTCAGGCAGCATCTGTGGAGGGGAATAAACAGTTGATGTTTCAGGCCGAGACCCTTCATCGGGACCGGAAAAGGAAGGAGGAAGAAGCCAGAATGAGAAGGTGGGGGTAGGGGAAGGAGTACAAACCAGCGGGTGATCAGAGATCACAGAGGGGGAGCAGTCGGATAGGGTCTCACCGAACCCCCGTCGAAAAGAAAAATTAAACTCATTCATGGTAGACATACCTCGTAGAGACTTCGCAACGGAGCAGCAAATTATAAGCAAGAGATTCTGCAGATGTGGAAATCCAAGGCAACACACACAAAATGCTGGAGGAACTCAGCAGGTCGGGCAGCATCTATGGAGAGGAATAAACAGTTAACATTTCAGACCGAGACCCTTACGTTTAATCTTCATTGCCTATCACTACCTTCCCCTGACATATTGAAATGATTTGGAGCCACGGCAGACCGCGGGGCGGCGCAGTAGCGTAGTGGTACCAGCAACCGGGGCTCAATTCCCACTACTGCCGGTAAGGAGTTTGCAATTTCTCCCTGCGTCCACGTAGGGTTTCCTGCAGGTGCTCCAGTTTCCTCCCACAGTCCAAAGATGTACCAGTTGGTAGGTTAATTGGTCATTGTAAATTGTCCCAGGATTAGGCTAGGATTAAATCAGGAGATTGCTGGGTGGTATGGCTTGAAGGGCCGGAAGGGTCTATTCCACAATGTATCTCAATAAGTGAAGATGTGCCCAAAGTGTTTGAAACCCATAAAAAAACAACAATTAAATTTAAAAAAAAAACAAATGCTGAACATACTCAACAGATCAGGCAGCATCAATTAAACTAGAGCTGAATTTCAGGTTGATCACCTCCTCCAGTAAACGGTTCCAAGATGATAATGAACTGTGTGATGTCTTCAAGTTATGACTGTGTGTGACTTAGACAATGACGTGGGCAAGCTGTCTTCTCAAAGAAAAGATTTATTTACATATTTATAATGTGCATATTTCCAACAATATATTCAAAATTCAAATGAAAATGCCATCACACTCGTCCAGGATGCACGCCATCCTCTGTGACACCAACCCTTCCCAGAGAGAAGGCCTCCAGAGAGTCTGGGATGCTGCAGTCTCCTCCAGAGATAATCAGTTATAGATTGATTAATTGTCAGTTATCAGTAAAGGGCGGGCGCTTGCCTTGGCTGGAGCCCTCAGTGGCCTCACTGCCTGGACCGGCAAATGGTCACCTCAGCAAGGTCCAGGAGCAGGCTGATGAGGAGGTCTCCCGACCAGCTGATGATGAATCAAGTGAACATTTGGGATGGATACTGGGGAGCCGATGAAGAACAGACACGAGATCCTGCGGGTGCTGGAAATATTGAGCCGCACGCACAAAATGCCGGAGGAGCTCATCGGGCCAGGCAGCACCCATGAACAATAAACAGCCAACGTTCTGAGCTGAGACCCTTCATCGGGACAGGAAAGGAAAGGGGAAGAAGCCAGAGTAAGAAGGTGGGGGTGGGAAGAGGGGCGAATGGAAGGAATATTAGCCGGCACAAGTACAAGAAGGAGGGATATTGGTTTGTCATTGGGGTACGCTAGTGCAGCGGTTAACGTGACACCAGCAGCCCCGGTTCAATTCCCGCCACTGTCTGTCAGGAGTCTGTATGTTCTCTCTGTGACCTCCACTTTCCTCCCACATTCCTAAGATGAACACTGGTGTAATTGGGCTGCAAGGGCTTGATACTGTATCTCTAAATAAAATTTTAAAAATCTCCCTCAGTAGAAAGCACTTTTCAATACACTGCTCTGAAGTATTGGCCTTGATAGTTAAGGTGTAAACCACATCTTAATTCTGGAGGCGTGACTACAGTTACCGTGTCTGCTGTTAGCACTGGGTGCCCCTGCTTATCAGTACCGTCTCCCGTACGGACATTAAGCGCTTCCTGAGGAGAGCCTGAAGATGGCGCTGTTGAACAAGGGGTCACTGTAGTTAGTGCTGAAGTCAGCAGACTGGACAGCATCTGTGGAGAGACAACCGATGAATGTTTCATCTTCATCTCTCCTTCCACAGGCGTGGCTTGTCCTGCTGAGTATATTCAGCACTCTCTGTTTCGGATTTCCAGCACCTGCAAATTTTTGTAAAGTGTTCATTAGTAAGCTGGGTCTCAATAAATAAGAACCAGAGTGGTAGATTACATTTTGCGATGTGTTTCTGTGGCTTTAAGGCAAGGGTTCCCAATCTGGGGTCCACAATCTCCTTGGTTAATGGTATTGGTCCATGACATGAAAAAGGTTGGGAACCCCTGCTTTAGGTGATTTAATATCCATTTTAATTGCTAAAACAATCCTCTCAGTGCAACTTACTTGTTACTTGTGGCCAACCATAAAATATAATTTATTTATTGAGATGCAGAGATGTGGTTTTTGAGGAGGATGCAAAGAATATCATGGACGAAACAAATATCTAACGAGGATGCCATGAACAGAGCAAACACAAAAATAATGTATGAGATCATGAAAAGGCAACGTAACTTCATTGGACATGTGATTAGGAAAGAGGAGTTAGAATGCACGGTAATTATGGGAAAGATTGAAGGGAGGAAAGCAAGAGGAAGACAAAGACAAATGATGATGGAGACAGCAGCCAGAGAACTGGAAATGAATACCAATGAATTGATCCACTTGACCCGAAACAGGAGTGTGTGGGCCATGGCAGTCAAAGCTCAAACTGGGCACGGCACCTGAAGATGATGATGATGATTGAGATACAGTGTGGAATAGACCCTTCCGGCTTTTCAAGGCACACTACCTAGCCATCCTCAGATTTAATCCTAGAATAATCACAGGATAATTTACAATGACCAATTAACCTACTAACTGGTATGTCTTTGGATAGTGGGAGAACTCAGAGGACATCCACACAGTCACAGGGAAAACGTACAAACTCTTTACAGACAGTGATGGGAATTGAACCCTTTTCGTTGGTACTGTGAAGCATTGAGCTAAACTCTACACTGCCGAGCTGTCCAATATTCTCAAGATAAAAATGACATCTTAATATGTGTTCATGATACTGGCCTACCTGATTAACCCCTGACTTAACAGGCTTACTGCGTTCTTCGATCCCGTGGGCAGAAGGGGGTAAGTCACAGGTACACCGAAACATGGTGAAATGCATCGTTTGCGTCAACAACCAACACAGTCCGAGGATGTGCTGGGGGCAGCCTACAAGTGTCGCCATGCTTCTGGCGCCAGCATAGCGTGCCCACAACTCACTAGCCCTAACCTGTGGGTCTTTGGAATGTGGCAGGGAACCGCGGCACCCAGAGGAAACCAATGTGGTCACAGGAAGAATGTACAAACTCCTTACAGACAGGTCAGAACTCAACCCGGGTGCTGGCGCTGTTATGCTGTTACCTTAACCGCTATGCTACCGTGCAACCCATAGCCCATTGTCATTTTTAATGATAAATCAGAGGTTTGATCATCGCTTTCTCATTATCTTGTGTTGGGCACGTGGCCAAGTGGTTAAGGTTTTCGTCTAGTGATCTGAAGGTCGCTAGTTCGAGTCTCAGCTGTGGCAGCGTGTTTGTGTCCTTGAGCAAGGCACTTAACTACACATTGCTCTAGAGTCTGTGAGAGGACCACACAGACTTCCAATCTGCGCCTTGTGAGGCATGAAAATGCCCAACGCAGGCCTCTGAGTCGACGTTCCCTCCCTCCCTTCCCATTATCTAGTTTCATTTTTAAATACAAAAGCAGGCAGCTTTGTATGGGACCTGAGACCACACATGAAATACCGTACAATACTGGCCTCCTTGTTTAAGAGAGAACACAAACGCAGTGGAGATGGACATAGAACAGTACAGCACAGCAACAGGCCCTTCGGCCCATTGAGCTGGTGCCAAAATAACGTTAGGCGATGCGGTAACATCGCAGTTACCAGAAGCGCCGGTGACCTAGGTCCAGTTCCACCGCCGTCTGTAAGGAGCCTGTAATTTCTCCCTTGGGACCACGTGGATTTTTGCTGAGTGCTCCGGTTTCTTCTCACGTTCCAAACACGCATGGGTTAGTGCTGGAAAGCTGTGGACGTACCATGGCGACACTTGTGGGCTGCCCCCAGCACTTCTCCGGACTGTGTTGGTCGTCAACACAAACGACACACTTCACTGTATGTTTCAACGACTAAAGCTAATCTAACTAATCCTTTCGACCTACATATCTATCCACTCTCAGCACGTCCATGTTCCTATCTAATCTATCCGGTTGGCTGGGACCCAGCGGAGACTTGCGGCCAGTGAGACAGCGAGTTGGACCAATATGAACACATACACTCAGTTGCTCACTGATGATGCCACCTTGACTGATGATGAAATGTTTGCGACCTAACCTCCAGGCTTGGCGAACAACCCTACAAACAAGTCACTATCGTACTTACCTCCCCTACCAGCCCTGACAGTGCATTCCTCACATTCCTCAAGAATGGTTGAAAAGAGATAAATATTTAATGCTGGTGGCTGGTAAAAAGACCCTTACCAGGAAATGATTATCACAGGAGAGCCCAACTTTAAATGTATGGATGAAAATTACAAAGGACATTTACAAAATGGAGAAGATAACAGCATCTGTTAATCATAAGTTGGAACAATTTGATTCATACTGTGAAAAATGGTTTAACTACATAACATCTCATAGGCCTGATTTTATTCTCACAAGTTAATGAATACGTTGTAAAAAAAGATCACTCCCTACTTTGTACATAGTTTTCTTCTTTCGATTGTTCTTTCTTTCCTCTCCTTTCTATAAGTGTATACCTCAGATAAATATTATGTGGAGATTTGTGACAAATATGACTATATGATATATATGTACAGTATCTGAAATACATCTTATGGAAATGTTTGTTTGATGATGAACTTCAATAAAAAATAAATTACCAAAAAAAATTCCCTGCCCATCTCCTTTGAAATTACCCCTCTGAATTTGAAATGAATGCTCTCTAGTATGAGAGATTTTGACCCCAAGTGAAAGATAACCAGCTGTCTATCTATGCCTCATAATCTTATAAACCTCTCAATTTCTAATGATTAGACTAATACCAGGAATTACTCTAATCTTTAGGTTGTTGTTTTGAGGAACTGGGATTGGAGGACCTGAGTTATAAGGAAAACTAGAATAGGTTAGGACTTTATTCCTTGGAACGTAGAAAACTGAGGGAAGGTTTGATAGAGGTATACAAAATTATGAGGAGTATAGATAGGATAAATATAAGTAGGCTTTTTCCACTGAAGTTGGGTAGGACTACAACTAGAGGTCATGGGTTAAGGGTGAAAGGTGAAAAGTTTAAGGGGAACATGAGGGGAAACTTCTTCACTCAGAATATTATGAGAGTGTGGAATGAGATGCCAGCACAAGTGGTGCATGTAAGTTTGATTTCAACATTTAAGAGAAGTTTGCAGAGGGACATGGATGGTAGTGGTGTGGAGGGCTATAGTCTGGGTGCAAGTCAATGGGAGTAGCTAATTTAATTGGTTCGGCATGGACTAGATGGGCCAAAGGGCCTGTTTCTGTGCTGTACTTTTCTATGACTCCATAAATGTGTTTGTATTTTGTAGAGTTTGGGATATTAATAGGGTTGATATGGAGCTGGTGCTGGTTGAGTTGGTAGTAAGGAAGGCAAATACAACATTAACAATCATTTATAGGAGTATATAAGAGCAAAAATTTAATGTTGTTGTTTTATAAGGCATTGGTCAGACTACAGATGGACCATATTGAGTAGCTTTGGGCCCCTTATCTAAGAAAAGATGCACTGGCATTGGAGAGGGTTCACAAGAATAATTCAGAGAATGAAAGGGTTAATGTATGAGAAGCATTTGACGGCTGTGGTCCTGTATTCGCTGGAGTTTAGGTGAATGGGTGGGGGGATCTCACTGAAACCTATTGGATATTGAAAGTGCTTGATACAGTGAATACAGAGAGGATGTTTCCTATAGAGGGGGAGACTAGGACCAGAGTAGAGGGACTTCTGTTTAGAACAGAGATGAGGTGAAATTCCTTTAGCCATAGGGTGGTGAATCTGTGGAATTAATTGCTACAGGTTGCTGTGTAGGCCAAGTCATTGGATATATTTAAAGCCTCGGTTTATTGGTTCTTGATTAGTTAAGGTGTCAAAGATCACGGAGAGAAGGCAGAAGAATGAGACTGAGAAAGATGGTAACTCTGACAAGATTGAATGGTAGAGCAGACAACAGGCCAAATGGCCTAATTCTACTCCTATGTCTTATGGATATTTTTAAGACATGGCTCCTCAATAAGGTGACATCCATCACGAAGGGCCCTCACCACCTGGGACATGCCCTCTTCTCATTACTACCATCAGGGAGGAGGGATAGGAGCTTGAAGATTTTAGGAGCAGCTTCTTCCCTTCTGCCTTCCGATTTGTGAATGATCCATGCACGATTCTTCATTATTCCATTTTTGCACCCTGTTTATTTTTATGTAGAGCTCTGCACTGCTGCTGCAAAATAACAGATTTCATGATATTTGTCAGTGATTTTAAACCCTCTTCTCATTGCTACCATCAGGGAGGAGCTACAGGAAACTGAAGACACACACTCAATGATTCAAGAACAGTTTCTTCCCCTCTGCCATCTGATTCCTAAATGGACATTGAACCCATGAACCTCACCACCTTTTTTTTCCCTCTTACACCAGGACCTCGGCCTGAAACGTCAACTTGTTTATTCCTCTCCATAGGTACTGCCCGATTTGCTGAGTTCCTTCAGCGTTTTGCGTGTGTCACTCTGGATTTCCAGCAACTGCAAAATCTCCTGTGTTTACAGTATTTCGGTGTGTCACTAATCCAGCTGCACGGAGACTTGCTTAATGGTGAACTGATGACTCACTGTTACTGAATCGTGAGTAACAAACTGTGGTCAGATTTATTTATAGAATTGTAAGAAAGCTGCACTATCATTAGAACATCATATGTACATGGCAAATATGGCTGGGGAACATTAGTGGATGTTTACTCTGCGTATGTGAAATTCATTCCATATTTGGGGAGTGATCCTACTGTCTATGAGCTGTCGTGTAAAAATAAACCCAGTTGAATATATTCCCGTTTGCCATGGCAACATGCAAAGACTGAGGAGAGCCCGAGATCAGAGGCCTGACGTCTGTGAGTCTGGGGCCAGGGACTAGAACTTGGATGCCCAGTGTTGTGAGTCACGGCCAGGGACTAGAGGTTGAAGGCCCAATACCTCCTGAGAGTTTGGGGACAAGGCCTAGAGGGAAAGAGGGGGCCTGTGCCTGTCTGTTTGAGTGGATGGGTGGGCGGGAGAGTGGTAAAGAGGCTTGTTTTGCTGTTGTTATCTTACATAGAAACATAGAAACATAGAAAATAGGTGCAGGAGTAGGCCATTCGGCCCTTCGAGCCTGCACCGCCATTTATTATGATCATGGCTGATCATCCAACTCAGAACCCAGCCTTCCCTCCATACCCCCTGACCCCTGTAGCCACAAGGGCCATATCTAACTTCCTTTTAAACATAGCTAATGAACTGGCCTCAACAGTTTGCTGTGGCAGAGAATTCCACAGATTCACCACTCTCTGTGTGAAGAAGTTTTTCCTAACCTCGGTCCTAAAAGGCTTCCCCTCTATCCTCAAACTGTGACCCCTCGTTCTAGACCTCCCCAACATCGGGAACAATCTTCCTGCATCTAGCCTGTCCAATCCCTTTAGGATCTTATACGTTTCAATCAGATCCCCCCTCAATCTTCTAAATTCCAACGAGTACAAGCCCAGTTCATCCAGTCTTTCTTCATATGAAAGACCTGCCATCCCAGGAATCAATCTGGTGAACCTTCTTTGTACTCCCTCTATGGCAAAGATGTCTTTCCTCAGATTAGGGGACCAAAACTGCACACAATACTCCAGGTGTGGTCTCACCAAGGCCTTGTACAACTGCAGTAGTACCTCCCTGCTCCTGTACTCGAATCCTCTCGCTATAAATGCCAGCATACCGTTCGCCTTTTTCACCGCCTGCTGTACCTGCATGCCCACTTTCAATGACTGGTGTATAATGACACCCAGGTCTCATTGCACCTCCCCTTTTCCTAATCGGCCACCATTCAGATAATAATCTGTTTTCCTATTTTTGCCACCAAAGTGGATAACTTCACATTTATCCACATTAAATTGCATCTGCCATGAGTTTGCCCACTCACCCAACCTATCCAAGTCACCCTGCATCCTCTTAGCATCCTCCTCACTGCTAACACTGCCACCCAGCTTCGTGTCATCCGCAAACTTGGAGATGCTGCATTTAATTCCCTCATCCAAGTCATTAATATATATTGTAAACAACTGGGGTCCCAGCACTGAGCCTTGCGGTACCCCACTAGTCACCGCCTGCCATTCTGAAAAGGTCCCGTTTATTCCCACTCTTTGCTTCCTGTCTGCTAACCAATTCTCCACCCACACCAATACCTTACCCCCAATACCGTGTGCTTTAAGTTTGCACACTAATCTCCTATGTGGGACCTTGTCAAAAGCCTTTTGAAAATCCAAATATACCACATCCACTGGTTCTCCCCTATCCACTCTACTAGTTACATCCTCAAAAAATTCTATGAGATTCGTCAGACATGATTTTCCTTTCACAAATCCATGCTGACTTTGTCCGATCATTTCACCGCTTTCCAAATGTGCTGTTATCACATCCTTGATAACTGACTCCAGCAGTTTCCCCACCACCGACGTTAGGCTAACCGGCCTATAATTCCCCGGTTTCTCTCTCCCTCCTTTTTTAAAAAGTGGGGTTACATTAGCCACCCTCCAATCCTCAGGAACTAGTCCAGAATCTAACGAGTTTTGAAAAATTATCACTAATGCATCCACTATTTCTTGGGCCACTTCCTTAAGCACTCTGGGATGCAGACCATCTGGCCCTGGGGATTTATCTGCCTTCAATCCCTTCAATTTACCTAACACCACTTCCCTACTAACATGTATTTCGCTCAGTTCCTCCATCTCACTGGACCCTCTGTCCCTTACTATTTCTGGAAGATTATTTATGTCCTCCTTAGTGAAGACAGAACCAAAGTAATTATTCAATTGGTCTGCCATGTCCTTGCTCCCCATAATCAATTCACCTGTTTCTGTTTGCAGGGGACCTACATTTGTCTTTATCAGTCTTTTCCTTTTTACATATCTATAAAAGCTTTTACAGTCCGTTTTTATGTTCTCTGCCAGTTTTCTCTCATAATCTTTTTTCCCCTTCCTAATTAAGCCCTTTGTCCTCCTCTGCTGAACTCTGAATTTCTCCCAGTCCTCAGGTGAGCCACTTTCTCTGGCTAATTTGTATGCTACTTCTTTGGAATTGATACTATCCCTAATTTCTCTTGTCAGCCACGGGTGCACTACCTTCCTTGATTTATTCTTTTGCCAAACTGGGATGAACAATTGTTGTAGTTCATCCATGCAACCTTTAAATGCCTGCCATTGCATATCCACCGTCAATCCTTGAAGTGTCATTTGCCAGTCTATCTTAGCTAATTCATGTCTCATACCTTCAAAGTTACCCCTCTTTAAGTTCAGAACCTTTGTTTCTGAATTAACTACGTCACTCTCCATGTTAATGAAGAATTCCACCATATTATGGTCACTCTTACCCAAGGGGCCTCTCACGACAAGATCGCTAATTAACCCTTGTTTCTTTCTGTTGGTGTTGTTGTTGTTTGTGCTGTTCTGTTCAACATGGTGGGCACGTTGTGTTGGTAGCCGAATGTGTGGTAACATTTGTGCCCCCCCCACCCCCGCACATCCTTAGGTTGTTTTGGCTTTTCACACAAATGACACATTTCACTGTATGTTTTGATGTACATTTAATTTTAAAAAATCTGACTCTGAATCTGAGATTCAGCGGTAAGGCATCTTCCCACCCACCCACCCACCCACCTTCTTCTTCACCTGGTCTCACCTATCATCTGCCCGCTTGTACTCCTGTCCCTCCCCTCATCTTATTATTATGCTGTCTTCCCCCTTCCCTTTTCAGTCCTGACAAAGGATCTTGGCCCAGAACATCAATGTTTATTCCCCTCCACAGATGCTGCCTGACCTGCTGAGTTCCTCCAGCACTTTGTGTGCATTGCAAAGGATTTCCAGCAATCTGCAGAATCTCGCGTGTTTACATTTTGATATAGAACTGTGACGAGAATACACATAAATTAAGATGTTTGCTGGCCTGGGCTAGCATCAGTGGCATCAGCAGTTGGTCTGCCACCTGTCCTCAGGGGAAGGAGAGATAAGGAACAATGAAGCAGCATCTGGAGATGTGTAATGAAGGGACGGGAGAGAGAGCTGTCTGGAGCGGCTCCCCCTTTGAACCCTGAACTGTTTGAAGTGATGGACAGGCGATACCCCAGCAGGGGGATAAAAAGGGACAGGTTCACTAAGGCAGGGCACACACGACACTCGAGGTAACGAGACCCTGGAAGCGGTGCGCCTCTCACAAGTCGGTGGGAAGTATCGGGCCATAAACGCACAGGGTGGAAAGGTACGATCAGCAGGAACCCGACGTGTGTCCACCCTTGCTTGGGTGCCAGGTTCACTGCAGAGGATCGACCGCATCTGGAGGAGGGGTCACAGTCGGTGACCTCAGGTGACATCACAAAGGACCCGCCCGAAAGCTGCTTGTGAGCAATATCGCCGGTCTGTGAGTGGAAGCCGTTTTGAATGATCAGTCGTTCCCGTTCTCTCTCTCCCTCCCCCCACATTGTCCATCGCCATGGCAACGATTACTGCGAACTGAACTAAATTGAACTGGACTTTGTGTCACTTTGAAATTGGTCATTTACCCCTAGACAACGATAGAGCTTGATTGATGCTGTTACCTTAATTCTGTGCACATGTGTGTTTATCATTGCTGAACTGTTGCATTTATTATCCTGTCGATTACTGTGTTGCTTGTTTCTTTAATAAAACTTTCTTAGTTCTAGTAATCCAGACTCCAACTGAGTGATCCATTTCTGCTGGTTTGGCACCCAGTTACGGGGTACGTAACATAAGATAGAACATAGAACATAGAATAGTACAGCACAGTACAGGCCCTTCAGCCCACAATGTTGTGCCGACCCTCAAACCCTGCCTCCCATATAAGCCACCACCTTAGATTCCTCCATATACCTGTCTAGTAGTCTCTTAAACTTCACTAGTGTATCTGCCTCCACCACTGACTCAGGCAGTGCATTCCATGCACCAAACACTCTCTGAGTAAAAAACCTTCCTCTAATATCCCCCTTGATCTAACCTGTCAGAAGCACACTTCGTGGTTGAAACTTCCCTCTCATGGACATGTTGACTATTGGCCTCTCTCTGCTTTCAAAATGTGGTGCTTCAAGAAGGTGGCATCCATCATTAAGGACTCTCACCATCCAGGGCGTGCCCTCTTCTCATTACTACCATCAGGGAGCCTGAAGACACACTGTCAGTGATTCAGGAACAGCTTCTTCCCCAATGCTATCAGATTTCTGAAGGTCCATGAACACTACCTCATGATTTTTGTTCTCTTTTTGTACTACTTACGTAATTTTATATTTATCTATATATATAAATAATGTGTGTGTGTGTATTCAATTCAATTTAATTATCATTCAACCATACATGAATGCTCATGAATATATTATTAGATTAGATTATGAAGATACACAGTCCTCTTTTATTGTCATTTAGTAATGCATGCTTTAAGAAATGATACAATATTCCTCCGGTGTGATATCATAAAAAGGGCTAAGAGAGTTGTAAAAGAGCGCCTGAAGGCTTTATGTGTCAATGCAAGGAGCATTCGTAATAAGGTGGATGAATTGAAAGTGCAGATTGTTATTAATGATTATGATATAGTTGGGATCACAGAGACATGGCTCCAGGGTGACCAGGGATGGGAGCTCAACGTTCAGGGATATTCAATATTCAGGAGGGATAGACACGAAGGAAGGGGAGGTGGGGTGGCGTTGCTGGTTAAAAAAGAGATTAACGCAATAGAAAGGAAGGACATAAGCCGGGAAGATGTGGAATCGATATGGGTAGAGCTGCGTAACACTAAGGGGCAGAAGACGCTGCTGGGAGTTGTGTACAGGCCACCTAACAGTAGTAGTGAGGTCGGAGATGGTATTAAACAGGAAATTAGAAATGTGTGCAATAAAGGAACAGCAGTTATAATGGGTGACTTCAATCTACATGTAGACTGGGTGAACCAAATTGGTAAAGGTGCTGAGGAAGAGGATTTCTTGGAATGTATGCGGGATGGTTTTTTGAACCAACATGTCGAGGAACCGACTAGAGAGCAGGCTATTCTGGACTGGGTTTTGAGCAATGAGGAAGGGTTAATTAGCGATCTTGTCGTGAGAGGCCCCTTGGGTAAGTGACCATAATATGGTGGAATTCTTCATTAACATGGAGAGTGACGTAGTTAATTCAGAAACAAAGGTTCTGAACTTAAAGAGGGGTAACTTTGAAGGTATGAGACATGAATTAGCTAAGATAGACTGGCAAATGACACTTCAAGGATTGACGGTGGATATGCAATGGCAGGCATTTAAAGGTTGCATGGATGAACTACAACAATTGTTCATCCCAGTTTGGCAAAAGAATAAATCAAGGAAGGTAGTGCACCCGTGGCTGACAAGAGAAATTAGGGATAGTATCAATTCCAAAGAAGTAGCATACAAATTAGCCAGAGAAAGTGGCTCACCTGAGGACTGGGAGAAATTCAGAGTTCAGCAGAGGAGGACAAAGGGCTTAATTAGGAAGGGGAAAAAAGATTATGAGAGAAAACTGGCAGAGAACATAAAAACGGACTGTAAAAGCTTTTATAGATATGTAAAAAGGAAAAGACTGATAAAGACAAATGTAGGTCCCCTGCAAACAGAAACAGGTGAATTGATTATGGGGAGCAAGGACATGGCAGACCAATTGAATAATTACTTTGGTTCTGTCTTCACTAAGGAGGACATAAATAATCTTCCAGAAATAGTAAGGGACAGAGGGTCCAGTGAGATGGAGGAACTGAGCGAAATACATGTTAGTAGGGAAGTGGTGTTAGGTAAATTGAAGGGATTGAAGGCAGATAAATCCCCAGGGCCAGATGGTCTGCATCCCAGAGTGCTTAAGGAAGTGGCCCAAGAAATAGTGGATGCATTAGTGATAATTTTTCAAAACTCGTTAGATTCTGGACTAGTTCCTGAGGATTGGAGGGTGGCTAATGTAACCCCACTTTTTAAAAAAGGAGGGAGAGAGAAACCGGGGAATTATAGGCCGGTTAGCCTAACGTCGGTGGTGGGGAAACTGCTGGAGTCAGTTATCAAGGATGTGATAACAGCACATTTGGAAAGCGGTGAAATGATCGGACAAAGTCAGCATGGATTTGTGAAAGGAAAATCATGTCTGACGAATCTCATAGAATTTTTTGAGGATGTAACTAGTAGAGTGGATAGGGGAGAACCAGTGGATGTGGTATATTTGGATTTTCAAAAGGCTTTTGACAAGGTCCCACACAGGAGATTAGTGTGCAAACTTAAAGCACATGGTATTGGGGGTAAGGTATTGGTGTGGGTGGAGAATTGGTTAGCAGACAGGAAGCAAAGAGTGGGAATAAACGGGACCTTTTCAGAATGGCAGGCGGTGACTAGTGGGGTACCGCAAGGCTCAGTGCTGGGACCCCAGTTGTTTACAATATATATTAATGACTTGGATGAGGGAATTAAATGCAGCATCTCCAAGTTTGCGGATGACACGAAGCTGGGTGGCAGTGTTAGCAGTGAGGAGGATGCTAAGAGGATGCAGGGTGACTTGGATAGGTTGGGTGAGTGGGCAAACTCATGGCAGATGCAATTTAATGTGGATAAATGTGAAGTTATCCACTTTGGTGGCAAAAATAGGAAAACAGATTATTATCTGAATGGTGGCCGATTAGGAAAAGGGGAGGTGCAACGAGACCTGGGTGTCATTATACACCAGTCATTGAAAGTGGGCATGCAGGTACAGCAGGCGGTGAAAAAGGCGAACGGTATGCTGGCATTTATAGCGAGAGGATTCGAGTACAGGAGCAGGGAGGTACTACTGCAGTTGTACAAGGCCTTGGTGAGACCACACCTGGAGTATTGTGTGCAGTTTTGGTCCCCTAATCTGAGGAAAGACATCCTTGCCATAGAGGGAGTACAAAGAAGGTTCACCAGATTGATTCCTGGGATGGCAGGTCTTTCATATGAAGAAAGACTGGATGAACTGGGCTTGTACTCGTTGGAATTTAGAAGATTGAGGGGGGATCTGATTGAAACGTATAAGATCCTAAAGGGATTGGACAGGCTAGATGCGGGAAGATTGTTCCCGATGTTGGGGAGGTCTAGAACGAGGGGTCACAGTTTGAGGATAGAGGGGAAGCCTTTTAGGACCGAGGTTAGGAAAAACTTCTTCACACAGAGAGTGGTGAATCTGTGGAATTCTCTGCCACAGCAAACTGTTGAGGCCAGTTCATTAGCTATGTTTAAAAGGAAGTTAGATATGGCCCTTGTGGCTACAGGGGTCACGGGGTATGGAGGGAAGGCTGGGTTCTGAGTTGGATGATCAGCCATGATCATAATAAATGGCGGTGCAGGCTCGAAGGGCCGAATGGCCTACTCCTGCACCTATTTTCTATGTTTCTATGTTTCTAAAACACAGGACAGACCAAGACTGAAAAAAGCTAACAAAACCACATAATTATGGCATATAGTTACAACAGTGCAACAATACCATAACTTGATGAAAAAGTCCATGAGCACAGTAAAAAGTTCAAAGTCTCTCAAATGTCCCACATCTCACGCAGACGGGAGAAGGAAGAAAAACTCTCCCTGCCATACCCGACCACGGTCCTGTTCTGAGTAATCCGAAAACTTCGAGCTCTGATCAGCTCTCCGACACCGAGTACTGAGCGCCATCTGTATCTGAACGGTTCGACCTCCTTCTCGGTCACCAACAGTAGGCAGAGGTGGGGATTTTGAGGCCTTCCCTCTGAAAGATTCCCGACCGCGCAGTAATGACAGCAGCGAACGAGCGTTTCAGAAATTTTTCCAGATGTTCCTCTGTACTTTCACGTCTGTCTCCATCAAATCAGAATTGTCCACTGCCGCTATTTAACAGATACGATATCATTTTTCACCGGAGGGCTGCGCGCGCGCGGCGCGCTGCTTTTTCTCCTCCCACCATTTGTCTCCATACATTACTTATTTATTTTTCTTCTATATTACGTATTGCATTGAACTGCTGCTGCTAAATTAACAAATTTTGTGACACATGCCGGTGATAATAAACCTGATTCTGAAACGAGACAGCGTAACTCTGGAGTCAAGGTCCAAAACACAGTATCAATAGTCATACACAGCACAAAGCACACAGAAGGTTGCAAGCACAAATAGAATCACAATCACACAATAAAAGAGTCCAAACTCGCAGCATCTATCTAATTTGACCACAATAGAGCTTGCCTTCGGCCGAGCAAACGCTCAACATGAAATATACAGTATAGTTCCAGTTTGAAGTAACTGTGTATTGCACTGTTCTGCTGCTGCAAAACAACAAGTTTCACCACATTGGTCTCTGATAATAAATCTGACTCTAATTCTAATTCATTCAGCATTGAATTGCAATTGTTTTCCCTCTTGGATGTGTAACTTTGGGCTGGAAGATATGCTTCATTTATTATTTTAGTTCACTGTAAGCTTCCGAACTTCTAGCAATATGATCTACATATACATATTTAATCTCAGACTCTGGTCTAATGTAACAAATATTCTATCTCAAGAGGAAGCTTAAACCAAACTACTCAATCATGATTGAAGAAGATTAAAGATTAGCTTTATTTGTCACATGTACATCAAAAGATTGAAACATACAGTGAAATGTGTCATTTGCGTCAATGCCCAACACAGTCTGGGGATGTGCTGGAGGCAGCTCGCAAGTGTTGCCACTCTTCCGGTGCCAACATGGCAAGTCCACAGCTTACTAACCCTAACCCGTGCGTGTTCGGAATGTGGGAGGATACCGGAGCACCCAGAGAAAACCCATGTAGCCTCAAGAGAGAAATTACAGGCAGCGATGTAATTGAACCTGCGTCACTGGCACTTTTGGTAACCGCAATGTTACCGTGTTGCCCAAAGTTACTTTGGCACAACCTCATGGGCCGAAGGACCTGTTGCTGTGCTGTACTGTTCTGAATCTCCTGACAGAGAGCGGTGGCAAAAGAACCCTGATTGAGGTCATTGGCATTAACCCCTACGTCACCCTGCCAGTACCGTGCGTGGGTGGGTGATGGCTCTGGAAATACGAGCCAAAGCTCAACATAGGGAGCTGGCTTTTCATGACAGATGAGAAAGAATTTCCTATCCCAGACACTGGTAGATCTTTATCATTTGCTACCAAATTCTGAACTGCAGAGATCCATCACTGACCTTCCGAAAGGTCAAGGTCAAAGTCAAGTCAAGTGGTAATTGGCCACTCTAGATTTGTGTTAGAATCTGCAGGGAACTGATGGGAATGTGGGGAGAACTTGTTTATAAGGAAAGATTGAGCAAGTTAAGGTTTTTCTCTCTGGCGTGAAGGAGGAAGAGAGGTGACTTGATAGAGGTGTAAAAGATGATAAGAGGCATAGATAGCGTGGTCAGCCTTTCTCCCAAGGTGGAAGTGACTAATAGGAGAGGGCATAACTTGAAAGAGACTGAAGGAAGGTATTGGGGGGCTGTCAGAGATATTTTTTGTTTTACAGAGAGAAACTGGTGGGTACGTGGAACACACTGCCAGGGATAATGGTAGAGGCAGATACACTGGGGGACATTTAAGAGACACTTATATAGGCACATGAATGGCAGAAAAATGCAAGGCTATGTGTGAGGAAAGGGTTAGATTGATCTTGGAGTAAGTTAAAAGGTACTGTGCTATAATATTCCATGTTCTATAGAGTCATAGAAAAGTACAACACAGAAACAGGCCCATTGGTCCATCTAGTCCATGCCAAAGCATTTAAACTGCCTATTCCCATCAACAAGCACTCCATACCCCTACTATCCATGTACCTATCCAAACTTAAATGTTGAATCTGTGCTCTACGTTAAAAGGTTACTGAGAAAAATTAATAGAGGAAAGGAATGTGTTGTGAGGTAACGAAGTCTTGTGGGCCAAATGGTGTCTTTTTATGTTATATGGAAAGACTGACTGATCTGGCGGATGCTAACTGAATCAAAACGTTGGTGACGCTGCACATTGTGACTTGGAGCAATGGGTTGTGTTTTTGTTTCTCTCGTATAGGAAAGACGTTGTTATTTGGAAAGAGTGCAGAAAAAAGATTATAGACATGTTGCCAGGACTTGAGGGACTGAGATATAGGGAGAGGTTGGACAGGGAAGACTTCATTCCTTGGCGTGTAGGAGACCGAGGGATGACCTTATAGAGGTATTTAAAATCATGAGGGGTATAGATAGGGTAAATATACTCGGTGTTCTCCCCAGGGTTGAGGAATCAAGAACTAGAGGGCACAGGTTTTAAATCAGTGATAAAAGGGAACCTGAGGAGCAACTTTTTCACCCAAAGAGTGGTCAGCATGTGGAACGAGCTACTAGAAGGAGTGCTTGAAGCAGGTATATGGACAATATTTAAAACCAATTAAATTGGTTTGAAGGTTTAAAGTAAGGGTTCCCAACCTTTCTAATGCCATGGACCCTAAGTTGGGAACCCCTGGAAGCGATATGTGTTAAACAGGGGCAAATGGGATTAGATATGGTATGGATCAGTATCGATGAGTTGGGCCGAAGGGCCTGATTCTGTCCTGCCTGATTATATGACATAAGGTTGAGCTAAGAGATCAGTCATTATAGTCATAGTCATACTTTATTGATCCCAAGGGAAATTGGTTTTCGTTACAGTTGCACCATAAATAATTAAATAGTAATAAAACCATAAATAATTAAATAGTAATATGTAAATTATGCCAGGAAATAAGTTCAGGACCAGCCTATTGGCTCAGGGTATCTGACCCTCCAAGGGAGGAGTTGTAAAGTTTGATGGCCACAGGCAGGAATGACTTCCTATGACGCTCTGTGTTGCATCTCGGTGGAATGAGTCTCTGGCTGAATGTACTCCTGTGCCCACCCAGTACATTATGTAGTGGATGGGAGACATTGTCCAAGATGGCATGCAACTTGGACAGCATCCTCTTTTCGGACACCACTGTCAGAGAGTCCAGTTCCATCCCCACAACATCACTGGCCTTACGAATGAGTTTGTTCATTCTGTTGGTGTCTGCTACACTCAGCCTGCTGCCCCAGCACACAACAACAAACATGATCACACTGGCCACCACAGACTCGTAGAATATCCTCAACATCGTCCGGCAGATGTTAAAGGACCTCAGTCTCCTCAGGAAATAGAGACAGCTCTGACCCTTCTTGTAGACAGCCTCAGTGTTCTTTGACCAGTCCAGTTTATTGTCAATTCGTATCCCCAGGTATTTGTAATCCGCCACCATGTCCACACTGACCCCCGGATGGAAACAGGGGTCACCGGTGCCTTAGCCCTCCTCAGGTCTACCACCAGCTCCTTAGTCTTTTTCACATTAAGCTGCAGATAATTCTGCTCACACCATGTGACAAAGTTTCCTACCGTAGCCCTGTACTCAGCCTCATCTCCCTTATATTTTTGAATGCTGGAGGATGAGGGGCTGAATGGCCTGATCCAGTGGTTCTTCCTTGTGCTCTGCTATTCTGAGTTGAAGTAAATGGCCGTGACGTTATGTTCAGCCAAAGATTTGCATCACTTGGGTCACACGTTGTTTCTGCACGGGGTCTGTGTTGGGCTGCAACGTTGGCACTCACTGCTAGAGAGCGCAGTTTAACAACGAACCAATACCCGACACAGGACGTGCTAGGGCAACCTTTATCTCACGGGACCGATAAGATTAATCCCCACTGCAGCAGCAGGAGAAATTATCAGCTGTGAATTACGCAGTCTGGAATAATAGCTGGCAATGCAACCATCTGCGGTGTTCGAGGAGTTGTCTCCTACCCCCTCCTCAAGGCCAGTTCGAGTTTTGGCCTGATTAGTGGTACCTACCCTGATCAATGTTAGAATCACGTTTATTATCACTGACATATGTTGAAATTATATTATATTATGAAATTGTACTCCATTAAAATGTGAAATTTGCTGTTTTGTGGCAGCAGTACAGTGCAAAACATTAAAACCCTATAAGTTACGTCAAAAATAAATAGTGCAAAAGGGAAATAGTGTATTAAAAATTGTAAAAAGAAAAATAGTGTACATGGGTTTATAGTGCATTCAGAAATCCAATGGTGGAAGGGAAGAAGCTGTTCCTAAAACATAGAGTGGGGCTTCAGACTCCTGTACCTCCTCCTTGGTGACAGTATTGAGAAGAGGACACGTCCCAGATGATTAGGGTCCTGAGTGATGGCTGCCACCTTTTTGAGGCATTGCTTTATGACTCTGTCCTTGATGGTGGGAGGGTTGGGTCTACGATGGAGCTGGCTGAGGTTACAACCCACTGCAGCACGGGGTTCCCAACCTGTTTTATGCCCTGGAGCCTCGCCATTAACCGAGAGGTCCGTGGACCCCTGCTGGTCTGCAGCTTCTTCCTACCTTTCGCATTGGCACCTGCACACCAGACGGCGATACAACTGCTAGGATGCTCTCCACGGTACATCTGAAGAAATTAGCTAAAGTGTTTGGTAACAAACCAAATCTCAAAGCTCTAATGAAATAGAGCTGCTGGTGTGCCTTCTTCATGATCCTCTGAGATGTTTAAAAAGCTGTTTGGGATAATCTGGTGTTGGAGCTGGGTGACTGCTGGCAAACTGCTCTCTTAAGACTGCAAGACATTAGGTCATTTGCCATTCCATCAAGGCTGATTTATTATCCCTCTCAAACTTTATTATCCCTACTGGCAAAATCCAACCAATGCAGCAGCCAGGCTGACACTACAGTCCTGCAAGACCCGGCAAGTTCCGCCCTTGACACCTTTTCTCCGATTACTGGCAAACTCTGACCTAGCCGCCCACCAGACCCATTGTACAGCACCGCAGCACCCAGCAGATTTGCCCCCTAATGGAGATTACCCCTTTCCAAATACCGGCCAGTCATTCTATGACCATGGTTGTTCTTGGCAAATTTTTCTATAGAACTGGTTTGACATTTCCTTCTCCTGTGCAGTGTCTTTACAAGATGGGAGACCCCAGCCGTTATCAATACTCTTCAGAGATTGTCCGCCTCGCGTCAGTGGTCGCATAACCAGGACTTGTGATATGCACCAGCTGCTCACAAAACCATGGCTTCACGTGACCCTGATCAAGGGGTTGGGGGCTAAGCAGGTTCTACACCTTGCCCAGTGGTGGTCTGCAGGCTAGTGGAGGGAAGAAGCACCTCACACCTCCTTTGGTCGAGACCCCGCAACCCATTACATCAGTTATAATCATTGCACTATTTTAATTCTCAATACTATGACTTTAATAATTCCTAACAATGTTCACCTTGTCCCCCTACCTGCACCGCACTTCCTACATTCTGCATTCTGTTACCATTTCTCTTTTTGTATGACCTCAGTGTCCTTATGTTTTGAAAGATCTATCTGGATGGTATTGTGTACCTAATATACAGTAACAAACTACAACAAATTTAGAGTGGGTCAAATTATAAGCGTATTTTATTACTCGCAAGGGGAGATCTACCTCCATAAGTTAAGTCGTTTGGAAAGTAGCTTCAATCAGAACAAACCATTTTGTACATTTACAAAGTCCAGTAATTCATCAACACTTTATCTGGATCTGTCGCTGGTTCACGACATCTGTTCTTTAATCAGTCCATTTGCCTTTTGAGGTTTTTTCTTCATGATGGCTGTGTCCTGTTTTTCTCTGTTCTCAACACATTCCATTGCCGTATAACACACACAGACTTCCTGTAAGCCTCCATCCAAACCAGCAAAGCACTCTGAGCTCACATAGGTTCCATTTTGTCACATTTTATTTTACAAAGAAATCTATAAAGTCTTGAAGACTTAGGGTTACAGAAATATTTCCACAATGGCACGCAAACAAAAGCTTCTCACTGTATATGTGACAATAATAAACCAATTATCAATTCCAGCTGAGTTTAGTCATCTTGAAGACCAGAGGCTCCTCTTAGTAGAAAGAATCGCTAGTTATGACATTTACCACTGCCAAATGGTGATGTGGGTCTGATCGCAACACTTCTGTTTCGGGCACCGTGGGAGTGTGGCAATTAGTGCAACACTGTTACAGCTCCTGGTGTTGGAATTTGGAGCTCATTTCTGGGGCCATCTGTAAGGAGTTTGTACGTTCTCCCCATGAGTACGTGGGTTTACCCCTGCTGCTCCAGTTTTCTCCTACAGTCCAAAGATGTGCCAGTTAGTAGGTCATTATAAATTGTCCTGTGATTAGACCAGAGTTAAATCAGTGGGTTGCTGGGCAGCACAGCTTGAAGGGCTGGAAAGACCTGTTCTGCTCTGTATCTCTAAATAAATAAAGTAAATTGTTTATTTTAATTATTATAAGTAAAATATAAAAGAGAAATTTGGAGAGGTACATTATTGGGAGGGGAATGGAGGGCTATAGCCCTGGCGCAGGTTGATGGGAGTAGGTAGAATAATAGTTCAGCATGTACTAGATGGGCTGAAGGACCTTTTCTGTGCTGTAGTGTTCTGTGACTTAATACATATTTCTGTATTTTATTTACAGATAGACCTATATATCCAACATTCCCTCTAATTTTTTTTTACAGCTGCATGGACCAGCCATTGCTCTGAACAGGAAATACTTATGCAGCCCGAAAACTGCATGGCTCTTTAATTTTGACATGATACAAAAGAAAACTCCTGCTGTGCAACAACAAGGGCTATGTTCACAGATGCATTTCAGCTACCCTGCAGCCTTGCACCCGCCAGCTTCAAGGGAACATATCCTTCTGTGGAGCTATTTTGGAAGTATACACCTTAACGCTGCTTATCTGAAAGATATTCATGCAAAATAGAGTGCAGCACACTGCACCTCCTTGGTTCGTTAACCTCCTATCTCATCCCTTCGCTTGCGGCCACACCTCGATTTCTGAATTCCTGCAGTCCCACAATCTACCTTCTCCACCCTCCCACCCTGACTGCAGCCCTAGTGCCACTCCTTCCCCCTCTTCTGGTTCGAGCTCTAATTGTCACTCACCACTCTCCCCCCCTTGCAGAGTCCTCCTTAAAGCTGGCCTCCAGCCAAGCTTCGGGTTATTTCTGTGAGAGCAGAGATACCGGAGGAATTAATAACAAGAAGCAGTTTCGTTTGATTTGGTGCAACGGAAGCAGAGATTAACACTTCATTTGCTCTTTTCTCATCCGTAAGACCATAAAAGTCTGAGAGTCTGAGTGGGAGTGCCGAGAAAGACATTTTTGAAATTTTCGATATTTTTTTCTCCAATGGCGTTCTGAGAGGCGGGACTGCGCAGGCGTGTGACGTCGGGCAGTGCAGCGCGGCAGATTTAAAAGGAACAGAGCCTCATACAGTGGGCAGCGTAGTTTGCAGGCGGCGGAGTGAGCAGAGAGCAGAGTGAAGACTTAAGGGCTTCGGCTCAACGGGCTTAGGTGGAAACGGGCGAGGCGAGGAAGGTTTGGTATTCATTTTCTGTTGTTATTTGAGGAGAGGGGCAGTATGAGTGTGAGGGCAGTTTGCTGTTCTCGGTGTCGGATGTGGGAGGCCCTGGAGTCTCCAAGCCTCCCGGACGTCTACATCTGCGCCAAGTGCATCGAGATGCAGCTCCTAAGGGACCGCGTTACGGAACTGGAGCTGCAGCTCGATGACCTTCATCTGGTCAGGGAGAGTGAGGAGGTGATAGAGAGGAGTTGCAGGCAGGTGGTCACGCCGGGGCCACGGGAGGCAGACAAGTGGGTCACGGTTAGGAGGGGGAAGGGGAAAAGTCAGGTAATAAGGAATACCCCGGTGGCTGTGCCCCTTAACAACAGGTACTCCTGTTTGAGTACTGTTGGGGGGGACAGCTTACCTGGGGGAAGCGATAGTGGCCGTGCCTCCAGCACAGAGTCTGGCCCTGTAGCTCAGAAGGGTAGGGCAAGGAAGAGGAGGGCAGTTGTGATAGGGGACTCGATAGTAAGGGGGTCAGATAGGCGATTCTGTGGACACAGTCCAGAGACCCGGATGGTAGTTTGTCTCCCTGGTGCCAGGGTCCGGGATATTTCTGATCGTGTTCAAGATATCCTGAAGTGGGAGGGTGAGGAGCCAGAGGTCGTGGTACATATAGGTACCAATGACATAGGTAGGAAAAGGGATGAGGTCCTGAAAGGAGAATATAGGGAGCTAGGAAGGGAGTTGAGAAAAAGAACCGCAAAGGTAGTAATCTCGGGATTACTGCCTGTGCCACGCGACAGTGAGAGTAGGAATGCGATGAGGTGGAGGATAAATGCGTGGCTGAGGGATTGGAGCAGGGGGCAGGGATTCAAGTTTTTGGATCATTGGGACCTCTTTTGGCGCAGGTGTGACCTGTACAAAAAGGACGGGTTACACTTGAATCCTAGGGGGACCAATATCCTGGCAGGGAGATTAGCGGGGGCCACTGAGGTGACTTTAAACTAGAATGGTTGGGGAGTGGGAATCAAATTAAAGAGGCTAGGCGTGAGGAGGTTAGTTCACAACAGGGGGATGGGAGCCAGTGCAGAGAGACAGAGGGGTGTAAAGTGAGGGTAGAAGCAAAAAGTACTAAGGAGAAAAGTAAAAGTGGCAGGCCAACAAATCCAGGGCAAGCATTAAAAAGGGCCACTTTTCAGCATAATTGTATAAGGGCTAAGAGAGTTGTAAAAGAGCACCTGAAGGCTTTGTGTGTCAATGCAAGGAGCATTCATAATAAGGTGGATGAATTGAAAGTGCAGATTGTTATTAATGATTATGATATAGTTGGGATCACAGAGACATGGCTCCAGGGTGACCAGGGATGGGAGCTCAACGTTCAGGGATATTCAATATTCAGGAGGGATAAACATGAAGGAAGGGGAGGTGGGGTGGCATTGCTGGTTAGAGAAGAGATTAACGCAATAGAAAGGAAAGACGTAAGCCGGGAAGATGTGGAATCGATATGGGTAGAGCTGCGTAACACTAAGGGGCAGAAGACGCTGGTGGGAGTTGTGTACAGGCCACCTAACAGTAGTAGTGAGGTCAGAGATGGTATTAAACAGGAAATTAGAAATGTGTGCAATAAAGGAACAGCAGTTATAATGGGTGACTTCAATCTACATGTAGATTGGGTGAACCAAATTGGTAAAGGTGCTGAGGAAGAGGATTTCTTGGAATGTATGCGGGATGGTTTTTTGAACCAACATGTCGAGGAACCAACTAGAGAGCAGGCCAGTTGAACTGTTGAGGCCAGTTCATTAGCTATGTTTAAAAGGAAGTTAGATATGGCCCTTGTGGCTACAGGGGTCAGGGGGTATGGAGGGAAGGCTGGGTTCTGAGTTGGATGATCAGCCATGATCATAATAAATGGCGGTGCAGGCTCGAAGGGCCGAATGGCCTACTCCTGCACCTATTTTCTATGTTTCTATGTTTCTATTCTGGACTGGGTTTTGAGCAATGAGGAAGGGTTAATTAGCAATCTTGTCATGAGAGGCCCCTTGGGTAAGAGTGACCATAATATGGTGGAATTCTTCATTAAGATGGAGAGTGACACAGTTAATTCAGAAACAAAGGTTCTGAACTGAAAGAGGGGTAACTTTGAAGGTATGAGACGTGAATTAGCTAAGATAGACTGGCAAATGACACTTAAAGGATTGACGGTGGATATGCAATGGCAAGCATTTAAAGGTTGCATGGATGAACTACAACAATTGTTCATCCCAGTTTGGCAAAAGAATAAATCAAGGAAGGTAGTGCACCCGTGGCTGACAAGAGAAATTAGGGATAGTATCAATTCCAAAGAAGAAGCATACAAATTAGCCAGAGAAAGTGGCTCACCTGAGGACTGGGAGAAATTCAGGGTTCAGCAGAGGAGGACAAAGGGCTTAATTAGGAAGGGGAAAAAAGATTATGAGAGAAAACTGGCAGGGAACATAAAAACGGACTGTAAAAGCTTTTATAGATATGTAAAAAGGAAAAGACTGGTAAAGACAAATGTAGGTCCCCTACAGACAGAAACAGGTGAATTGATTACGGGGAGCAAGGACATGGCAGACCAATTGAATAATTACTTTGGTTCTGTCTTCACTAAGGAGGACATAAATAATCTTCCAGAAATAGTAGGGGACAGAGGGTCCAGTGAGATGGAGGAACTGAGCGAAATACATGTTAGTAGGGAAGTGGTGTTAGGTAAATTGAAGGGATTGAAGGCAGATAAATCCCCAGGGCCAGATGGTCTGCATCCTAGAGTGCTTAAGGAAGTAGCCCAAGAAATAGTGGATGCATTAGTGATAATTTTTCAAAACTAGTTAGATTCTGGACTAGTTCCTGAGGATTGGAGGGTGGCTAATGTAACTCCACTTTTTAAAAAAGGAGGGAGAGAGAAACTGGGGAATTATATACCGGTTAGCCTAACGTCGGTGGTGGGGAAACTGCTGGAGTCAGTTATCAAGGATGTGATAACAGCACATTTGGAAAGCGGTGAAATGATCGGACAAAGTCAGCATGGATTTGTGAAAGGAAAATCATGTCTGACGAATCTCATAGAATTTTTTGAGGATGTAACTAGTAGAGTGGATAGGGGAGAACCAGTGGATGTGGTATATTTGGATTTTCAAAAGGCTTTTGACAAGGTCCCACACAGGAGATTAGTGTGCAAACTTAAAGCACACGGTATTGGGGGTAAGGTATTGGTGTGGGTGGAGAATTGGTTAGCAGACAGGAAGCAAAGAGTGGGAATAAACGGGACCTTTTCAGAATGGCAGGCGGTGACTAGTGGGGTACCGCAAGGCTCAATGCTGGGACCCCAGTTGTTTACAATATATATTAATGACTTGGATGAGGAAATTAAATGCAGCATCTCCAAGTTTGCGGATGACACGAAGCTGGGTGGCAGTGTTAGTGTGAGGAGGATGCTAAGAGGATGCAGGGTGACTTGGATAGGTTGGGTGAGTGGGCAAATTCATGACAGATGCAATTTAATGTGGATAAATGTGAAGTTATCCACTTTGGTGGCAAAAATAGGAAAACGGATTATTATCTGAATGGTGGCCGATTAGGAAAAGGGGAGGTGCAACGGGACCTGGGTGTCATTATACACCAGTCATTGAAAGTGGGCATGCAGGTACAGCAGGCAGTGAAAAAGGCGAATGTTATGCTGGCATTTATAGCGAGAGGATTCGAGTACAGGAGCAGGGAGTTACTGCAGTTGCAACTACTGCAGTTGTACAAGGCCTTGGTGAGACCACACCTGGAGTATTGTGTGCAGTTTTGGTCCCCTAATCTGAGGAAAGACATTCCTGGGATGGCAGGACTTCCATATGAAGAAAGACTGGATGAACTGGGCTTGTACTCGTTGGAATTTAGAAGATTGAGGGGGGATCTGATTGAAACGTATAAGATCCTAAAGGGATTGGACAGGCTAGATGCAGGAAGATTGTTCCCGATGTTGGGGAAGTCCAGAACGAGGGGCCACAGTTTGAGGATAGAGGGGAAGCCTTTTAGGACCGAGATTAGGAAAAACTTCTTCACACAGAGAGTGGTGAATCTGTGGAATTCTCTGCCACAGGAAACAGTTGAGGCCAGTTCATTGGCTATATTTAAGAGGGAGTTAGATATGGCCCTTGTGGCTACGGGGTCAGGGGGTATGGAGGGAAGGCTGGGGCGGGGTTCTGAGTTGGAGGTTCAGCCATGATCATAATAAATGGCGGTGCAGGCTCGAAGGGCCGAATGGCCTACTCCTGCACCTATTTTCTATGTTTCTAAAATACAGGAACAGTAGTAGGCCATTCAGCCCATCTCTCCTGCAACACCATTCCATCATGGCTGATTTATCTCCCCTCTCAACTCCAATTTCCTCTCTTCTCTCTGTCGCCTTCAAGTTTCCCCAGGAGGGTTGCTGTCCCACTGCTCCTCAACAAGATCAGAATCAGAATCAGCTTTAATATCACTGGCATACGGTGCGAAATTTGTTAACTTTCCAGCCGCAGTACAATGCAATATATGATAATACAGAAAAAAACTTAATTACAGTAACTATATATATATAGTTAAATTAAATAAGTAATGCAAAACAGATCGAAATATGGAAAGTAGTGAGGGAGTGTTCATGGGTTCAACGTCCATTCAGAAATCTGATGGCAGGGGGGAAGAAGCTGTTCCTCAGTTGAGTGTGCGCCTTCAGAATCCTGTACCTCCTCTCTGATGGTAGCAACAAGAAGAGGGCGTGTCCTGGGTGCTGGGGGTCATTAATAATGAATGCTGTCTTTCTGAGGCATTGCCTTTTGACTGTGGCCTCAGAGATGGGGGTGGGGGTGGGGGTGACGGGGGGGTGCTCATGCCTATGATGGAGCTAGCTGAGTATACAACCCCTCCGCAGCTTTCTTCGACCCTGTGCGTCGGAGGCTCCACACAGCAGAGCAGACATGATGGGGTGAATGGCCTAATTCTGTTCCTATGGCTTGTGTCTCATGGTCATACCACGCGGTGATGCAAGCAGTCAAAACACCCTCCATTGTGCATCTGTAGAAATTTGCTAGATTCTTTGGTGACATAGCAGTAACGTCGACTCAGACCACGAGAGGCCTGCGTCGGGCATTTTCATGCCTTACAGGGCACAGATTGGAAGTCTGTGTGGGGCGCCACTCCTCGCACACAGACACTAGAGCAATGTGTGGTTAAGTGCCTTGCTCAAGGGCACAAACACGCTGCCACAGCTGAGGCTCGAACTAATGACCTTCAGGTCACTAGACAAACACCTTAACCACTTGACCATGTGCCCAACACTAACGCATAGCAAATCTCCTCAAACTCCAGGTGATCTACAGCCATTGGCATGCCTTCTTTGTAATTGTATCAATATGTTGGGCCCACGATAGACCTTCAAAGATGTTGACACCCAGAAACTTGAAACTGCTCATCCTTTCCACCGCAAACTCTAGACACTGGCCACTGATCCAAAAAGCGACTCGGGAATGGGGAGAAGATGGCGGTGCGATGGCAGCGCGCGCAGCCACTTTGGTGGTGATGTCTGTTATCTGTCAAGTAGGGGACCGTGTACAATCCTGATTTGATGGAGACGGATGTTAGAGCACGGAGGAACAGCTGGAAAACTTCTGGAATGCCCGCTTCGCTGCTGTTGCTACTGTGTGGTAACCGGAATCTCTGGAGCAGAAGGCCCCAAAATCCTCGGCTTTGTGTGTTTCAGCAGCCGGGGAGAGGTCGAAGGTGCTCAGCAGAGGATGGCGCTCAGGAGGCTGGTCAGAAGCCTGGAGTTTTCGGACGGATGGACTCAGTGTCGGCTGTGGTCGGCTGCTTCCAAGGCATCGGCAAGTTGACAGTGCCTGGAGGTTTATGGCAGGGAGTTTCTCCCTTTTGCCGCCTGGTATCGGGGACTCGGGAGTCGATCGACTTGGGGACTTTTGAGACTTTATTTACCATGCCCATGGTTTGTTCTTCATCAAATTATGGTGTTGCTTTGCACTGTTGTAACTATATGCTATAATTATGTGGTTCTGTCAGTGTTAGTCTTTGGTCTGTCCTGTTTTCTGTGATATCACTCCAGAGAAACATTGTATCATTTCTTAATGCATGTATGCATTTCTAAATGACAATAAAAGAGGACTGAGTGTTCTCATAATCTTAAAAAAAATTTTAAAAATAAATTTATTCCAGCTGTGTTTCGTCTGTGAGCTAATCCTTCATACATACTCAGAGCATGGAAACAGGCCACAGGGTTCATACCAATTAGAGGGCACCCATCCTTATTAATCACTGCATGATTGACTCATTGTTTTGCAGTTACTACCTCAACAATGTACAGCACAGAATTGTGTATTTAATATTTGAGTAATATTGTAAATATTGTTTGATTCAGCATTCTTTGTTGTTTGCATAATTCAGAATCAGTTTTAATATTACCGGCATATGTTGTGAAATTTGGTGTTATGTGGCAACAGTACATTGTAATGCATAAGAATAAAAAACTGTAAATTATAGTAAGTATATTATGTACATTAAATTCAATAAATAGTGTGAAAAGAGAAAAAAAACGTAGTAAAGTAGTGTTCACGTGTTCAATGACCATTCAAAAATCTGATGGCAGAGGGGAAAAAAAAGCTGTTCCTGAATCATTGAGTGTGTGCCTTCAGGCTCCTGTACCTCAGCCCTGATGGTAACAATGAGAAAAGGGCATGTCCTGGGAGATGGGGGTCCTTAATAATGGATACTACCTTTTCGAGGGATCACCCTTTGAAGATGACCTGGATACTATGGAGGCTAATGCCCATGATGGAGCTGACTGAATTTACAACTTTCTTCAGCTTACTTCAATCCTGTGCAGTGACTCTTCCATACCAGATGCAACCAGTTAGAATGCTGTCCATGGTACACCTGTAGAAATTTGCTGGTTTCTTTGGTGATGTACCAAATCTCCTCAAACTCCAAATGAAACATAGCCGTTGGCGTACCGTCTTTGTAACTGCATCGATATGTTGGGCGCAGGATCGATCCTCAGAGATCTTGACAGCCTGGAACTTGCTCAACCTTTCCACTTCTGATCCCTAAGGACTGGCATGTGCGTGCCCTCACCTTACCCTTCTGAAGTCCAGGTTAAGTATAAAAATACATGAATGTCCTATGTTATTATGACACCACATCATAAGTGTGCACCTCACTAAAGTAAAAATGAAACTAGAGTACACACATTATTCCCAGCTCTGCATTTTTCTTTCGGTTAGTTTTATGTTTCGGAGTTACAAAAGACGCGGTCCAGACCCTTTAAACTACTCCAAGATCAATCTAGCTCTTCCCTCCAACATAATCCTTCATTTTCCTTCATTATGTACTGTACTGTCAAAGAATTTCTTAAATGCTCCTAACGAATCTGCCTGTACTACCACCGCTGGTAGGGCGTTCCATGCACCCACTGCTCTCCGTGTAAAGAACCTACCTCCGGCATCCTCCCCTATACTTCCCTCCGATCACCTTAAAATGATGCCCCCTTTGTATTAGCTATTGCCGCTCTGGGACACAAAGGTGCTGGCTGCCCAATTAATCCAATGACTGCACTATCAATGTAGTCCAGTGTCTACCTAACAATGGGCATTGGGTAACTGGCCTACAGTTCCCTGCTCTCTTGAATAGCGACGTTGCGTGTGCAGTTTCCCGACCCTCACCGTCCTCCTGGGTTGAGAGGGAAATGGATTAGCTATGATGATTAGCCACGACAGAGCAGACTCATTAGAGAGCAGGTGCTGTCACAAGGGGGTGAATAAACTTGGGTCGTTTCCTCTGGAGCGTTGGAGGCTGAGAGGAGAGCTGATAGAAGTTTATACGATTATGAGAGGCACAGATAAGAGTGGACAGAGAGTATCTGTTTCCCAAGGCTGAAATGTCTAATACCAGAGGGCATGCATTGAGGGTGAATGGGAGTAATTTCAAAGGGGATGTGAGTACTGTAATAAGTTTTTTTTACTTAGAGAGTGGTGGATGCCTGGAATGCGCTTCCTGGTGTGGTGGTAAAGGCAAATACCTTAGAGGCTTTGGAGACGTTTGAATAGGCAAATGGATGTAAATAAGTTAGAGGTAAATGAACATGGTGTAGGTAGGAGGGATTAGTGTTTGGACGTTTTTCATTTGACTTTAGCTGGTTCAGCACAACACTGTGGGCCAAATGGCCTGTTCCTGTACTGTACTATTCTATGTTCTATGAGTGGCCCAAATCTGCTTCTGCGTCTTATGGGCTTATGGTCTCATTTTGTTAGATTACAACTACCACATTCACCATCTCTGGAGCTGTTTCCTGAATGACTACGATGCAGCCTATGAGGTTCTGGGAACTTGTTAGCCTTTGATCCTACCTGCTCGTAAAGAATGTCTTTTTTTTCTACAGTCGGTGTTGTAATATTGGGGCAGGGCACCCTCCATGCATAGAGTAACTTCTTCCAAACAAAGACTGAGTGATAAAGGTTAGCTTTATTTGTCACTTGTACATCAAAACATACAGTGAAAGGCGTCATTTGTGTTAACAATCAACACAGTTTGTCAATCCTTGGATTGTGTTGGTCAACGACGTAAAAATGATCCATTTTCACTCTACGTTTCGATGTACATGTAACAAATAAGGCTAATATTTTACAAATTTTAGACCAAGGATTGTGCTGGGGGCAGCCCACAGGTGTTGCCATGCTTCCGGCGCCAATGTAGCATGCCCATCATTTTACTAACCCTAACTCGTACACCTCTGGAATGCAGGAGGTAACTGGCACAGCCCGAGGACACCCACATGGCCAACGGGGAGAACATACACATTCCTTACGATTAGTGGCAGGAATTGAACCCCAACCTGTGATTGTTGGAGCTGTAACACAACAAAGGTGAAAAGTTTAAGGGGAACTTAAGAGAAAGGTTGAACAAGTTGGGTCTTTATTCTTTGGAGCGTAGAAGGTTGAAGAGGGGCCTGATAGAGGTATTTAAAATTATGAGGGGGATAGACAGAGTTGACGTGGATAGGCTTTTTCCATTGAGAGTGGGGGAGATTCAAACAAGAGGACATGAGTTGAGAGTTAAAGGGCAAAAGTTTAAGAGTAACTTGAGGGGGAACTTCTTTACTCAGAGAGTGGTAGCTGTGTGGAATGAGCTTCCAGCAGAAGAAGTGGAGGCAGGTTCGATGTCATTTAAAGTTAAATTGGATAGATATATGGACAGGAAGGGAATGGAGGGTTATGGGCTGAGTGCAGGTCGGTGGGACTAGGTGAGAGTAAGAGTTCGGCACGGACTAGAAGGGTCAAGATGGCCTGTTTCCGTGCTATAATTATTATATGGTTATGGTTATATAACATGAGGGGAGACTTCTTCACTCAGAGGGTGATGAGAGTGTGGAACCAGCTGCCAGCACAAGTGGCGCATGCATGCTTGGTTTAAGAGAAGTTTGGATAGGTAGGTGGATGGTAGGGGTATAGATGGTTATCGTCCAAGTGTAGGTCAATGGGAGTAGGCAGTTTAAATGGTTTGGCACAGATTAGATGGGCCAAAGAGCCTGTTTCAGTGCTGTACCTTTCCATGACTCTATAATGCAATATTATGTTCCTGCTGTTGTCTGTATGGAATTTGCATGTTCTCCCTCTCACTGCATCGGTTTTTCCGGGTGCTCCAGCTTCCTCCCTCTTTCCAAAGACGTACAGTCCAGGGTTAGTGAGTCGTGGGCAGGCTTCGTTGGCGCTGGAAGCGTGGCGACACTTGTGGGCTGCCCCCAGCACATCCTCAGACTGTACTGGTCCTTGACAAAAACGATGCCTTCCACTGTGTGCTTCGGTGCACGTGCGACAAATAAAACTAATCGATAAAGCTGGATGTGGAGAGGATGTTTCCTATAGTGGGAGGTGTCCAGGGCTGGCGGGCCCAGCCTCAGAATGCAAGGATGTCCCTTTACAACTGAGGTGAGGGGGAATTTCTTTAGATAGGGAGCGGTGAATCTGTGGAATTGATTGCCAATGGAGGCCAAGTCATTGGGTATATTTAAGGCAGAGGTTGACAGGTTCTTGATTAGTAAGAACATCAAAGAGTTCAGGGAGAAGGCAGGAAAATTGGTTTGAGAGGGACAATAAATCAGCCAGGATCGAATGGTGGAGCACACTTGATGGTCTAATCCTTCATCCATGACTTATAAATATTTCTTAAACACGAGAGGTTCTGCAGATATTGGAAATCCAGAGTAACATAATAATAATAATACACTTTATTTATGGAGCACTTTTTAAACAGATGCAGTTCAAAGTGCTTTACAATGGGATAAAGTGCAAACATGAAAATAAAAGACAAAAAGATGGTAGTCAAAAGCGAGGTTAAATAAATAGGTTTTGAGCTGGAGTTTAGAAGTGTCAACTGAGTCTGCATCCCTTATGGTTTTAAGGTTATTGAGTTCCACAGTTCAGGAGTGTAGTTCAAAAAAGCTGACCTGCCAATTATCTATTGAGGAAGATTGTCTAATTTTAAGAGAGAGTGGAAGAAGACCTGAGAGCTCAAACAGGCTTATAAAATGAAAATGATTCTGTGATGTTGTCTGGTCCCAAGACCATTGAGAGTTAAAAACAAGTGAGAGAACTTTAAGATCAATTCTAAATGATACAGGAAGCCAATGCAGAGTAGTTAGGATGGGAGCGATACGTTCTCTCTTCCTGGGTTTTGTTAAAAGTCCAGCAGCAGCTATCTGAATGAGTTGGAGTTTGTCAGTAGATTGCTTTGGAAAGCCAGTGAAAAGTGCCTTACAGTGATCTCTCCGTTTGATATAAAGGTGTGAGCTAAGACACTGGTGACCCCTGTTTCCATCCAGGGGGTCAGTGTGGACATGGTGGAGGATTACAAATACCTGGGGATACAAATTGACAATAAACTGGACTGGTCAAAGAACACTGAGGCTGTCTACAAGAAGGGTCAGAGCCATCTCTATTTCCTGAAGAGACTGAGGTCCTTTAGCATCTGCCAGATGATGCTGAGGATGTTCTACGAGTCTGTGGTGGCCAGTGCTATCATGTTTGCTGTTGTGTGCTGGGGCAGCAGGCTGAGGGTGGCAGACACCAACAGAATCAACAAACTCATTCGTAAGGCCAGTGATGTTGTGGGGATGGAACTGGACTCTCTGACGGTGGTGTCTGAAAAGAGGATGCTGTCCAAGTTGCATGCCATCTTGGACAATGTCTCCCATCCACTACATAATGTACTGGTTGGGCACAGGAGTACATTCAGCCAGAGACTCATTCCACCGAGATGCAACACAGAGCGTCATAGGAAGTCATTCCTGCCTGTGGCCATCAAACTTTACAACTCCTCCCTTGCAGGGTCAGACACCCTGAGCCAATAGGCTGGTCCTGGACTTATTTCATAATTTACTGGCATAATTTACATATTACTATTTAACTATTTATGGTTCCATTACTATGTAACGAAAACCAATTTCCCCCGGGATCAATAAAGTATGACTATGACTATGGCTATGAATGAGCTTTTCAGCATCATTACTTGACAGAAACGGGCGTAGCTTTGCAATATTAAGTGTAAAAATGCTGCTCTGGTCACTTTCTTTTTGTGGGATTTAAAATTCAAATCTGAATCAATATGCTGCAGGAACTCAGCAGGTCAGGCAGCATCTATGGGGAGGAACAAAGAAAGGCCTTTTTGGGTCAAAACCCTTCATCGATTTGTACTTCAGTAATGCTGACTCAGGATTGTCATTGCTTATGATATGGGGAAGGGGAATGCAGAACACCCCTGCTCTTTCTTGCCATAGATCTTTGAAAACTTTGCGAAGATAAATGGAAGCAACATACATCAAAGTTGCTGGTGAACGCAGCAGGCCAGGCAGCATCTGTAGGAAGAGGCGCAGTCGACGTTTCAGGCCGAGACCCTTCGTCACGAAGGGTCTCGGCCTGAAACGTCGACTGCGCCTCTTCCTACAGATGCTGCCTGGCCTGCTGCGTTCACCAGCAACTTTGATGTATGTTGCTTGAATTTCCAGCATCTGCAGAATTCCTGTTGTTTGAAGATAAATGGAACCTGTTTTAGGACAGTAAGTCATTGGAGCAGAATTATGCCATTCAGCCCATCGAATAGATCTTCTCTGTCAGTGGTGCACTACGGGAACCGTAGGTCCAGCTGTCTGCACTTGTCTGAAACCCAACAGCTTCTGGGCAAGAGGCGAGTTTTCAGTTCTACAGAAGAAAGAGTTAGACTCAGAAACTTAGTGAGTTCTGTTTGTGAAAAAAAAAATGAAGTCCATATAGGGATTACATTCAGACTCACAAGCATAGAAGGCAAAGAGCTGGGCAGAGGCATTGAAGAGCGGAAGACGTGTGGTGCAACTACATCCACAGACTGAGAGAAGGAGGACGGCCACCGATACAAAAATACCTAGTAGCTTCACGCAAAGTCTCCACACAAAGAAAGTTAGCCT
Source organism: Mobula hypostoma (assembly GCF_963921235.1). Classification (NCBI taxonomy): domain Eukaryota; kingdom Metazoa; phylum Chordata; class Chondrichthyes; order Myliobatiformes; family Myliobatidae; genus Mobula; species Mobula hypostoma. Next base: position 5,541,461 of record NC_086109.1, on the reverse strand, counting down.
TTCATCACGTAACAACAGGACCCACTGGGCAAAAAGATGTCATTTAAAGCAAGATCTAAGATTAGTTTTCTTTGTCACATGTACATTGAAACATACAGTGAAATGCGTCACTTGCATTAAATCAAATCAGCGAAGGTTGTGCAACGCAAATGTCGCCACACTTCCGGCGGCAACAAGCATGCCCATAACTCACCTACCCTAACCTGTCATTCTTTGGAATGTGGGACGAAAGCACAGCGCCCAGGAGAAACCCACACGGTACACACTCCTTACAGACTGCAGCGGGAATTGAACCCTGACCTTACAGCCAGTAACCTCAACATCAATATTCTGAAGCATGAACTTCTCTTATTTCTAATAGAAGTTTGGATTTGACAATTGTGGAGGACTTATATGTAAGGTGAGAGGGGGTAAGTTCAAGGGAGATGTGCAGGACAAGTTTTTTTTTGAATGAGAATGGTGGGTGATTGTGGTGGAGAGAAATTCAAAAGGGTATTCGAGATGCCCCTTCAAGCAGGCCACAGCCTTATCATTGGGTTTGGATGCCTGCGTCCCTCAATGACCCGGAGAGCTATATTGGCTGGAGTCAGGGTTTTATGCTTTGGCTCTTGGTAGGGTCACCCATGCCAAACAGGTCAAAGGGTGGAGGCCAGACTAAGAGTGGTCCACTGGTCCTCCAGGATCAGGGGTTCAGCTCAGGGCTAACAACCCTGACTGGTCAAACAAAATTGTTATGGAAACAGCACTGAAGAATCCTTCTTTATCAATGTGTGATGGTATAGACATTGGACGGATGGAGGACATTCATTGTTGCCTTAAACTCCAGTGGTGTAACGGGCGGTTAAAACAATTCAAGAGGCTCTTAAATAGGCATTTGAATGTTGAGGAAATTGGGGAATAAGGTCATCACAGAGGCAGAAAGAATTAACATAAGGCATTTAATTACTCGTTTAATTGGTTCAGCACAAAGGGCCTGTTCCTGTGCTGTTCTATGCCCCATGTCTTGTTACTGGGACATCCATGCATGTCAGAACGATGCAGGCTGATTGGTTTGGAGTTCTCCCATTCATCAAGAAGTGAAAGGCAGGCAGTATAAAATCACATTTTACCCATGATACCAAAAGCACGATAATAACTAGGGCATACATATGGCATTATAGCTGAAGCAGTTAAACAGTTTTGACTTTTTTAAAAAAATCATCAAAATTCTTGACCAATGTTTGAGACGTTATATATTTAATCAACAGCAAACATTACTAATGTAGAAGGGCAAAGGCTTTGTAAACGTTGAGAGCCTTGCACACTAAGTGCTTAATCAGTCTGACCTACCAAACTGTTAATTGACCTTTTAAAATGGAACAGGGATGTTCCTGTGTAGGACAACATCTTTGTTCAAAGCATTTTTCACAGACTTAGTCTATTACAGAGAGAGGAAGTAAAGTTAAGAGATTCATGCAAACTTGCCTAAATATACAATACATTGTTATATTTTGATTTTTATACAAAAGATAACATTTAGTAAAAATATTCCATTTGATCTTGTAATTTACATATCAAAGTTCTGGTTGGATACAGGGCACTTTCTGCTAACCCCTTTCCCAAGCTAAAGATATTTCTTTCCATTGTGATTTTTTTAACACAAGTTATAAGGTGAACAATTTTGTCATTTAATTACATGAGGATTGTAGAACAGGCTAAGCAAACAGCAATCGTTAACGATCTGCGCCATTAAAGTAGACTCACTTCACCAGACTTAGCTCCGGAGACGGATACATTGTACAAGTTAATACCTAATTACTGAGAAGTAAATTGTAATAAAAATAAATAATTTAATATATTACAGAACATTTTCATTGGTTACATGCTTAGCTTAAAAACAGGCCTACATGATGTATACACAGTGGTTCAAAAAGTGGGAAAAAAAAGAGATTTGATTGATTATATGTCAAAAATTGTACTTTTTCTATGTGGAGTTTACATGGGAATTAGGTTAAATCAACAGGTTATAAGATTATGGGCCAGAACCATGCTAAAATACTACACAGATTAGTGTTTTTGTGTTGTACAACCAGTAAAAGGGAAAATGTGCAGAAAGATACTTCAATAAATATAGTTGTCAATAACATACACCTTATATAATCCTCAGTTCAATACAAGCGGTGCTAAAAATATCTTCTGCACACTGGCATCCCATCTCATCAGGTCAGCAGGATTTTTGACCTCTCCTCAGGAAAATTGAAGCCGTTGGCACCATCCTCCGGTTAACAAGCTGATGTCTAGATGAAGCTGCCAGAAAATATCTTTCATGGCAGACTAGTTGCTTGCTCATTTGGTGGTTGAAGTGCCGACCACAGTAATTGGTTGTTTTGTACCAGGTCGGACCGTGAAGGTCTTTCCATGAAATTGTGAAAATTTTGTACTGTGGAAGCTGGAAAGAAACAAAAAAGATTTGTAAAAGCTTGCATTTTCTTTTCCAACTATCACCTCCCAACTTCTTACTTCGCCACCCCCCGCCCACCTTCTCACCACATCCCACCTTCCCGTCACCTGGTTTCACTGAACACCTGCCAGCTCCAAACACATTTTGCCTTGCGTAGGTGCTGCCTGACCTGCTGAGTTCCTCCAGCATTTCGTGTGCATTGCTCTGGATTTCCAGCATCGGCAGAATTTCACGTGTTCATACTTTCTTTTAAACTTTGTACATGTACCAAATCTTATCATCAATACAGTAGAGTGACAAGGTGAACTGGCTCAGTTACCGGTACTATGTACACAGTTAGTTCATAATTCCCAGTGAGATAAAACTCAGGACACCTTCACTTTTAGAAATTCTACAGAGATCGCTAATGTCGAAGTGTGAAAACCTATCTTTAAAATGAAAAGTTGGCGAGAATCATTTTGTATAATCAAGTTGTATAAATGTATGAATTATACATAATTATATAAATTTCAAGGCACAGAAGACTCCAGACCTAATGTGGGTGAATGAGATTACTGTATTTGGGTTCATGGGTGTTGGGGAGATACATAGAAACATAGAAAATAGGTGCAGGAGTAGGCCATTCAGCCCTTCGAGCCTGCACCGCCATTTATTATGATCATGGCTGATCCTCCAACTCAGAACCCCGCCGCAGCCTTCCCTCCATACCCCCTGACCCCTGTAGCCACAAGGGCCATATCTAACTCCCTCTTAAATATAGCCAATGAACTGGCCTCAACTGTTTCCTGTGGCAGAGAATTCCACAGATTCACCACTCTCTGTGTGAAGAAGTTTTTCCTAATCTCGGTCCTAAAAGGCTTCCCCTCTATCCTCAAAATGTGGCCCCTCGTTCTGGACTTCCCCAACATCGGGAACAATCTTCCTGCATCTAGCCTGTCCAATCCCTTTAGGATCTTATACGTTTCAATCAGATCCCCCCTCAATCCTCTAAATTCCAACGAGTACAAGCCCAGTTCATCCAGTCTGTCTTCATATGAAAGTCCTGCCATCCCAGGAATCAATCTGGTGAACCTTCTTTGTACTCCCTCTATGGCAAGGATGTCTTTCCTCAGATTAGGGGACCAAACTGCAGACAATACTCCAGGTGTGGTCTCACCAAGGCCTTGTACAACTGCAGTAGTACCTCCCTGCTCCTGTACTTGAATCCTCTCGCTATAAATGCCAGCATACCATTCGCCTTTTTCACCGCCTGCTGTACCTGCATGCCCACTTTCAATGACTGGTGTATAATGACACCCAGGTCTCGTTGCACCTCCCCTTTTCCTAATCGGCCACCATTCAGATAATAATCTGTTTTCCTATTTTTGCCACCAGAGTGGATAACTTCACATTTATCCACATTAAACTGCATCTGCCATGAATTTGCCCACTCACCCAACCTATCCAAGTCACCCTGCATCCTCTTAGCATCCTCCTCACAGCTAACACTGCCACCCAGCTTCGTGTCATCTGCAAACTTGGAGATGCTGCATTTAATTCCCTCATCCAAGTCATTAATATATATTGTAAACAACTGGGGTCCCAGCACTGAGCCTTGCGGTACCCCACTAGTCACCGCCTGCCATTCTGAAAAGGTCCCGTTTATTCCCACTCTTTGCTTCCTGTCTGCTAACCAATTCTCCACCCACACCAATACCTTACCCCCAATACCGTGTGCTTTAAGTTTGCACACTAATCTCCTGTGTGGGACCTTGTCAAAAGCCTTTTGAAAATCCAAATATACCACATCCACTGGTTCTCCCCCATCCACTCTACTAGTTACATCCTCAAAAAATTCTATGAGATTCGTCAGACATGATTTTCCTTTCATAAATCCATGCTGACTTTGTCCGATCATTTCACCGCTTTCCAAATGTGCCGTTATCACATCCTTGATAACTGACTCCAGCAGTTTCCCCACCACTGACGTTAGGCTAACCAGTCTATAATTCCCCGGTTTCTCTCTCCCTCCTTTTTTAAAAAGTGGAGTTACATTAGCCACCCTCCAATCCTCAGGAACTAGTCCAGAATCTAACGAGTTTTGAAAAATTATCACTAATGCATCCACTATTTCTTGGGCTACTTCCTTAAGCACTCTAGGATGCAGACCATCTGGCCCTGGGGATTTATCTGCCTTCAATCCCTTCAATTTACCTAACACCACTTCCCTACTAACATGTATTTCGCTCAGTTCCTCCATCCCACTGGACCCTCTGTCCCCTACTATTTCTGGAAGATTATTTATGTCCTCCTTAGTGAAGACAGAACCAAAGTAATTATTCAATTGGTCTGCCATGTCCTTGCTCCCCATAATCAATTCACCTGTTTCTGTCTGCAGGGGACCTACATTTGTCTTAACCAGTCTTTTCCTTTTTACATATCTATAAAAGCTTTTACAGTCCGTTTTTATTTTCCCTGCCAGTTTTCTCTCATAATCTTTTTTCCCCTTCCTAATTAAGCCCTTTGTCCTCCTCTGCTGAACTCTGAATTTCTCCCAGTCCTCATGGGAAGACCAGGATCGCCCCCGTCATACGACACGACACGTAATGATGATGATAATAGCTGGATGCAAGAATCTGGTATAGCACTGTAGGCTGAAGGGCCTGTATCGTGCTGTAGGTTTCCTATGTTTCTAGGTTGCTAGAGAATTTAGAACATCACAGCACAGGAACTGGCCCTTCAGCCCACTATGTTGTGCCAACTCAAATAGCCAGCTAAACTAATCCCTTCTGTCTACACAATATGCCTATCTAAGTGTCTCTGAAAAAGTCCCTAATGTATCTGCCTCTACCATTCCCGCCCCCCCCCGCCAGGGCTGCGTACTGAGTCCCCTCCTTTACTCCCCATATTACCATGACGGTATCGCCACCCACAGGTCCAATCTGCTAATTAAATTTGCCGACAACACTACATTGATTGGCCTTATCTCAAACAATAACGAGGTGGCCTACAGGGAAGAAGTCATCTCTCTGACACAGTGGTGTCAAGAAAAGAACCTCTCCCTCAATGTCAAGACTCTTTAGACTCTGGGCAGGTCCCGGCGGATTGGAAGACAGCAAATGTCACGCCACTTTTTAAAAAAGGATGTAGGCAAAAGACAAGTAACTAAAGGCCAGTTAGCTTAACATCTGTAGTCGGGAAAATGCTTGAAGCTGTCATTAAGGAAGAAATAGCGAAACATTTAGAAAGAAGTGGTTCCATTAGACAGACGCAGCATGGATTCAGAAAGGGCAGGTCCTCTTTGACAAACTTACTGGAGTTCTTGGAGGACATAATGAGTGCAGTGGATAGAGGGGAACAGGTGGATGTCATACTTGGATTTCCAGAAGGCGTTCGATAAGGTGCCGCACACGAGACTTAAAAATAAGATACGGATGCATGGAGTCAGAGGAGGTGTATTGGCATGGACAGTGGATTGGTTAACCGATAGAAGGCAGAGAGTTGGTATAAATGGGTGTTTCTCCAGTTGGCAGTCAGTGGTGAGTGGGGTGTCGCAGGGGTCGGTGCGGGGCCGCAGCTGTTTACCATTTACACTGATGATTTGGAAGAGGGGACTGAGTGTAGCGTAGCAAAATTTGCTGATGACACTAAACTGAGTGGAAAAGCAAATTGTACAGAGGATGTGGAGAGTCTGCAGAGGGATATAGATAGGTTAAGTGAGTGGGCCAAGGTCTGGCAGATGGAATACAACGTTGGTAAATGTGAGATTTGGAAGGAATAATAGAAGAGCAGATTATTATTTAAATGGTGAAAGATTGCAGCATGCTGTTGTGCAGAGGGACTTGGGAGTGTTTGTTCATGAATTGCAAAAAGTTGGCTTGCAGGTACAACAGGTTATTAAGAAGGCAAATGGAATGTTGGCCTTCCTTGCTAGAGGGATTGAATTCAAGAGCAGGGAGATCATGTTGCAACTATGCAGGGTATTGGTGAGGCCACACCTGGAGTACTGTGTGCAGTTCTGGTCTCCATACTTGAGGAAGGATATACTGGCTTTGGAGGCAGTGCAGAGGAGGTTCACCAGGTTGATTCCAGGGATGAAGGGGTTAACCTATGAGGAGAGATTGAGTCGCCTGGGACTATACTCTCTGGAGTTCAGAAGAATGAGAGGGGATCTTATAGAAACATACAAAATTTTGAAAGGGATAGATAAGATAAAAGTAGGAAAGTTGTTTCCATTGGTAGGTGAGACTAGAACTAGGGGACATTGCCTCAAGATTCAGGGGAGAAGATTTAGGACGGAGATGAGGAGAAACTGTTTATCCCAGAGAGTGGTGAATCTGTGGAATTCTCTGCCCAGGGAAGCAGTTGAGGCTTCCTCACTAAATATACTTAAGAAAAAGTTAGATAGGTTTTTACATAGTAGGGGAATTAAGGGTTATGGGGAAAAGGCAGGTAGATGGAGCTGAGTTTACGGACAGATCAGCCATGACCTTATTAATGGCAGGGCAGGCTCAATGGGCCAAAAGGCCTACTCCTGCTCCCATTTCTTATGTTCTTATGTCACAAAAACAAAGGAGCTGGTTGTGGATTACAGGAGGAATGGAGACGGGCTAACTCCTATTGACATCAATGGATCTGGGGTTGAGAGGGTAAACAGCTTCAAGTTCCTCGGCATACACATCACCGAGGATCTCACGTGGTCTGTACACACCAGCTGTGGGGTGAAAAAGGCACAACAGCACCTCTTTCACCTCAGATGGTTGAGGAAGTTTGGTATGGGCCCACAAATCCTAAGAACTTTCTACAGAGGTGCAATTGACAGCATCCTGACTGGCTGCATCACTGCCTGGTATGGGAGCTATATTTCCCTCAATCGCAGGACTCTGCAGAGAGTGGTGCGGACAGCCCAACACATCTGTAGTTGTGAACTTCCCATGATTCAGGACATTTACAAGGACAGGTGTGTTCAAAGGGTCCATAGGATCATTGGGGATGCAAGCCGTCCCAGCCACAATCTATGCCAGCTGCTACCATCTGGGAAACGGTACTGCAGCATAAAAGCCAGGACCAACAGGCTCCGGGACAGCTTCTTCCACCAGGCCATCAGACTGATGAACTCTCACTGATTTGAGTGCACTCTATATGACATTGACTGTTCTATTTATTATAAATTATTGTAAATTACTATGATTGCACATGGCACATTTAGATGGACACGTAACATAAAGATTTTTACTCTTCATAGATGTGAAGGATGCAAGAAGTAAAGTCAATTCAATTCAATTCACCCCAGGCAGCACATTTCAGGCACCCACCACTCTGTATTTAAAAAAAAGCACCCCTTTTCTTTGACATTAGCCCCTCTAATGTATAACCAGGCTTCACTATGGAAGACACTAGCAATATGGTGGAAGTTCCAGGTGTCAGGGGTCATGAAGTCTGTGAAGTTACCATAACTAGAGAGAAGGTTCTTGGGAAACTGAAAGGTCTGAAGGTCGATAAGTCACGTGGACCAGATGGTGTACACCCCAGGGTTCTGAAAGAGGTGACTGAAGAAACTGTGAAGGCATTAGTAATGATCTTTCAAGAAGCACTAGATCCTGGAATGGTTCTGGAAGACTAGAATAATTGTAATGGTCACTCCATTCTTCAAGAAAGAGAGGCAGAAGAACAGAGATTATAGGCCAGTTAGTCTGGCGTCAGTGGTTAGGAAGATGTTGGAGTCGATTGTTAAGGATGTGGTTTCGGGGTACTTGCAGACACATGATATAATAGGTCATAGTCAGCATGGTTTCCTCAAGGGAAAGTCTTGCCTGACAAATCTGTTGGAATTCTTTGAAGAAGTAACAAGCAGGTTAGACAAAGGAGAATTGGTTGACTTTGTGTACTTGGATTTTCAGAAGGACTTTGACAAGGTGCCACACTTGAGTCTGCATGGTATTACAGGAAAGATACCAGCATGGATAAAGCAGTGATTGACTGACAGGAGGCAAAGAGTCGGAATAAAGGAAGTCTTTCCTGATTGGCTGCCGGTGACTAGCGGTGTTCTATAGAGGTTTGTGCTGGGACCAATTCTTCTTACATTATATGTCAATGATTTCAATGACGGAATTGATGGCTTTGTTACAAAGTTTGCAGAGATATGAAGAAAGGTGGAGGGGTAGGTAGTTTTGAGGAAGTTGAGAGGCTACAGAAGGACTTAGACAGATTAGGAGAATGGGCAAAGAAATGGCAGATGGAATACAGTTTTAGGAAGCGTATAGTCATGCACTTTGGTAGAAGAAATGGAAGGGTTGACTATTTTCAAAATGGAAAGAAAATACAAAAATAATTGAGACACAAAGGGATTTGGGAATCCTTGTGCAGAGTTCCCTAAAGGTTAATTTGCAGGTTGAGTCTGTGGTGAGGAAGGCAAGTGCAATGTTTGCATTCATTTCAAGAGGACTAGAATATAAAAACAAGGACGTAATGTTGAAACTTTATAAAGTACTAGTGAGGCCTCATTTTGAGTACTGTATGCAGTTTTGGGCCCCATATCTTAGAAAGAACGTGCTGAAACTGGAGAGGATTCAAAGGAGGTTCATGAAAATGATTTCAGGATTAAACAGCTCGTCATATGAAGAGCGTTTGATGGTTCTGGGCTTGTATTCACTGGAATTTAGAAGAATGAGGGGTGACTTAATTGCAACCTATCAAATGAAACCTTGATAGAGTGGATGTGGAGAGATGTTTCCTATGGAGGGGGAGTCTAAGACCAGAGGACACGGCCTCAGAAAGAGGGCCATCCTTTTAGGACAGAGATGAGAAGGAATTTTCTTCTGAATTTTATTCAGAGAGTGGCAAATCTGTGGAATTATTTGCGTCAGGCAGCTGTGAAGGTTGTTTTTATATATAGTTAAAGCAGAAGTTGATAGATTCTTGACTGGTCAGGGAGTGAAGAGATGGCGGGGGAAGGCATGACATTGGGCTGAGAGAAAAAAATGGATTGGCTATGATGAAATGGCAGAGCAGACTCGATGAGCCAAATGGCCTAATTTTGCTCCTATACCTTATGGTCTTATAACAGTAATAATAATAATCCTACACATATTATGACTGATCTGTTATTACAGATAAGATAATCTATAATAACTGTCCAGATATAATACAGGATAAACAATCAAGAACAACTTACTTAATAGGCATAGCCATTCCAAACACACATTACTTACAGAAATCAATAATTGGAAAAACACCAGAAATATGCTGAATTAAAAGAGGAAATTGAAAGACTATGGAATATGAACAGGGTACACACTGTCCTGATAGTAATATCTACAAATGGTATCATCCCAAAGTCACTACACAATAGCATTAAACAATGAGGGCTACACAGCAATATCTATGTAAATCTCTAGAAAGCCACAATACTAAACACCACTAGAATAGTCTGAAAGTTCCTAGCACTTGAGAAATGAGTGTGCTTGCTATTAATGAGCCCGTACCTCAGGCTTTACCAGCTATAAGAATAATAACTTTATATATATATATATATATATATAGCACCTTTCATACATGAAGATGCAGGCTCAAAATGCTAAACATAGATTGCATGGTAGCGTAGTGGTCAGCATAAAACAGGCGATCCAGGTTCAATTCCCGCCGTTGCCTGTAAGAAGTTTGTACATTCTCCCCGTGACCATGTGGGTTTCCTCCAGGTGCTCCGGTTTCCTCCCACAGTCCAAAGACGTACACGTTGATAAGTCATTGTAAATTGTTCTGTGATTAGGCTAGGATTAAATTGGGGGATTGCTGGCCAGCATGGCTTGAAGAGCGGAAGGGCCTATTCCGTATTCTATCTCAATAAATATATCTATGTATAATAAATCAATATCGTCATAAAATGAGACAAAATTAAAAGTCACAACTAAAGACAAACATTATATATAATAAAATATAATCGAATATACCAAATTATATAAATATGTATAATCAACATTCACAAGTATTAAGTGATGCCATAAGTAGACCAAATTAGATTATACGTGCAAACACGAGAAATTCTGCAGATGCTGGAATTTCAAGCAACACACATCAAAGTTGCTGGTGAACGCAGCAGGCCAGGCAGCATCTCTAGGAAGAGGTAGAGTCGACATTTCGGGCCGAGACCCTTCGTCAGGACTAACTGAAAGGAGAGCTAGTAAGAGATTTGAAAGTGGGAGGGGAAGGGGGAGATCCAAAATGATAGGAGAAGACAGGAGGGGGAGGGATGGAGCCAAGAGCTGGACAGTTGATTGGCAAAAGGGATATGAGAGGATCATGGGACAGTGGCCACACATTTTAATTCCATGTACTATTCCCATTTTGGTATGTCTATCCACAGTCTCCTCTACTGTAAAGATGAAGCCACACTCAGGTTGGAGGAACAACACCTTATATTCCGTCTGGGTAGCCTCCAACCTGATGTCATGAACATTGACTTCTCAAACTTCCACTGATGCCCCACCTCCCCCTCGTACCCCATCTGTTATTTATTTATATAAACACATTCTTTTTCTCTCTCTCCTTTTTCTCCCTCTGTCCATCTCACTATACTCCTTGCCCATCCTCTGGGCTTCCCCCCTCCCCCTTTCTTTCTCCCTAGGCCTCCCGTCCCATGATCCTCTCATATCCCTTTTGCCAATCAACTGTCCAGACTCTGTGAAATGTTTTTATGGATTTTGGCCGTGTCATTTTCCAGTAATCTCATGGTCTTCTGTTAGTACTCTTTACATGCACAATTCTCCAGTCTCCAGTTCAGCGTCACTCACTTAAGATCTGCCACTGATCACTTCACAGCAGAAAAGGGCAAAGAGTCTAAAAGTAAACATTTCACTTTATTTATATTCAATAAATTATTTAGCTTTGGTAATCAAAAGTTTAAAAAAATGATGTTTCCACAATAAGTGCTAAATGTTATTTATGACTATTTGCAAAAATAGCCCAGTATGGAAGCACCAATGCTCCTGAACAGACAATGCTACAAAAAGTAGAGGATATGGCCCAGTCCGTCAGCGGTAAAGCCCTCCCCCATTCAGCACATCTACACGGAGAGCTGTCGCAGGAAAGCAGCATCCATCATCAGGGACCCCTGCCACCCAGGCCATGCTCTCTTCTCACTGGAAGGCAGTAAAGGAGCCTCAGGGACTCACACCACCAGGTTCAGGGAACAGTTATTACCCCTCAACCATCAGGCTCCTGAACCAGAGGGGATAACTTCACTCAACTTGCCCCAACCCTGAACTGTTCCTACAACCTATGGACTCAGTTTCAAGGGCTCTTCACCTCATGTTCTCGATGTTTGTTACTTATTCATTTATTATTATTATTTCTTTCTTTTTGTATTTGCACAGTTTGCTGTCTTTTGCAGACTGGGTGAATGCCCTGTGCAGTCTATCATTGATTCTATAATGATTATTCTATTATGGATGTATTGAGTATGCCTGTAAGAAAATGAATCTCAGGGCTGTATATGGTGACGTATACGTGATATTTGTTAATAAATTTACTTTGAACTTTGTGATAAAAATTACTTTTCATTATGAATATTTATAGTTTTTGATTCTTCCCCTTAATCAAAAAGCAAACGATTAAGAGATGTCCTAAACAGTAGTCACACCTCGTAATGACCTCACACCTGCCTCTGTCATGAAGCACTTCATTCTGAATTGTTATTGCTTTTCCCTTTGTGCTACCTCAATGGACTGTGAAAGGAAATGAGCTGTATGAACAACACACTAAACTAGCTTTTCACTGTTACCTCAGTACGTGTGACATTTATAAACCTATTCCAACCTGTTTGTTTGAGGACTGTTGATTGCGAGGTCAGCATGGGCCAGAACACCAAACACCACTTCTGTTCTTCATCAGAACAGCGCAGCATTTTTGTTACAGAAATCCATCTCCTGATCCGGTGATTAGGAGCTCAGCTTAACACCTCACCAAAAGACCATACGACATAGGAGCCCATCAATTCTGCCCCACCATTCAATCATGGTGATTTATTTTCCGTCTCAGGCTACGTCCACACTAGACCGGATAATTTTGAAAACGCCGGTTTCGTGTAAAAACGATAGGCGTCCGCACCGGGCGTTTTTGAAAATACCTCCGTCCACATTAAAACGGGTATTTGGGCGAATCTCCTCCTACTGGGCATGCGCAGGACACATCTACAGAAAACAAGTGAAGGGGAAACGGTATACTTGGTGCGCGTTTGCCCAGTTACAGACTAGAGAAACTTAAAAGGAAATTGCCAAACGACGGACAGCTGTCGGCCCTCGCGCAGGAGGACTTAAAACTGAAAAAACAGATACAGGAGCGTATGGAGGCAACCGACAGGGAGCTCACGGACAGTATGACCCGGCTGACGACGAACATTGAAAAACTGACTAACTCTGTTGCAGAGGGATTTGCAATGATGAGGAATATGATGGCTCCCCCCCAGTACTTTTCACCGCCACAATACCAGCCTCACAGCCACTACAATAGCTACACATACAGACACACGGACCCCCGCGTGGCCCCACCAACATCTTCCCCACTCCCACAGAGGGGTCACCCCAGAAACATTTCCTACAGCCATAGTCTCTTCACCGATGAAAGGGACGACAGGTTTTTTAAAACCTCCGGTTACCCCATACACACTACAACGCCCAACTGGCGTTTTCAGATTTAAACACTCTGGAGGGTGTTTTAGAAAAGCTCCGTTTTCGGGGGAGGAAAACGCTGTTTCAGTGTGGACGGAGGGTCAAAACGAAGAGAAAAGGCTTGGTTACAGATTTATCTGGTCTAGTGTGGACGCAGCCTCAGTGAAAGGTTTTTGCTTCTGTGCGATCGAGACAGATTTGAATCAGAATCAGCTTTTGTTATCACCGATTATGATGATGTAAAATTTGTTCTTTTTGCAACAGCAGTACAGTACAAAGACATAAAATTACTATAAATTACAAACTTAAAAGGAATGACAAGGTAGTGGTCATGGGCCGTTCAGAAATCAGCTGGTGGAGTCCATCAGACATAGGAGCAGAACTAGGCCATTCAGCCCCTCAATTCTGCCCCACCATTCAATCATGGCTGATTTATTTTCCCTCTCAACTCCATTACCCTGCCTTCTCCCCACAACCTTTGAATCTGCAAATGCAGGAAATCCACAGCAACACATAAAACACACAGATATGTAAGCAGATTAAGGAAATGTGTAAAAACAATAGGGTGGTTGTCTTGGGAGGTTTCAACTTCCTTAATATAAACTGGGACTTTCTTAGTACGAGGGGTTTATGTGGGCAAGAATTTGTTAAGTGTATCCGGGAGGGTTTATTAAATCAATATGGGACGGTCCAACGAGAGGAGAGGCTGTACTGGACCTGGTGTTGGGTAATGAGCCCAGCCAGGTGACTGATCTTTCAGTGAGTGAGCCATTAGGGAACAGTGACCACTACTCCTTAACTTTCAGGATAGCTATAAATAAGGATAGGTATGGTCCTTGATAAAGAGTTTTAAATTGGAGTTGGGCAAATTACAAGGGCATTAGACTAGAACTAAGAAGAATTAATTGGAACACTTTTTTTCTGGCAAATCCACAGCAGACATGTGGAGGGTGCTTAAAGATCTATAGCACAGAGTATATTGAAGGTATATTCCTGTTAGAAGGAAGGACAAGGGTGGAAAAATTAGAGATGCCCAGAGAGATGATGAATTTAGTCAAGAAGAAGAAAAAGTATATAAAGCTTCGGAAGTTGGGATCAAATGGAGCGCATGAGGTTATAAAGAAACCAGAAAAATACTAAAGAAGGGAATTATGAAAGCCAGAAGTGGCCATGAAAAATCCTTGGCAATTAGAAATAAGATGAATGCCAAACACTCTATATACACATCAAGAGCAAGAGGATAACTAGGGAGAGGGTAGGACCAACTCAAGGATAACAAGGGGAACACTTGCTTGGATGTGGGAATGTGAGTGAGATACTTAATGAGTACTTTGTGTCAGTATTCACCAAGGCAAAGGATATGGAGGACCAGGAGATCAGCGCTGAGGTCAAGGAGGAGGAAGTGTTGGGCCTCCTAATGAGTATTAAGGTGGATAAGTCACCAGAGCCTGATGGAATTTACCCCAGGTTATTGAAGGAGGCAAGACACAAGATTGCTAGGCCTTTGACCAGTATCTTCACGTCCTCTCTGGCCACAGGCAAGGTCCCAGAGGACTGGCAGTGGGCTAATGTTGTACCTCTATTTAAGAAGGGATCAAGGGAAAATGCTGGGAACTACAGACAGGTGAGTCTCACATCGTTAGGGAAATTGCTGGAGAAAATTCTTAGGGGTAGGATATATGAGTATTTGGAAACACTTGGCCTAATCAGGGAGAGCCAGCATGGCTTTGTGTGGGGCAGGTCGTGCCTTACCAACCTGATTTGAGTTCTTTTGACAATATGATGAGAGATGGATGAGGGTAGGGCAGTGGATGTTGTCTACATGGATTTTAGTAAGGTGTTTGACAAAGTCCTTCACAGGAGGCTAATCCAGAAGGTTAAGATGGATGAGATCCACGGTGAATTGGCTGCTGGGATTCAGAACTGGCTTGCGCATAGAAGACTGAGGGTAGTGGTTGAAGGGCCTTATTCGAACTGAAGGTCTGTAATTAGTGGAATTCCACAGGGATCTGTGCTGGGACCTTTGCTGGTTGTGATGTATATAAATGACCTGGATGAACATGTAGAAGGGTGGATTAGTAAGCTTGCGGATGATACCAAGATTAGTGGAGTTGTGGATAGCGTAGAAGTCTGGCAACAAATACTATGCAATATAGTTCAGTTGCGGGTATGGGCTGTGAAATGGCAGATGGAGTTTAACCCAGATAAATGTGAGGTGTTGCACCTCGGTAGGGCAAATGCAAGGAGACAGTACACTGTTAAGGGCAAGATCCTTATCAGTGTTGCTGAGCAGAGAGATCTTGGGATCCAAGTTCATAGCTCCTTGAAAGTGGCTACGCAGGTAGATAGTGTGGTTAAGAAGGCTTAGGGAATGCTTGCTTTGATTAGTCGAGGCATTCAGTTCAAAAGTCAAGAGATTATAAAACTCTAGTCAGGCGAAAATTGTGTACAGTTCTGGTCACCCCACTATAGGAAGTGGGTTGAGGCTTTGGAGAGGGTGCAGAAGAGGTCTAGCAGGATGCTGCCTGGTTTAGAGGGTATGTGCTATCATGAGAGGCTGGACAAACTTGGGTTGTTTTCGCTGGAGTGCTGGAGGCTGAGGGGAGATCTGATAGAGGTTTATAAGATTATGAGAGGCCTAGCTAGAATAGATAGGGAGCATCTTTTTCCCAGGGTGGAGATATTCAATACCAGAGGGCACGCGTTGAAGGTAAGAGGGAGTAGGTTCAAGAGGGATGTGAGGAGTAAGTTTTCTTACTCAGAGAGTGGTGGATGCCTGGAATATACTGTCTGGTATGGTGGTGGAGTCAAATACATTAGAGACTTTTAAGAGACGGTTAGTTAGACACATGAAGGTGAGGAGGATTGAGGTATATGGACATTGTGTAGGTCGGAGGGATTAGTTTTTGGAGGTTGTTGATTTACTTTTTAGCTGGTTCAGTGCAACATTGTGGGCCGAAGGACCAATTCCTGTGCTGTGCTGTACTGTTCTATGTTCTAAAATGCCAGACGAACTCGGCAGATCAGGCAACATCTAAGGAGCAGAACACACAGCCGATGTTTCAGCCTAGACTGGAAAGGAAAGGGAAAGGAAGCAGAATAAGGTGGGGCATGGGGAAGGAGTACAAGCTGGTAAGCATTCATGCTTCGCACGGTTGTGTCCTGGTGTGCTGTTTCTCTCCCTCAGCACTGCACCAGAGCCTCACAGATGTAAAGGACCTCCTTTAAACACAGGTAGAAGTTAGTCAACTCCTCGAGCACTGGATTCGATGAGTTATTCAGGAGTTGAGATGTACAGGATGTAAAGAGATGTAAAAGAACTTCCCTGAAACACAGGTAGAAGTTGCTCATCTCTAGCAGATGACCAAACTCACCTTTTAGACCCCGCATCTGACTGGGTGCTTAAAGTCTGCACCTTGGACTGCAGTTCACCAATAAGATTACTCTTCGCCAACAGACCGTTCGGTGATATTCTAGCCTCTGATTGCTTCTGCTCCAGTCTTGGCACATTTCTGTCGTGTGCTTTAGCCAGAAGGTGGTTGGAAATATGAAGTTTGCTGGAACTTGTATTCAGGGCTGCGTTGCTGGGCTTTGGTGCCAGTAATGGCTTCAATCCATTGGAGTTTGAGACAGAAGATGATGCATTTATTGATGGTCTGTTAGTGAGGTGGGTGCTTACACTGGCTGGGCTGTTACGGTGAGGGGATGTCCAGCGACCACCCCTTTCATAGGTAGGTCCTTGTACAGAGGGGCTAGAGCTGTCTGACCTGCCTCCTTCTCGCTCCGATTCCATGGAAGCACTCCCATTGTCATCGTCGTTGGAAAATTCCGCAGGCGGCGGCAGGAACGGGAGTGGGAATTCTTCGTTGTCTTCGTCACTGAAGAGAGGAGGAGGCGGAAGCAAGAGTGAGGACATGTCTTCGTCTTTGTGGGAGCTCTCGAGTTCAGTAACCCTGGGGAAGGAAAACTCAGACAAGTTCAGGCTCCTTTCTGCACCTCCGGGAGGAACGTCACCATCTCCATCCTCGCTTGGTGTCGTAATGTCTTGCTCTCCCAGTAACAACTGCTTCTGGTAAGTCGATCGTGGCATAATTTGGAACGAATTTGGATTGGTTGACTTAATGTACCGAGTGCCCCCCATGGATAGGGTCGGGGCATCCGAGGGAGATTTGGGAGTTTTGTTTTTCAGGTCTCGCTGCTTGGCAGCCATTAGAAGGGCCAGCGGTGAGCGTGCTTCAGCACTGTGCTTCAAGCCCCGTTGAGTTGGTTCTGACAAAGAATCTGGTAAATCTGCGGTTCTGGCTGCCGGGGCGCTCAACTTGACATACGGGAAATCTGACAAGCCACTTCCTGAGGAATTCCGGCTTCCAAAGTCACTCGCTTCGCTGGACTCTCCTCTCTCTTCTTCCCTCGGTTTCCCAGAAATGGGCAGATTGGTGAAAGTTTGATTGTTGTTTGAATCCTGAACTTGGTTTGAGCCCGCCTGTTGAACATCAGTGTTACCATTCCAATGGTTTTCAGTCGGACCTGAGACAAGGTAGTCCACAGGCAGGTAGGCGGGAATGTTTGGTCCTGATTTGGGCTGAACCACTGCCTGGTTCCTGCGAGCTGGTTTCTGCGGTCTGGATGCACTGGAATCTGCCTGTGCTTTGCTCATGACTGGATATTCACCACTTCCTTCTATCACCACCTTCTGGTGCATAGCAGACTCCACTGAGAAGGGCTTGGCATCTTGCATGACGATCGTAGATTTGCCTCTCACCTTGCGGTCACTTTCCGCCGAGGCTTCCGGCCCACTAACCGGATCGGAGAACCCGTAGAGCTTCGCTGTCGCCTTGGGGTTGAAGGTGGATGCAACCTTTGATGGCTCAGGTGGGTCAGCCAGAAAGGAAATGGTGTTCGAGATGGCGATCTGCGAAGAGTTGGGCCCAAATGGCGGGTGTCGCTCAGGTTTCGGGGGGTGCGTTAGATCCCTCTGCGGGGGAGGAGGGGGCTGTTTTTTAGGGGGCCTAATGTGACTGGCCCTTGAGGTTTCACTGTGCACCTTAACGTAGTCACTTGGCGGAAGAACAGGGGGGGTTGCCCTGGGGTACTGGCCAGTTGTTGGAAGGGTTTTTTGAGGGGCCATCAGCGGAGGTGCTGGGGGAGCAGAAAGGGGGGGCGCTGGGGGAGCGGACAGGGGGGGTGCCAGAGGAATCGCCGCTGGGGCCGGCAGGTGGATGTTGTCAGGGAGTGGACTGGGTGCCGGGAGGTTTGGGTGCTGCTGCAGGTGGCTGGAGTGGTGAGGGGGTGGCGGGGGTGGGGCCATGTTGGGTGGCGGTGGGACAGTCAAATCGTACGGCAGGTGGCCGCTGTGCGGACTCTGCACTGGAGGTGGCGGGGGAGGTGGGGGAGCCATGGGAGGAGGGGGTGGGATCCACTCATCGTCTGCGCTGGCGATTCCGTTGCCATAGCCTCCGAGGATTGGTTGGTCAATGCTGGACTTCCCGTCATTACCTGTGGAATAGGAACACTGTGATGAGTTCATGTTCCAGATTCAAAACTGCTTCAGTACACACGTGTAAAGGAGAACAAAATGATTGTTGCTCCGTGTCCGATGCAGATTAAAGATCACGGTAAGCATAAAGAAACTGATACAAAAGCGCAATAAATAAAAAAATTTTAAAAACCCTATAAATGACAATGTACAAATTCTATACATAGACTCACTGTATACAAGGGGTGATTGATAAATTCGTGGCCTAAGGTTGAAGGAGTCAATTTTAGAAAACCTAGCACGTTTATTTTTCAACATAGTCCCCTCCTACATTTACACACTTAGTCCAGCGGTCGTGGAGCATACGGATCTTGGACCTCCAGAAAGTGTCCACAGCAGGGGTGATTGATAAGTTTGTGGCCTAAGGTAGAAGGAGATGAGTTATACAGCTCTCGTTACATGCACATGCAGTTCAACTCTTTCAGTGATCATGCAGAAAGTTTGAAGTTAATAACTCATCAGTTAATAACACATCAGGGGTGATTGATAAGTTCATGGCCTATGGTAGAAAGAGATGAGTTATCAACTTCAAGCTTTCTAAATATCACTCAAAGAGTTGACCTGCATGTTCATGTAATGAGAGCTGTATAACTCATCCCTTCTACCTTAGGCCACGAACCTATCAATCACCCCTCATACATAAAGTGAAGCTAGGTGATGTGTGGCCCATTCACACTGATAGGAAAACCAATATTTCCTGTGGAAGAAGGGGGGGAGTGCGCATCCAGTCTACATTCCCCCACCATTGTCTCAGACAAAGACTGTTTTGTTAGATTCTGACTCGCTGCTTCCCTCCCCCACTGTCCTGGCTACCGTCGGGTTTCACAGGCCCACATCTCCGCTGATGACCCCCAGCCGAGGAATGGGCCATTCAGCCCGTTTCACACTGTCTGCACCCACCCTGTGTCCTGGGCCACCTTCCCCTAACCCCAATAAACTGATCCCAAGCAGTTTACTATTGACTTCAGGAGAAGGAAACCAGAGGTTTATCAGCCAGTCCTCATCAGGGGATCAGAGGCGGAGAAGGTCAGCAACTTTAAATTCCTCGGTGTTGTTACTTTGAAGGACCTGCCCTGGGCCCAGCTTGTAAGTGCTATTATGAAGAAAACTCAACAGATCCTCCGCTTCCTTAGGGGTTTGCAAAGATTCGGCAACATCTAAAACTTTGACAAACTTCTACAGATGTGCGTTGGAGAGTGTATCACAGCCTGGTATGGAAACACCAACGCCCTTGAACGGAAGATCCGACAAAAAGCAGTGGATACAGCCCAGTCTATCACGGGCAAAGCCCCTCCTAGCATTGAGTACATCTACATGAAACATTGTTGCAGGAAAGCAGCATCCATCATCAGAGACCCCCACCATCTAGGACATACTGTCTTCTCACTACCACCATCAGGAAGAAGGTACAGGAACCTCAGGACTCGCACCACCAGGTTCAGGAACAGTTATTACCTCTCAACAGTCAGGCTCTTGAACCAAAGGGGATAACTTCACTTGCCCTATCACAGACACATTCCAAAAACCTATGGACTCACTTCCAAGGACTCTTCATCTCACGTGTTTGATATTTATTGCTTATTTGTTTAATATTATTCTTTATTTCTTTCTGTATTTGACAGTTTGGTGTCTTTTGCCAACTGGTTGAACGCTGAAGTTGGTGTGGCCTTTTATTGATTCTGTTATGGTCATTATATTCTTTTGATTTATTGAGTATGCCTGCAAGACAACGAATCTCAGGGTTGTATATGGTGACATATATGTACTTTGATAATAAATTTATTTTGAACTTTGAAGAGGAGCCAAGGAGAGTCGCGGTAAAGAAGATCGAAATTCATGTGACTCAGTCGCCTTACTAACCTAATTCAAATAAGGTTCCTTTTGAACTTCTTCCTGAATTTATTTTAAATGTTAACCTTGTTCTTTTTTTTTAAATAAAGGTTTGTGGTCATACAGCATGGAAACAGGCTCTGGTCCATACTGACCATTCGGCCGTCCAAGCTCGCCCCATTTTGGCGCACGACCCCCCGAGCATTTCCAATCCATGGACCCATCCCTGAAGGTTTTGCTGATACCCTCCCCGTACCGGTGAACGCCCTGACCTACTTCTGCCACACTTCAGTACATCTGATTGCTGAAGGTGGAACTATTATACGGGGTGTCGTATTGCATCTGTAATAAGCCCAAGCTGACTCAACATTTTTCAGGATCACAATTCAAGGCTTGAGGTGGTTTATTGTACTTCATCAGTACACGAGTGTAAAGGAAAACAAAATGATTGTTACTCTGGATCTGATGCAGCACAAAAAACATGATAACCATAAAGAACACAATAAAAAACAGAATAAATATAAATTAAAAAGCTATCCTATAAAACACAATGTACAAATAACTCTTAGATATACAGACTGTATGTAAATAAAGTGACACCAGGTCAGGGGTTCCGAGCTTTTTTTTTATGTCATGGACCCCTACCATTAACTGAGGGGTCCGTAGACCCCGGGTTGGGATCTCCTGCACGAGGTGATGTGCACGTGGTGTGTGCGTGTCAGGGTGTTGGGGTGGGATGACGGGTTGAGGTGTTGATCAGCCTGAGGCTTGGGGGAAAGTAGCTGTTTTGGAGTCTAGTGGTGCTGGCGTGGATAGAACATAGAACATAGCATAGTACAACACATTACAGGCCCTTCGGCCCACAATGTTGCGCCGACCCTCAAACCCTGCCTCCCATATAACCCCCCACCTTAAATTCCTCCATATACCTGTCTAGTAGTCTCTTAAATTTCACTAGTGTATCTGCCTCCACCACTGACTCAGGCAGTGCATTCCATGCACCAACCACTCTCTGAGTAAAAAACCTTCTTCTAATATCCCCCTTGAACTTCCCACCCCTTACCTTAAAGCCATGTCCTCTTGTATTGAGCAGTGGTGCCCTGGGGAAGAGGCGCTGGCTATCCACTCTATCTATTCCTCTTATTATCTTGTACACCTCTATCATGTCTCCTCTCATCCTCCTTCCCTCCAAAGAGTAAAGCCCTAGCTCCCTTAATCTCTGATCATAATGCATACTCTCTAAACCAGGCAGCATCCTGGTAAATCTTCTCTGTACCCTTTCCAATGCTTCCACATCCTTCCTATAGTGAGGCGATCATTAACTGAGTTGCAGTTAGAACCTTTCCACCAATATATACCGTACCTGTGATAATCATTGTTCTTGGGATCTTCGAAAGCAACATCTGATCTTGCAGGTTTGGAGTTGGCACTGCAGGTTTTGGCCGATCAAGGAAAGGCTGTAACAGAAAGTTAGCATTAACTTCGTTTGCACCCGTTGGCTCTTAGCGCTTTATCGCAAGTGCTGGAGACAGGAACAGCCCAGTGGTATGGGCCCCCCTCCCTTCCGTTGGCTTTGACAGAACTGGAGGGTGGGGAGGGTGGTTCCCACTCAACCAGGAACAAAAACAAACTTTGCCCAACTTCTTCAATGTCATTTTAAAACGGATTCTGTTTGTAGTGGAGACACTTCCTGATCCACTTCAGACAGACATTCTGTGGATCAACACGTCCCTTCAGTTCTTCTCAGCCCCCTCCCATTCCGATGATAGGTCTTCAGCCTAAAATATTATCTGTTTCTCTCTTTGCAGACTCTACCTGACCTGCTGAGCAATTCCACATCTCCTGATCCCACCTTGAGGGCCTGAGTAATAGGGAAAGATTGAATAGGTTGGCATTTTATTCGCTGGTGCATGACAAAGAACAACTTTGCCAAGCTGTCGTCATTCCACACCATGAGCCTCTGTAATTTCTGGCCAAGAAAAATCTCCAGCCTCGCCCTACCCCTTCACTGTCAACACGAGGACATGGCCACAAATCATCGTGAGGTAGCGTTGGAGATGGACTGGGCACATGATGAGAATAGAGGCCCTCTCCATCATCAAGACAACACTTCATTGGACACCTGAAAGGCAGCGGAAATGCGGGAGACAAAGACAAATTGGTGCCGTACCGTAGAGGCAGAATTGAGGACCCTGAACCATTCTTGGGGTACAACAGAGACGATGGGCAAGGTCAGACCGAGATGGAGGAGCTTCATTGCTGCCCTAAACGCCAACAGCATAACAGGAAGTCACTAACTTATTTTCTGGTGCGAGGGAGAACGAGGGGGTAGTTGATAGAGATATACCAAACTCGGAGGGCTACAGAAAGGTGGACATTGAGGACTGCAGTAGAACAAAAGGACCTAGGAACACAGATGCATAATTCATTGAAAGTGGCATCACAGGTAGGCAGATTGGCCTTCATGAATCAGAATACTGAGTACAGGACATGAGATATTTTGTTGAAGTTCTATAAAACGCTGGTGAGACCAAATTTAGGGAATGTAGTTCTGGTCACCTGCCTACAGAAGAGATACAAGACTGAAAGAATACAGAGGAAGTTTACAAGGATGCTGCCAGACTTAAGGACCTGAGTTATAGGGAAATGTTGAATAGGTTAGGACTTTATTTTCCCTTAGGAGGAACAGAGGAGAATGAGGGGAGATTTGACTATTATGAGGGTTATAGATAGGGTAAATAGAACAAGGCTGTTTCCACTGAGGTTGGCTGAGACTAGTACTAGAGGTCATGGGTTAAGGGCAAAAGGTGAAATATTTAAGAAGAACTTGAGCGGTAAACTTCTTCACTCAGTGGGTGGTGAGAGTGTGGAACGAGTTGTCAGCAGAAGTGGGTTTGCAACAGTTAAGAGAAGTTTGGATAAGTACTTGGATGGGAGGGGGATGGAGGGCTATGGTCCAGTCGACTAGGCAGAATGACAGCTCAGCATGGTCTAGATGGGCCAAAGGGCCTGTTTCTGTGCTGCAGTTTTCTGTGACCATCAAAAAACGTGTGTTCCTGACTGTCCGTGAGCTGACAACAGCCAGCGACAAACAACACACTGAACTCCCACAGCAACAAGAGGGGTAGTTTATCCTGCCCCAACCCAATGACGGCATCCGGTACATCAGCTCCATCGTCACCAACCTCTGGATGCCTTTAACTAGGCCCTTTGCCTTCACCTCTCTCATGATTTGCTTCAGAAGTATTTTTAAAAAGTTAATTTGGGTTTTGCTTCAGGACAGCCTTAAAAGTTTTTGAACTAGTTCATTCTTTCGGCGATGACCTTACTCTGTTCTGTAAACTACTGATCATAATCTCACAGTGCAGTGATGTGGAGTTACTTCCGACCTTGCCCATATCAAAACTTCCCACAGCTTTTCACAGGAAGGTTACCAAACAACGGATGACAGGTCGTGAGCTGATACCAAGTCAGGTGAGAAAAACTGTAGCTGGGGGGTACGGTGAGAGGGGGGAAGAGGAGAAGGGTGTAGACGGTAGGGGGAAGGAGTGAAGAGGGGGTGAAGAGGAGAGGGGTGTAGATGGTAGGGGGAAGGGGTGACGAGGGGAGGGGTGTAGACAGAGGGGAAGGGGGTGAAGAGGGGGGTGAAGGGGGAGGGGTGCAGACAATAGGGGGAAAGAGTGACGAGGGGAGGGGTGTAGACAGAGGGGAAGGGGTGAAGAGGGGGGTGAAGGGGGAGGGGTGCAGACAATAGGGGGAAAGGGTGACGAGGGGAGGGGTGTAGACAATAGGGGAAGGGGTGAAGAGGTGGGTGAAGAGGAGAGGGGTGTAGACAGTAGGGGAAGGGGTGAAGAGGGGGGGAAGGGGAGGGGTGCAGACAATAGGGGGAAGGGGTGACGAGGGGAGGGGTGTAGACAGTAGGGGAAGGGGTGAAGAGGGGGGTGAAGGGGAGGGTGCAGACAATAGGGGAAGGGGTGACAAGGGGAGGGGTGTAGACAGTAGGGGGAAGGGGTGACGAGGGGGTGAAGAGGAGAGGGTTGTAGATAGTAGGGGAAGGGGTGAAGAGGGGGGTGAAGGGGGAGGGGTGCAGACAATGGGGAAGGGGTGACAAGGGGAGGGGTGTAGATAATAGGGGGAAGGGGTGAAGAGGTGGGTGAAGAGGAGAGGGGTGTAGACAGTAGGGGAAGGGGTGACGAGGGGAGGGGTGTAGACAGTAGGGGGAAGGGGTGACGAGGGGGGTGAAGGGGGAGGGGTGCAGACAATAGGGGGAAGGGGTGATGAGGGGAGGGGTGTAGACAATGGGGGAAGGGGTGAAGAGGTGGGTGAAGAGGAAAGGGGTGTAGACAGTAGGGGAAGGGGTGAAGAGGGGAGGGGTGTAGACAATAGGGGAAGGGGTGAAGAGGGGAAGGGTGTAGACAATGGGGGAAGGGGTGAAGGGGTGGAGGAGAGGGGTGTTGACAGTAGGGGAAGGGGTGAAGGGGTGAAGAGGGGAGGGGTGTAGACAATGGGGAAGGGGTGAAGGGGTGAAGAGGAGAGGGGTGTAGACGGTAGGGGGAAGGAGTGAAGAGGGGAGGGGTGAAGACAATAGGGGAAGGGGTGACTAGGGGAGGGGTGTAGACAATGGGGAAAGGGGTGAAGGGGTGAAGAGGAGAGGGGTGTTGACAGTAGGGGAAGGGGTGAGGAGGGGAGGGGTGTAGACAATAGCGGAAGGGGTAAAGAGGGGGTGAAGAGGGGAGGGGTGTAGACAATAGGGGAAGAGGTAAAGAGGGGGTGAAGAGGAGAGGGGTGTAGACAGTAGGGGAAGGGGTGAAGAGGGGAGGGGTGTAGTCAATAGGGGAAGGGGTAACGAGGGGGGTGAAGAGGGGAGGGGTGTAGATGGTAGGGGGAAGGGGTGTAGACAGTAGGTGGAAGGGGTGAAGGGGAGGGGTGTAGACAGTAGGGGAAGAGGTGAAGAGTGGGTGAAGAGGAGAGGGGTGTAGACGGTAGGGGGAAGGGGTGTAGACGGTAGGGAGAAGGGTGATGATGGGAGGGGTGTAGTCAATAGGGGAGGGGGTGAAGACAGAGGGGAGAAAGAGACTGGGGAAATTGATGGGAAAGAAAAATAGGGGAAGGGGGAGGGGGAGAAAAGAAAGAAAAAGAAGTGGTGTGGAGACTGAGGGAAAGAAATGCCAGGACTGGGGGCTGAGGACCCTGACATGACCGATCTCAGCAACAGGAAACTGATGGTCTGAGATCATCAGAAAGCAGTGGAAAGATACTTGAGGAGCTTCCAGTCTTGGAGTCGATTACAGAGATGGAGCTGAGTGAAATCATGAACTGAAGATATAGATAAACGTTAAAATACATTGTTATTTAGTGGAATCACATGGGGTAGCAGGGATGGGCCTTGCTGGCAGACTTTGAAGAACTCGAGCCTCTGGAGGGTGGACGTGGGAGTGTGGTATAGGGTGGTTATTACAGTAATCCAGTCTGGGCATTGCAAAATCAGGCTTTCAAATGGAGATGAGCTCAGACAGGCTGGAGTCAGATGACGTTATATTGGTCGCATTAGATCACCTTTCACGCGATTTTACGCGTTCACTTTTAACTCTCTGTAACCTTTGATCAGTTTATTCAGTAGCTTTCACCGGTGACTTCCCTAACAGCCACATTGCAAAATAAACTGTGTTTCCGTAACTAATTACTTACTGATGATTGGTGTAACCTCATTTACCACCATAACTCACAGGCAAATTCTTACACAGCCTACAGACTCCCGGAGGGCTTTGTCCAATTTCAACTCCCAATAAATTCAACAGCCGAAGTCTACAGTCAAATAAGGGTGTGGAACATCCCCAGCAGGTCAGACAGCATCCGTGGAGAGAGAAAGTTTTGAATGCTTTAGGGTGGCATGGTAGCACAAGACTTTGCCGTACGGGCGACCCAGGTTCAATTCCCACTGCTGTCTATACGTTCACCCCATGACCATGTGGGTTTCCTCTAAAGAAGTACCAGTTGGTGGGTTAATTAGTCATCGTGAATTGTCCCGTAATAAATAAATAAATAATCAATCAATCACCGGCCTTTCACTAGAACCCTTGTGAACATTTAGAACACTGCAGAACGTACAACCTGGAATGTGGGAGGAAATCAGAGCAGGCAGAGGAATCCCACAAGGTCATGGGCAGAACGTACAAACTCCTTACAGAGAACAGCAGGCTTGAATCATGATGGCGGGCACTGTTATGCAAGCCGCTAGGCTAGCGAGAGGAGAGGAGAGGAGCCGGGCGGGTGGGTTGGTTGTAAAGGGGTCTGGCAGTAGCTGCCACTGCTTATAAAAACTTCCCCGTTTTCAGCCAGTGAATGGAAGTGCACACATTGAAAGCCTACACATGTTTCACTGTGAGTGATTAAGATGAATTTCTGGTCCTTCACATGGATTTGGTACTGGAGTTGGTTTACTCAATACACTGAGCACAGTGAAAAGCTTTGTTTTGCATTGCAGGGTCATAGAAAGGTACAACACAGAATCAGACCCATCGGCCCATCTAATCCGTGCTGAACCATTTAAACTGCCCACTCCCATCGACCTGCACCGGGACCGTGGCCATCCATACCCCTGCCACCTAGTACCTATCCAAACTTTGCTTAAACGTTGAAATCGAGCTTGCACGCACCACTCGTGCCGGTAGGTCGTTCCCCACTCTCAGGACATCGTTACAGATAATTTCATTACAACAGCATATTGAGATAGCACGGGGTAAGAAAACAGGAACAGAGAGCAGAATAAAGTGTTACAGTTACAGAGAAAGTGCAGCGTAGCTAGACAATAAGGTGCAAGGTCATAACGAGGTAGATTGTGAGGCCATTGGCACAGCAAGGTCAGTCAGTGTGAGGTATTTACGCAGTGTGCCTTTCTGGGTCCGTGTTGTGTGAGCCTAGTTCACCCAGTCACAAAGCCCTCTCCACCATCGAGGATATCTTCAAGAGGCAGTGTTTGAAGAAAGTGGCACCTTTCACTAAAGGTCCTCACTATTTGGGACTTGCCTCCTTCTTGTTACGAGCACTGGGGAGGAGGTGCAGGAGCCCAAAGACCTGCACTCAACAATTCAGGACCAGCTTCTTTCATTCTTCCATCAGAGTTCCAAATAGCCCACAAACACAGACATAAATCCATCCATCTTTCTCTCTCCCTCTCTTTCCACTTATAAGCCACAACCCAATGTAATGTAAGGGGGTTTCATCTCTTATGTTACTGTGTAGGCTAATTAAAATGGCTTCTTTGTTATGTTATACTTGGGAATGCTTCTTTGTTATGTTAAACGCTAAGAAAATCCTTCCCGCCAGCAGTTTGTTGAATCACGTTACTGATAAGAAGATGTTATGAACCAATTGGGATAGTTGTTATGTTTTTGGTGTATTTGAAGATATTGTATGCGCGGGGTTTTGGACAGAAGGCGGGAGAGAGAGACAGAGAATGGACCAGGTGCTGTGAGTTCGCTAACGGGTTCGGCGAGGAGGGGAGACGGAGACGGACTCGTGTGGAGCGTCTGGTCGACCACCGTTATTGGTCCCAGGCGGCCGGTCGAGGTGGTCCGAGGGGTCGCAGGGTGAAGAAGAAGGGTCCCGAGCTCCAACTGTTTGTGCACGAAGAGATTGAATTTTTATAAGTGTGGTGCCTTTTATTTTCCTTTTATATTTTATTCTCTATTAATTATATAGTTCCAGCAATATCTATAAACAGTAAATCATTTAATCGTATCTGGGGTATTGTCTGTTATTTGGGCGGGGTGGGGTACATCACACAGCATCCACACAAACTAATTACCCAGTTTGGCAGGGCCGAGGCTGTTTCCCTAGACGACAGCGAGCCGAGTGACCCTGAGGGTGGCCAGGGGGGCTACAGTAACAAAAGTCAGCAGGACAGAACTGCCTGTGTGGAGTTTGCAAGCTCTCTCGGGTTGCTCCTCATCCCAGAGACATGCAGGATATAATTGTCTGGATTATCAGATGTTCGTTGGCTGGTGTAAATACACAGCTCCGTGTGGGTGGGTGAGAGAATCTGGGTGGGGGTGGTGGGGAGGGATGGGAGATGTTAATTGGTTAGTGTAAATAGCTCCATGTGGGTGGGTGATAGAATGGGGTGGGGTGGGGGGTTGCGGAGGGAGTGGGGGGGGATGTTAATTGCCAGTGTGAATAGCTCCGTGTGGGTGGGTGATAGAATTGGGGTGGGAGTTTATGAGAACGTGGGACAGAATACTTTACAGGGGAATAAGTGGGGAGGTGCATGGGACCAAAAGCCAGTAGAGAGTTGATGGGCTGAGTGGACTGCTATGTCATAAGGAAAACGAATCCGAGTCTTACAGAAACAGAACGGCATGATAGCATAGCAGTGTGTGTGTATATATACACACACACACACATATTATCTACATATCTATCTCTATATATACACACATACATACAACACACACAAATGGCCTTGCCTGGTGTCTCAGGGCTGGGTGTGTCTTGCACCTGTGCAGCCCCAACCCCCACGCCCCATCAATCCTCCTCTGCCACCCCTCCCATGGCGCCCCATCCTCACCATTTACAAACTCAATCTCAGCCCCACGTTGATAAATACAGTGCTGTGCAAAGGTCCTAGGCAACCTAGCTACGTGCACGTGCCTAAGACTTTTGAACAGAACTGTAATTGTCAGCGTGGAGTGGAGAGCGAGTTTGTAAATCTGGTTGCAGCAGAGGGTATTGGGAATGACAAAGGGTGGGGGACAGGTGGCAGAGAAGGAGTGGCAGGAATTGGGGGGGACGGTTCTGCACCCTAATAAGATGCCAGCCAAGGTCATTTGATTCCAAACAATTGATTTATTGAACATTACTGCATGTCTCTCTGGTGCTCCCCTCTCCCTTCCCCTTTTCCCAACCATGATTCCCCTCTCCCTGCTGCCTTCCCACTCTCAGTCCACAATAGAGACCCAGATCAGAATCAGGGTTTCAGTGAATGATAGGAAGGTAAAATGATCTGTATTTTGCTGTACAGTGAAAGTTGGAAATAGGAACTGAGATGAAACATTACAATGCCAAGCTTGACAGTTGGTCTCTGCTTCACTTTCGCAGTTCCGGAGTCCACGATCGCATTTGGTGCCCCTTCCCCAGACGTCAGCACTGAGATCTCATTCAGTTTATCTGAAAACAAGAACAGACCACAAACATCAATCACAGACACTCAAATTCTTAAGTTCACAACTGTTCCCAAACCCATTCCCACGCAAGGATCAGGAGAAGGTGTCTAATCAGCCCATCCAGGATGTCGGGGTGGGGCTGACAAGAGAAGTCAGAGCCAATGTAAAAGCAAAAGAGAGGGCATACAAGGATGCCAAAGCTAGTGGGAAGATAGAGGATTAGGATGCTTTTAAAAACTTGCAGAAGGAAACTAAGAAGGTCATTAGGAAGGAAAAGATGAATAATGAAAGGAAGCTGGTGACTAATATCATAGAATACACTAAAAGCTTTTTAAAGTATATAAAGGGTAAAAGAGAATCGAGGGTAGATATAGGACCAATAGACAATGACGCTGGAGATATTGTAATGAGAGATGCAGAGATGGCAGGGGAACTGAATGCATATCTTGCATCAGTCTTCACAGTGGAAGACGCCTGCAGTATACCAGACATTCAAGAGTGTCAGGGAAGTGATGTTTGTGCAGTGGAAATTACGACTGAGAAGGTACTCAGGAAGCTTAGTGGTCTGAAGGTGGATAAATCTCCTGGACCTGATGGAATGCACCCTTGGGTTCTGAAGGAAGTAGTTGGAGAGATTGTGGAGGCATTAACAATGATCTTTCAAGAACTGATAGATTCTGGCATTGTACTGGATGACTGGAAATGTTACTCCGCTATTTAAGAAGAGTGGGAGGCAGCAGAAAGGAAACTATAGACCTGTTAGCCTGACATCAGTGGTTGGGAAGTTGTTGGAATCAATTGTTGGGGATGAGATTATGGAGTACCTGGTGGCACATGACAAGATAGGCCAAAGTGAGCACGGTTTCCTGAAAGGAAAATCATGCCTGACTAACCTAATGCAATTTTTGAGGAAACTACAAGCAGGGTAGACAAAGGAGATGCAGTAGACATACTGTACTTGGACTTTCAGAAGGCCTTTGACAAGGTGCCGCACATGAGGTTGCTAGTGAGATAACAGCCCATGGAATCACAGGGGAGTTACTAGCATGGATGGAGCAGTGGCTGATCGGCAGAAAACAGAGAGTGGGAATAAAGGGATCCTATTCTGGCTGGTTGCTGGTTACCAGTGGAGTTCCACAGGGGTCAGTGCTGGGACTGCTGTTTTTTACGATGTATGTCAATGATTTGGATTATAGGATTAATAGATTTGGGGATAAATTTGCAGATGGTACAAAGTGGAGGAGTGGGTAGTGTTGAGGAAACAAAGAGCCTGCAGAGAGACTTAGATAGTTTAGGGCAATGGGCAAAGAAGTAGCAAATGAAATGCAATGTTGGAAAGTGTATGTTCATGCACTTTGGTGGAAGAAATAAACAGGCAGATTATTATTTAGATGGGGAGAGAATTCAAAATGCAGAGATTCAAAGGGACTTGGGAGTCCTTGTGCAAGATACCCTAAAGGTTAACCTCCAGGTTGAGTCGGTGGTGAAGAAAGTGAATGTAATGTTGGCATTTATTTCCTGAGGTATAGAATATAAGAGCAGGGATGTGATGTTGAGACTCTATGAGGCACTCGTGAGACCACTCTTGGAGTATTGTGTGCAGTTTTGAGCTCCTTATTTTAGAAAGGATATACTGGCATTGGAGAGGGTTCAGAGAAGATTCACGAGAATGATTCCAGGAATGAAAGGGTTACCATACAAGGAACGTCTGGCAACTCTTGGGCTTTATTCCCCTGGAGTTCAGGAGAATGAGGGGGGAATCTCATAGAAACATTCTGAATGTTAAAAGGCCTGAACAGATTAGATATGGCAAAGTTATTTCCCATGGTAGGGGAGTCTAGGACAAGAGGGCATGACTTCAGGATTGAAGGACGTCCATTTAGAACAGAGATACGGAGAAATTACTTTAGTCAGAGGGTGGTAAATCTGTGGAATTTGTTGCCACGAGCAGTTTGTAAGATCGAGTCAATGGGTGCATTTAAGGCAGAGACAGATAGGTTCTTGATTAGCCAGGGCACCAAAGGGTATGGGGAGAAGGCAGGGGAGTGGGGATGACTAGAAGAATTGGATCAGCCCATGGATTGAATGGTGGAGCAGACTCAATGGGCCGAATGGCCTACTTCTGCTCCTATGTCTTATGGTGTTGTAAGTCTCTACCAAAGGAGGTGTGAGATGCTCCTTCCCTCCGCTAGCCTGCAGGTCATGGTTAGGTACTGATTAGTCCCCCCAGTCAGGGTCATGTGAAGCCATGGGAACAGGTGGTGGATGGTCGTATGAGCAGCTGGTGCACATCACAAGTCCTGCTTATGCGACCACTAACATTAGGGAGACAATTTCTGAAGAGTATTGATAATAGCTGGGGTCACTTGTCTTGCAAAGACACTGCCCAGAAGAAGGTAATGGCAAACCACTTCTGTCGAAAGATTTGCCAAGAACAATCACTGTCATGAAAAGACCATGATTGCCCACGTTATATGACATGGCACATAATGAACAAATGAGCTCATTTCATCTTTGAATAAATCATGGTTTGTCCAACCAATCGTGGTGCCTCTCTTCTGTCCTACTCTCCCCTCCACTTGACTCCAGAATCTATCTGATTATGACCTTACACCATATTGTCTGCCTGAACTGCTCTTCATGTGCGAGTGGGTGGGAGGATGGGAGAGAGGCTTGTTTCCCTATTTTTGCTCTTGCTTGTTTGCTGTTGTTTTGTTGAATTTCAAGTTGCTGGGTATCAATATCTCTGAGGATCGATCCTGGATCCAAGATATCGATGCAGCTACAAAGAAGGCACGACAGCAGCTATATCTCCTTAGGAGTTTGAGGAGATTTGGTACGTCGCCAAAGTCACTCAGATTTCCACAGATGTACCGTGGAGAGCGTTCCAACTGGCTGCATCACCGTCTGGTATGGGGGTGCCACTGCACACGATCAAAATAAGCTACAGAGTTGTAAAATTAGTCAGCTCCATCATGGGCATTAGTCTCCGTAGTATCTAGGACATCTTCAAGGAGCGATGCCTCAGAAAGGCAGCGTCCATCATTAAAGAGCCCCATCACCCAGGTCATGCCTTGTTCTCTTTACTACCATCAGGAAGGAGGTCCAGGAGCTCAAAGGCACACGCTCAACCCTTCAGGAAGAGCTTCTTCCCCTCTGCCATCCGATTTCTGAATGGACACTGAACCCATAAACACTACCTCACCATTTTTTTAATTTCTCTTTCCGCACGACTTATTTAATGATTTTATATATATACACACACGCACTGCAATTCAGTTTTTTGCTATTATTATATATTGCAATGTACTGCTGCCACAAAGTTAACAAATTTCAAATTTCACAGCATATTCTGGTGATATTAGACCTGATTCTGATCCTGTTGTTGTTTGTGTTGTTCTGCTGAACGTTGTGGGTATGCTACATTGGCACCAGAATATGTGGCGACACTTGCGAGGCCGCTCCCAGCACATCCCGAGGTGCACTGGTGGTTAACGTGCTTCACTGTATGTTTTGATGTACATGTGATAAATAAATGAATCTAAATCTGACCCACAAGAAGTAGGGCATTTAGAATACAGAAATCCCTTCAGCCTACAATGTCTTTGAGAAAGTAATTAAATTAGTAAGCAAGTGTCTAACTAAACTAATCCCCTCTGCCTACACAATGAATCATAATCAGATTATTATCGCTGACATATGTCATGAAATTCGTTGTACTGTGGCAGCAGTACACGGCAATATATTTCTTTTTTAAATTACTGAAAGTTACACTAGGAAAATATATTAAACTTCATAAGTAGTGAAAGAAGAGCAAAACAGCGAGGTGGTGTTCAGAAAGCTGATGGCAGAGGGGAAGAAATGGTCCCTAAATCAACGAGTGTCTGATGCTTCCGGGTGAAAGTCCAGGAGTGGCCCGGACAATGCCCAGTGGTATGTGTTAGGGGAGCCAGGATGTTCAGAGGTTGAGAGAGGGAGCAGATCTACTCATCAGCTTCAGAGTGACAGCGCTGTGCTGGGGACCAACTGAACATACAAGGCCATTTCACTGTTAACCCACTGGTCCAACTACACCAATAAAAATCCTCCCAACGTCTGGACCTCCTCCACATCTCAGCTTCCACCATTAATAGCCCCAAGCTCCAACACTCCCTCCCACAGCCTCCCCAACAAATATTTTCACCAGCCCGTGTTCAGCTCGTGACTCTCTGACTGGTTTCATCAGGACCAGGTATGGAAACTCCAATGCCCAAGAATGGAAAAGCCTGCAGAAAGTGATGGACGCAGCCCAGTCCATCACAGGCAAAGCCCTCCCTGTCACTGAGCACATTTACAATGGAGCGTTGCCACAAGAAAACCACATTCATCAAAAACCCACACAATCCAGGCTATGATCTCTTCTCGCTACTACCATTGGGCAGGAGATAGATACAGGAGCCTTAGGTCCCACACAACCGGGTTCAGGAACAGTTACTACCCTTCAACCATCAGAGTCCTGAACCAACGTGGATAATTTCACTCACCTCAACTCCGAATCTGCTCCACAAACTACAGACTCAATTTCAAGGGCTCTACAACTCATGTTCTAAGTATTATTTATATTTTTATTTGCATAGTTTGTCTTCTTTTGCATATTGAATGTTTGTCAGTCTTTATACATAGCTTTTCATAAATTTTATTGTATTTCTTTACATTTATAAATGCCTGCAAAAATGAATCTCAGGGTAGTATATGGGGACATTAACGTCATTTATTAGGTGGTAATAAATTCACCTTGCACTTTGACAGTGAACATCATGGACATTGCATAGCAAACCATCCAGCCAGTAACACAAAGAAACTGATCATTGACTTCTAGAACGTGGTGGGGGTGGTGCACACACTCCCGCCTACACCAATGGTGCTGAGGTCAAGAGAGCTTCAAGTTCCTCGGAGTGGACATCATCAATAGGCTGTCTTGGTCCAACCACGTAGACACCACAGTCAGGAAAACTCACCAATGCTCCCACTTCCTCAGGAGGCTAAAGAAATTTGGCATGTGCACTTTCACACGCACCAGTTTTTAGTCAATACACCATAGAACACATCCTATCTGGATGCATCACAGCTTGGTACGTCAACTGTTCTACACGTGACCACAAGAAACTGCAGAGAGTTGTGGACACAGCTCAGCACATCACAGAAACAAGTCTCACCTCCATGGACTCTATCTGTACCTCTCACTGCCCCGGTAAAACAGCCAACATGATGAAAGACCCCAAACCCAGACATTCTCTCTTCAACCTTCTCTCATCAGGCAGAAGATACGAAGCCTGAAAACACGTATCACCAGGCTCAAGGTCAAACTCTATCACGCTGTTATAAGGTTACTAAAAAAAGTTCAAAATAAATTTATTAACAAAGTACATAGTTGTCACCATATACAACCCTGAGATTCATTATCTTGCGGGCATACACAATAAATCCATGATAGAATAAAGAACACAATAGAATCAATGAAAGACCACACTGGACTGGATGTTCAACCATTGTGCAAAAGGCAACCAACTGTGCAAATTGAAAAAAGAAAGAATAATAATAATAATATAGGCATCTGTTAGTCTTGTGAGACCATGGATTTGCGCCTTGGAAGGTTTCCAGGGTGCAGGCCTGGGCAAGGTTGTATGGAAGACGAGCAGTTTGCCCATGTTGCAAGTCTCCCTTCTCCACGACACCAATGTTGTCCACGGGAAGGGCATTAGGACCCATACAGCTTGGCACCAGTGTCGTCGCAGAGCAATGTGTGGTTAAGTGCCTTGCTCAAGGACACACGCGCTGCCTCAGCTGAGGCTCAAACTAGCGACCTTCAGATCACTAGACCGACACCTTAACCACTTGGCCACATGCCAACACAATATATTATAATAACAATAATAATAATAATACTTCCAGTTAAGATGGTGCCTGCGCACAACACTCCTTCAGTTGACATCTTCTGGAAAGATCACGAAACTATGTACTGATGTGTCTGTTCCATTTTTTGTTCATTTTTTGTGCAGGGAGGGGGATTTGGGGGTCAATGATCGTGCTGCCTTTCTCTTCTTTTTCTCTCTTGGTTTCATGGCTACCCAGGGAAGAAGAATTTCAGAGTTGTATACTTTGATAATAAATTAACCGTTGAACCCTTAGAATAAATAAATGAACAATAAATATCGAGAATGAGATGAAGAGAGTGAGTGAAGTTATCCCCTTTGGTTCAGGAGCTGATGATTGAGGGGCAGTAACTGTTCCTGAACCTGGTGGTGGGAGTCCCGAGGCTCCTGTACCTTCTTCCTGATGGTAGCAGTGAGAAGAGAGCATGGCCTGGGTGGTGGGGGCCCTGATGATAGAAGCTGCTTTCCTACCCCCACAGATGCAGCTTGGCCCACAGGGGTTCCCAACCTTTTTTATGCCATGGACTGCTACTTTTAACTAAGGGGTTCATGGGCCCCAGGCTGGGAACCCCTGCTTCAGATTCCTGCACCTCATGGGCTTTACTCTTTGGAGAAGAGGGTGAGAGGTGATTTGATCGAGGTGTACAGGAGGGTGAGGGGCATAAATGACGTGGACAGCCAGAGACTTTTCCCCCCCGGGGTGGAAATGGCCTAATATGAGGGGGCACAACTTTGTGATTGGAGAAAGGTCCAGGGAGGGGATGTCAGAGGGATATTTACTTTTTACACTGAGAGTGGTTGGGTGTGTGGAATTCTCTGCAGGCATGGCAGAGATGCGGATATATTAGGGATATTTAAGAGACTCCAAGATAGGCACATGGATGAAAGACAAATGGAGGGAAGAGTTAGATTGATCTCATAGTAGGTTAATAGGTCAGCACAATATCACGGCCTGAAAGGCCTGTTCTGTTCTATGTCCTACCTGTAGTCTCTTGCATCTCCACAACTCCCTTTGACAGTAAACCAAAAAACACAGAAACGAACAGTGTCGGCCACTCGGCCCAACAGGCACGTTCTGCCTTTAATACGATCAAACAGATTCAGCCCCATGTTCCTGCTCTTCCCCCCACCCCAAGCCCCCTCCACATTCCAACATGCCTTCAATTTTCAGACTTCTGTCATGACTTGGCCTCGACTGCCCTCCGTGGGGAGATTTGTACAGGTTGCCACAGATCAGCTAAGGAAACTTCTCCACATCTCAGTCCTAAAAAGACGACCCAATATCCTTACACTGTGACCGCCACCCGCCCCCCCCCAGCCCCACACCCTCCAAACTACCAGGCAGAAGCAAAGTCCTCCCTGCACCGAGTCCCTCCTCTCCTGCGCGGGGTAATTACAAGTTCTAGTAAGAGTCGCTCTCCTTCTGAACTCCAGCGAATGCAGTCCCAATGGTTCAAATCCCATCAGTCTAGTGAACCGTTGGCGAGCTACCTGACTAGGACAAACATCCTCCCTTAGACCCAGAGAGAAGTGTACGCAGTGCTCAGGGTGTGGTCTCAGCCGACACCCAGTACAATTGTGGTCAGACATCCCTACGCCTGAACTCATTTCCTCTTGCTGTGAAGGCCATATGCCTTTAACCACCTGTGTGCCTGTCCTCGGCAAGTGATTCCCAGGAACACCCAGGTCTCACTGC
This sequence comes from Mobula hypostoma, assembly GCF_963921235.1. Classification (NCBI taxonomy): domain Eukaryota; kingdom Metazoa; phylum Chordata; class Chondrichthyes; order Myliobatiformes; family Myliobatidae; genus Mobula; species Mobula hypostoma. Next base: position 5,504,243 of record NC_086109.1, on the reverse strand, counting down.
TTCTTCCCCTCTCCTTTAGATAGTAATCTGCTTTCGTAGTTCTAGCCCCTCACGTTCATCCCCAGGTACAGAGGGCACTGTAGCCCCAAGATTTCATCAGGAGGAGGTGAATCAATCTTGTCGTCACTCCAATCTGCACCAGGAACCTGACACGCATGGTTTATCCACGGGAATCACAGCTTGTTTCGGAGGCTGGGAAATAGTATGAGGGGTGGGGAGAGGAGGGGGGATATTCTGCACTGCTGTGGTGGGGAGAAGCACCGTCTGCCTCTCTTCTCGAACCACCCGCTCTCAGTAGGTGTAAAATCCTGTGGTGTCACTGGAAAGCTGCTGATGGAGAGATCCCGGGCCCCTGGGTTAGCGATGATCCCTTAAGCCAATGGTTTACCATTACAATGCAGGTTGAGGGAGCTTGCTGTGCCAACACTGGCCACTGCCCGTCCTGCACGGTGCCACGCTACTGGCTTTGAGGTCAGAAGTTGAGACTGACGCGGTACTTTTCTCTGCACGGACGGAGCCACGTTTGATGACAGGTGGTGTGCAGGAGGGTTGAGAATTCCCTGATGTTTGGCGGGGCAGGGATCACTTTTCCTTGCCCCTCCCCTCTTCTTCGATTCCCCACCCCGGCCTTCTACCTCTTCTCGGCTGCCTATCACCTCCCCCGGGCCCCCTCCTCCTTCCCTTCCTCCTATAGTCCCCTCTCCTCTCTTATCAGATTCCTTCCTCTTCAGTCCTTTACCTTTCCCACCCACCCGGCTAAACCTATCACCTTCTAGCTATCCCTCTTCCTCTCTCCCCACCTTTTTATTCTGGCGTCTTCCCCCTTCCTTTCCAGTCCTGAAGAGCGGTGTCGCTCTGAAACGTCGACTGTTTATTCATTTCCACAGGTGCTAGTCATTGGGTAGATTTAAAATGAAGGTCGATAGGTTCTTGATTAGTTGGGGCATCGTAGCTTCAGGGGAGAAGACAGAAGAAAGGTACTAAATCAGCATTGAATGGCAGAAAAGACTTGATGGGCTGAATGGCCTAATTCTGTTCCTCTGTCTAATCACCTTATGAAAACTCCTCTCCCTGCTGGTATAAACATCGATTCTAAAGTGTGGGCAGGGCAAAAATGCCCGTGGATTACAATTACAGAATTTCCTGCAGATTCCAACAAAAAACCTTTAACAAGAGTGACCTTTCAAACCCTTGGTTTAATAAATGGCTACGCCCTTTAGGGAACAAGGCTGTAAATCAGGCTGACGACTGCCGGTGACTCTACAGGCCAAATATGATACCAAAACCTCAGCAAACATTTGGAACTCGGCAAGCAGAAGCCACTCCCTCCACACTGCCACTTTGAAGATGAAAGTGCAGATCTTCTGGCGTCTAAACCAAGCGTGAATAAAGAGCTCAAATAACAACAAATTAACTGTTTAAAATTTTTAATAGCCCGGAGGACGCAAGTCCCCAAGTCACCGCTCACTGGTTCATTCCAATTCCCTGCTCACCTCTCAGCCTCACACCCCATGACTAAAGAACTGTGCTAAACTGTTGCGGTACATAGACCAGTGCAGGCCATTCAGCCTGCAATGTTGTGCCAGCCTTTTATTTAGCGAATCAGCACAGAGTGGGTCCTTCTGGCCCT